>NC_056036.1:1595101-1914121 GCF_004379255.2 Salvia splendens | reverse complement strand
TTGATTGCTCAAAAAGAGTTTCTCCGTGTAAACACGGAGAGCCTCCCCCTGAGCAACCACGACAGCCGCCTCCCCCTGTTTCGACCGCTCTCTCTGGATGATGAGCTGGTCTTTGGCACGTTGGGCTTCATCCTGAGCCGAGATCATAGCGGCCCTTGCCCTCTCAAAGTCTGCCCGAGCCTGTTCGGCCTGGTGACGCGCAGCATTCAAATTCCTCTGCATCTCATCATAATCGCTGGACGCTTTAGAGAGTTCAACTGTGACGAGTTTGCAGAGCATATTGTTCCTCTGAAAATGGAAAAAGGAAAAAGTCAACAGAGGGGCCACAAAAAAATATAGGAAAGAAGCAAAGCTAGAAAATCAAGAAGAAAATTCACCTCTACAAAGTCCTTTGGCCATAAAAAGGGCTC
Source organism: Salvia splendens (assembly GCF_004379255.2). Classification (NCBI taxonomy): domain Eukaryota; kingdom Viridiplantae; phylum Streptophyta; class Magnoliopsida; order Lamiales; family Lamiaceae; genus Salvia; species Salvia splendens. The sequence continues at coordinate 1,913,711 of NC_056036.1, read as the reverse complement.
AGAGATATGTTCCGAAGTGGCCGTAACCACTCCGGATCCATAACCCCCCTGGACAATGTCTCTCTCTGGCGCTTTTGGGGGTTTCTGAGTCTTCGCCTTCCCCTTTGCCGAGGTCGATCCCGGCTTTTTTGGATCCGAAGACTGACTCGAAGAGGTCTTCTGCCTCTTCGGATTCTTCTCGGCATCAGACGCCGAGCTGGTGTTTTTCTGTTTCTCCGGCTCCTTTGATTCGGAGGATTTGCGACCAAGCCTGCTTAGCATGTTCACTGCCAAAAAGCAAGAAAACAAAGTTAGTTTTCGCCGCTAAAGCAGTAAAGCATAAAAAAGAAATCCTCACCCTCAGTCTCTTCGTCCGAAGACGAGGAGTCGAACACGAAGTCACCCTTGACGAGCTCAGATTCCAAATACTGTTTCCTAATCATGGGAATCTTATTGAGCCCGCCCTCGAGCTCGTCCAACGGTTCTACCCGAGGATGAGGAATTACGGACTTCGGCCCTCTCCAGGAAAAGTCCGGAGCCGCTGTCCTATTGTAAAAAAAGAAGCGATTTTTTCACATCGGCCATTTGGTTTTACAGAAGGCTCTAAAGGGCTGTAAAGGGATCAAGTAAAACCAGGATCCCTTTCTCTTAAACTGAAAGAAATTAAGGATTGCCCTCAGATTCAGATCCTTTTCTAGTCTACGCAGCTCGGCAGCAAAGGCCGATAAGTGCCTCCAAGAATTTGGAGTCACCTGACCTAAAGGAAGTTGGAAAAAATCAAGAAGCTCTACAAAGGCGGGGGGAAGAGGGAAACGAAGCCCGCATTCTAAGCAGGCTTCGTAAACGGTGGCATAACTCTCCGGCGGCGAGTTAGCCCTATGAGTGTCGTCGGGAATCACCACTAACCCCCCAGGAAGAAAATATTTTCTGTGTAAGGATATCACAGTATCCTTACTCAAAATGCTGTGAAAATATTCTACCGTCTTCTCCCCGGACTTTTTCCGGCCAGAAGATCCCTTACCCCCCTTCCTACCACTACCTGATTCAGAAACAGTTTCAGAAGAAGAAGACATGATTCTTACTCTTTGATGGTCGAAAGTCTCTGAAGAAATTCTTGAAGAAGCGGAAGAAAATTTTACGAAAAAGAGAGAGAATGCAGAAGAAATAATCGCAAAAGGGTTCCAATGATGAAGAAAGGAAATATTTTTCAAATTCGTCGCACCGTTTCAAATCCCACTTTTTCTGGGTTCTCTGGCCGGATTTGCTGTCACATTTAATGCAGACACGTGCAGAGCACGTCCCCTGACGTCAGCCTCCCCCTTACACTTATCCGAAATGCCGAAGTGATTCACTTCGCTTTTCGGGGGGGGTGGTGATGGGATACGAACTAAACAACTAAACAATAATTGCGAGCCCAATAGCAGTGACGGCCCATCAGCCCAAAACCCAAGAAAGAGTATCAGTTCGGCACAACCAAAGAGTTCGGTCACAGCCTATAGCTCGGTAGTATCAGTTCGGCACAACCAAAGAGTTCGGTCACAGCCTATAGCTCGGTAAAAGCCGACCAATCGAGCTCAACTCTCAGATCGGCAAAAGCTGATCGGCAAAGTTCAGCAAGGAGATAGTGGACCCATGCAGGATCTCCACGACCTCCATTACACCCACGATCTATTTAGTGGTATTAAGCAGTTATCAACCCCCCTACCAGGGCTGCAAACCACGATCTTAGTTCGAATGTATAAATAGAACTTAGATCAGATAGACGAAGGTTAAGTTCTCTAGATCCTGAATCTCGTATAGCAAATCAGCATTGTAATCTGTAAGCTAGATCAAGCAATACAAATTTGCCCTCTATTCTTCCCGTGGACGTAGATTTACCTCAGTAAATCGAACCACGTAATTCTCAGTGTTGTGATCTTCATTTATTACTTGCATTTATTCCCATCAAAAATTCGCTAAATCATCAGTTTACAAAACACATTACTCTTAGCATGATTTTACTTCACTGATGTTTACAAAACACATCACTCTTATTATGATTTTACTTCACTGTTGTTTACAAAACACATCACTCTTATTATGATTTTACTTCACTGATGTTTACAAAACACATCACTCTTATTATGATTTTACTTCACTGTTGTTTACAAAACACATCACTTTTAGCATGATTTTACTTCACTGTTATTTACAAAACACATCACTCTTAGTATGATTTTACTTCACTCTTGTTTACAAAACACATCACTCTTAGCATGATTTTACTTCACTCTTGTTTACAAAACACATCACTCTTAGCATGATTTTACTTCACTCTTATTTAAAAAACACATCACTCTTAGCATGATTTTACTTCACTGATGTTTACAAAACACATCACTCTTATTATGATTTTACTTCACTGTTGTTTACAAAACACATCACTCTTAGTATGTTGTTTACAAAACACATCAGTGTTGTTGGGAGTCCATCTCAAATCATTACTCCCATTTCAATTTTCACTCCAATTCCAATGAAGCTCTTAAATAAAGAAGAAGAAGTAGAATTAAATAAAGAAGCAATTCGTCCATTACAGTAGTACGAATAGTTAGTGAAATTACATTAATCAATTTTCACAGAAATTTTGATAAGGCAGCAACAATTTACAATTTGATAGAGCACAAGTGATGATGTCAAAAAGGCTGTGAAAAGCGAATGCATAAGTAAGAGAGACTAGGTGGAGAGGGAATAGAGGGCGTTCCAGATGTTGGTGAAGGCGCGGACAATGGTGCCGTGATAGTAAGGGGAATTGAGGTGCATGAAGCAGTTGAGGAGGTGCTTCAGCTCCTCTTTCGCATAAATCTCCTTCTCCAGAATCATCTGCAGCATTGACTGCCGGAAATCCAGATACGGATCGTCCGATTCCTTCGCCCAACAGCGTGCTCCCCTCCACCTCCTCCGGCGAGTTTTAATTTTCCAGAACAGAGAAGAGAGAAGAAGAAATCGCGGTTGTTTTTCAAATGAAATCAATTTGGCGACCTAACCTGATTTTGGTATCAAGCTTTTACAAAATTACCATAATACCCCCGCCTTGTTATTATGGAGTAAATTTGTGATTGATGGAACTAATTTCTCCTTACAAACATTACATGTATTAATACCAGTTCTTGATTTTCTCATGATAAATTAAAACTGCAGGAAATAAATTATGGTATTATTATTTTTATTTATTCATATCATTGACATAATGACATTTGTCAATTATGTGTTGCTTTTGAATTTCTAAACTTCTAGTTGCATAAACCATGTTCCACGATTACCCACAAACTTAACTTAGTTTATACCAAAATTAACAGACATGCAATGATTTACATAATTGACTCATGTGATATTTTTTTTCAAATCACATAAACACACACATAGTCACCTTGATAATCTAGACAACATAGTTGAATATGGGGCAATAATCAAACGAGTAGAAGTGCCTTCTTTTCCGATTTTAAGGTGCGATTTTATCCACGAAAAATAGTCTAGTTTGTAGATGACACGATATGAGACAGAAAGAGAAAACATGGATAATTTTAGAGAGAGAAAGAGAATAAGTTATAATGAGAAAGTTTTCGTAAATAAAAACAAGATTAATTTTGATAGATGGACTTAAATGAAAAATACTTAATGTTTTTCGTAGAAAAGAGTTATAATATCGATTAATTCTATCATCAATCAAAGTAAAACAAATAGATTGCGTTGTACGCAGACGAGCAAGATCTTGTGTTAATAGTTATTTCTTTACCGATTTGAACCCGAAATTTTTGGCATGATGCTATTTTATCCTTCTTGTTTACTTGTTACGTGGGTGTTGACCAAGACATCCAAAAAAAATGAGAAATGGTTGGGACATGCCCCAATAATTCAGAAATCACATGCTCATCAGTCATCACCAAAAAAAATATTAACAAACAAGATTTAGCATATCATTAAATATAAAACTGATAATGGTAGAACGGTAACATGCCGACAAATTATCCTAATAGTTTATGTTTTCACATTTTTATATCTCCAATTGTTCAGAATGACAACTACATCATGTAAAGCTCAATAAAATAAGAAAAGAAAAGAAGAACCATATATGCATTTTTAAATACATTTTGAGCACCTCGAATTATTTTCTGATTTTACTTCTTACCACAAAAATTGTTGGTACCTATATGTATACAAGAAAATATGTGAGAATTATTATTATCATTAGATCAAGAAAATACTATAGAATAATTTTACGGTGATGTGTAACGTTATTTAATAAAATTATAATCCAAATTAATTATTGTGTAGTAGTAATATTTCATTTCGTAGCAGGTCAATTGATATGTAATCCACAGTATTATTTTGAACTTAAATAATTGGTAGCGAGTACAGTTGTTACAACATCATTAAACTAATTTTATTCAAACAATACAAAAAAACAATTTCAAACTTAAATAAGTTCCTAATTGACAGCTCTCTTCTAACCAATTATTTTTCCATCCAATCATTTCTGCCTATATATTCTCACTCTGGTCTCTCTCATTTCAATCATCCCTTCACCAGATAAGAGCTATAACACCATGGCATCTCACCGCCACGGCGGCCGCAGTCTCGGCCTCGTGGCAACGCTGCCACAGTTCGTTGTGGTGGCATTGGCCATTCTAGCTACTTCGAGTATAGTTTCAGCTGACCCTTACATATATTCTTCTCCACCTCCACCGTACGAGTACAAGTCACCACCACCTCCTTCTCCGTCCCCGCCTCCACCATATGTTTACAAGTCTCCACCACCTCCATCTCCTTCCCCACTGCCACCATATGTGTATAAATCTCCGCCACCACCAGAGCCATCTCCACCACCACCGTATGTATACAAGTCACCTCCCCCACCTTCTCCTTCCCCGCCACCACCATATTTGTATAAATCTCCGCCACCACCATCCCCATCTCCACCACCACCGTACGTGTACAAATCACCTCCACCACCTTCTCCTTCACCTCCTCCGCCATACGTGTACAAATCACCACCACCACCTTCTCCTTCCCCTCCTCCACCATACGTGTACAAGTCACCACCACCACCTTCTCCGTCTCCCCCACCGCCATACTACTACAAGTCGCCTCCACCACCTGATCCCTCACCGCCACCACCATACTACTACAAGTCTCCTCCACCACCTTCTCCCTCACCACCACCACCATACTACTATAAGTCACCACCTCCTCCATCTCCCTCTCCTCCACACCATCCATACTATTACAAGTCACCGCCTCCTCCATCTCCATCACCTCCACCACCATACTATTACAAGTCACCACCTCCTCCATCACCGTCTCCTCCACACCATCCTTACTACTATAAGTCACCGCCTCCTCCATCTCTATCACCTCCACCACCATACTACTACAAGTCACCACCTCCTCCATCACCGTCTCCTCCACACCATCCTTACTACTATAAGTCACCGCCTCCTCCATCGCCATCTCCTCCACACCATCCTTACTACTATAAGTCACCACCTCCTCCATCGCCATCTCCTCCACACCATCCCTACTACTACAAGTCTCCACCTCCTCCATCGCCTTCTCCGCCACACCATCCTTACTACTACAAGTCTCCACCTCCTCCATCTCCCTCACCGCCACCTCCGTACTACTACAAATCTCCTCCACCTCCCTCACCATCACCACCACCTCCCTACTACTACAAATCACCGCCTCCACCATACTACTACACTTCTCCTCCGCCACCAGCGCCAGTCCCTTACCACCCACCGCACCACCACTCATTCGTAGTCAAGGTGACCGGAAAAGTGTATTGCTACCGGTGCTACGATTCCGAACACCTAGAGAAATCTCATGCCAAGAAGCATCTCAAAGGTAATATTCAAAATCATCTTTAAAATTTCAAACATTCATTTTTCTTTTATTTGGAATATTATTTAATTTTCAAACATTCATCTTTGCACTGTTTGTTTTATATATAAACACGTGAAAAGACACACTTGAGAGATATTTATCAAAATTATTATATTAAAGAGTATAAATAAGCTATGTGTTTTCTTTTTATATTACTATTATTTCAAATTGTCTTTCCTTATAGGGAAAAGTTCAACCTTTTTGTAGACATGAAATATTGTGCTGAAATTTTCCCAAATTTACTTTCAATTCATTCGTTATCAATAAAATCGACATAATCACTAGTCTTGATTGATAATAAATTGTAACAAATGATCACTTACTTTACATAAAAAAAACACAAATAATTATATCATAATTGACCTGGATGTCACCACCTCAACTTGAGGACTTTTCCAATTTGTCTGCTTATAACAGAAAAAGTTGTATATTTATTTATTTATTTTAATTTAAAAGGGTTGTGGTCCATACTTACTTAGTATTCGTAGTGGAACAACTCCAATTTGCATAAAAATTCCTTCTATCAAAATTTAAAAGCTAAAGACATGATTTATTTACTATACATAAATTTATAATTGATGGGGGCCCTATAGGATATTATATTTACTTCCATCAATGTTTATTTAATCATCTAGTTTCCGGTTGGTTGGTTTCAGGTGCCGTAGTGGAAGTAACATGCAAAGGAGGTGAGAAAGAAGTTGTTGCATTTGGCAAAACAAAAATCAATGGAAAATACAGCATTCCAGTTGAAGGATTTGAATATGCTAAATATGGAGCAAAGGCTTGCAAAGCAAAACTTCATGCACCACCTAAGGATTCTAAGTGTAGCATTCCAACTGATCTTCATTGGGGAATCAAGGGTGCTAAACTTAAAGTGAAGTCCAAGAATCACTATGAAGTTGTCTTGTATGCTAAGCCATTCGCTTATGGTTCCACGGCCCCTTACGAGAAATGCCACAAGCCTAAGCCCAGCCCCGTCCCAGCACCGTACTACTACAAGTCTCCACCACCACCATCGCCGACTTACATTTATAAATCCCCACCGCCTCCTCCTTATGTGTACAAGTCCCCTCCACCTCCATCGACACCGGCTTACGTATACAAATCCCCATCGCCTCCTCCTTATGTGTACAAGTCCCCTCCACCTCCATCGACACCGGCTTACATATACAAATCCCCTCCGCCACCTCCTTACGTGTACAAGTCCCCTCCACCCCCATCGCCAGTTTACGTATACAAGTCCCCTCCACCACCTCCTTACCTCTACAAGTCCCCTCCACCCCCATCGCCGGTTTATGTATACAAGTCTCCTCCACCACCTCCTTATGTGTACAAGTCGCCACCCCCTCCAACACCAGTTTACCTTTACAAGTCCCCTCCACCCCCGTCGCCGGTTTACGTATACAAATCTCCCCCACCACCGCCTTACGTATACAAGTCTCCACCTCCTCCAACACCAGTTTACCTTTACAAGTCCCCTCCACCCCCGTCGCCGGTTTACATATACAAATCTCCCCCACCACCGCCTTACGTATACAAATCACCACCTCCTCCAACACCAGTTTACCTCTACAAGTCCCCTCCACCCCCTCCATACATTTATAAATCACCACCACCTCCATCACCATCTCTTCCACACCATCCTTACTACTACAAGTCTCCACCACCTCCATCACCATCTCCTCCACACCATCCCTACTACTACAAGTCACCGCCTCCTCCGTCTCCATCACCACCGCCACCATACTACTACAAGTCACCACCTCCTCCGTCGCCATCTCCTCCACACCATCCGTACTACTACAAGTCACCACCTCCTCCATCTCCATCACCACCATACTACTACAAATCACCACCACCACCGTCTCCATCACCACCACCTCCCTACTATTACAAGTCTCCACCACCTCCATCGCCATCTCCTCCACACCATCCATACTACTACAAGTCACCACCTCCTCCATCTCCATCACCACCACCACCATATTACTACAAATCACCACCACCACCATCACCGTCGCCACCACCCCCCTACTATTACAAGTCTCCACCACCTCCATCGCCATCTCCTCCACACCACCCCTACTACTACAAGTCACCACCTCCTCCATCTCCATCTCCACCACCACCATACTACTACAAATCACCTCCTCCACCCTCACCATCACCACCACCTCCTTACTACTACAAGTCTCCTCCACCACCATCGCCGTCTCCTCCACACCATCCCTACTACTACAAGTCACCTCCTCCGCCCTCACCATCTCCCCCACCACCTTACTATTACAAATCTCCCCCACCACCATCGCCATCTCCTCCACCACCGTACTACTACAAATCCCCACCTCCCCCATCTCCATCATCACCACCACCTTACTACTACAAGTCTCCTCCACCACCATCGCCATCTCCTCCACACCATCCCTACCACTACAAGTCTCCACCACCTCCATACGTCTACAAATCACCACCGCCGCCATCACCATCTCCTCCACCTCCATACGTCTACAACTCACCCCCACCACCATCGCCATCTCCTCCACACCATCCCTATCACTACAAATCACCTCCACCACCATCACCTTCTCCTCCACCCCCATACTACTACAAGTCTCCCCCACCACCTTCCCCCTCACCCCCACCACCATACGTTTACAAATCCCCACCTCCCCCCTCACCATCACCGCCTCCTCCATACCACTACTCATCACCTCCACCACCCGTAAAATCCCCTCCTCCACCCGTATACATCTACGCATCTCCACCTCCTCCCACTCATTATTAAGCTATGAGAACTTTGCAGTATTCAATCCAAAAGATCAGAAAATAATTACTTCACAGTTTCAAGTTTCAAGAGCTAGTGGGTTATTCAATAAGGTCCGGTACATGTTAGAAAACTTCATCAAATTTGTGTTGGACCAGTTTGCGTCTGTGTCTTTGGCTGTTCTGTTGCACATTGTCTTATTGATGCAATCTCAAATCAAGTGAGGATTTAGATAAAAGTTACTTTTAGGTTTGAGGTTGTTTACTATTTAAAATTTATGTTTGTATAGGATGGCCTTGTTTGATTGAATTTATATTCATTTCACATTGCAATTCCTTGTGTTCTTTGTTTCATGTGAATTTAAATGTTAGCAATATAAGAAATATTAGTTTTTCTTCTCAGCCAACTCCTCTATTTAAATTTTATGATCAAACGTATATTATAATGTAATTGTTTAATTTGTTTCTCCGCATAGTTCGTGCACCTAGGTAATAACAACAACATTATTTGAGAAACTTTATTTTAAAATTAACCTAATATGAAGATTTTGAAGTTCATCAGTAGTATATTTTTAAATTCATCACTTTTTGCACAATAAACTCATTATATTTGAATGTTGCTAGATGGTGACGTCAATAAACTAATTAAATCACACCCCAAAATTACCTATTATGAAATATGCTTCAATTTATTTTGTTCTAATATCATGAGAAAGAATTTCCATTACCATACATCACAATCACAATCACAGTCACAATCACATTTATTAAATGAAATCATAATTGATTGGGCATCTTATCTGTGACTTTATTATAGCATAAAACAAAAATATTAGGTATTAATAACAGAGAAACAGAATTGATTGATTTAATTGTAAACTGTTCATTGTTTCTCATTAAAAATTTAATGGTCCGGAACTCCAAATATATTGTCATGGTGTCCAACCAATCTTTGAATGAAAAGTTGATTAATTATTTGGTTGCTTAATTAAGTAGTTTATCATTCCTCTCTTTTATATTAATTTAATGTAAAGTAGCTTTGGAAGAAATTCATAGAATTCTAGAAATAAGTGGACTAATTGTTATCAAATTTCTGGAAATATACATGTGGCATTCGGATAAAACCATACCTTATAGTATTAACTAATAACTCAATTATATATAATACTACTAATTTATTTTGAGTCAATTTTATACGAATTTGAAAATAAGAAAAGTTGTTATGGAGTGTTGTTAGCAACTACCAAAACTCAACTACCCCAAAGATTAATTTAACAATTCTTCAATTTTATTAAAAGGATTTCGTGTATGAGCACACTATGTGTTGCTTAATCAGCCGAGCAAATTGACAATTATGAACAAGGCGGTTATTATAAAAATATTTCATCCCTCCACAAAAAATAATCTCATTTTAATTGTATATATTCTACTAGTAATTGATAAAGTATGAGAAAGAAAGAGCAAAACATGGTAAAGTACGATATAAAATTTCCAAAAATTTAAATGAGACTAATTTCGGTGGACGGAATAAAATGGAAAAAAATGTGAATAATCTTTGTAGACGGATATTATATTTGCACCTCACAGTGGTGATAATAAATTCGAGAGAAGGACGAAACAAAGTATACATGGAAGACAGCATATTTCCATTCTGTTTACTTTTCTTTTTTCCCTTTTCTCTATTTTTCAAAAAATAGGTGGATATTAGATAAAATGTCATTTTCTTTCATTTGGATTAACCACAGCTGTAACAAATTCTTCGATTATGTTTGTACTATTTGGAGTATAATTTTATATATTAATTAATCTTTGGTTAGCAGCCTCTCAAATCAATAATTGAATGGGCCCAACAACGCATAGCTGGCTTTCATCAAAACATTTCATTCAAAACGTTTATTCCACATGCTTTACCTTGATTTATTTGGCTTCTTCTAATATTTTTGATTATTTTAACTATATACTTTTTGACGTTTCATTTAGCTGTTTTCATTTTTGTGGACACGTTTTTCGCGTTATGCGCATAATGATCATTGATCAGTATAAATAAGGGTTGTTCACGGACGCCGGCATGCGTGTGCTGGCCTGCTGGTTAAGTGGTTAATGTCCGAGTATAAAGGTCTTAGGGTTCGAATCTATTATGATGCGGCTCGAGTAAAGCTCGTTCGACATTTATCAACGTCTCGGGTTCGAATCTACCATGGCGCGCCGCCTTTAAAATTCGCTCGCAAATTAATAGATTTAGGCTCAATTAAAGTTCGAATCTACCAAGACGCGTCGCCTTTAAATTTTTTTGTTTAAGTAGCTCGCAAATTATTCTGATTTAGGCTCGATTAAAGCTTGTTCGATATTTATCAACGAGTCGAATTCAAGCCTCAAATCAAGCTCAATCAATAAAGTTGTTGACCTGATATGGGTAGTGGCCTATATCTGTTATGTATAGAAATTAGGGCACTGGAGGGACCCAATAAATTTTTGAATTTGTATAACTTTAGTTGTGTTATTTTTTTCGAGGGAGTACATACAACAGGATGATATTTAGTTTATTTAACATTTAGACAAAATATATATATGCATATGTCAAATTCTTCTTAATCTACCTTTTATGTAACAATCTTTATATTCGCTACATTATTTTTGAAAAGGGCATATACTAAATTTTAGTTCTAATAGTAATTCTTAGTGATTTGGTGTGATGTCTTGGTTTATAATTCTCATTTTGTCATTTTGATCCATCCACCATTACTTTTCTCATTCACTTTTACGGAAAGTAGGTCTCACATCCACTAATTCATTTAACTCACATTTTAACACAAAACTAATCTATAAAAATGAAACACATATTCCACTAACTTTTCCCTAACCACATTCCTTCACAATTCTAAAACTGAGCCGCCAAAAAGGTAAGACGTCTATTAGCGGACATAGGGAGTACTCATTAGTCATAAGTAATCCAGCTGATGGAATATGCATCCAATGAGGCATTTAGTGCATGGTGAACTATTGACATTATGAATAATAGATTATGATTCTCAATAATACAATAGTAAAAGATTAGAAGCAAATGGAAATTATGTAAAATTTACTATGGAATAAGTGATCTGAGAATTTTCATTCAATAAACAAGCAAATTGAGAATTTTATGTAATATTTACTGACTACCTCTGCACATCTGAGAATTTACATAACATGATACCTGTAGAGTAAAACTGACCTTCTAACTGAAGCTTCCTCGCCTTCTCGGCTTCCATTCTTCTGAGTAGTTAGTGCAGTGGAACTCAATTTCTCCCTGGTTGATTATTCACGGACTAAAACGACAACCTCAATCTGCACAGTTACAAATATATGAGTTTTGACTGCATATGACAAGAAAACTATTTGTTTCCTTACCTATTGCAGAACATAGGCCAGAAAAGATGAGAATTTGAGAAAGAAAAAGACAATTAGATCTCTAGGTAGTATGTTGTCTGTAATTCTACTCCATCACATTAACCTGTGCAAATATCTCCAATTTTCATGATTCTTGAAGATTTGAACCTCTCAATTATGTGTTCCCTAACTATCAAAGAATTCCTAACAGTTCAACCTTAATAACTCATGACTTCAGTTGAGATGATTATAAGACATAATAATGTTCGCATTTATCAACCACCCTTATGCAATCTTCAACATTTTTGTTCTTTTTTCAACTGGTTCAATCAGATCCGAATACTGCAAAAAAAGTTGGCATAGATCATAACTTCTTTCCAATTTCCTAGCACGATGAAGTACAGTTAGATGATATGGTTAATGAAAATGAAACTCTCAACTACTCTAGTAGTAATGGTGTCAATACATAATCACTGATTATTTGTTTGATTCCAAAACCTCAAAGGTTCAGCAAAATATAAGAACTTCTCTGATGAAACCACAATGATTGTCAAATATTGCACTATTCATTCCCACACAACATAATCATAATTTGATACTCCATATGACACAGACAAATTAGCAGGAATCTTGTTCTTACTTCTTACCATATTCATAAACAAATCAAATGCATCTCTGAATCTCCTTATAAGGCAACAGGAAATAAGCAGCGTGTTTAAACGTGTGGCATCAAACATATTCAACCTTCTAATCACATCTATGAAAGAAATGGAGAGGTCCATAGATTCTCTTTTGCTCATTTTACAACATCCATCAATCATAGTACCATATGTTCTTCAACCTTTATAAAGAGGAGTTGTTTTATTCCAGATATATTCTTGCTTCTACATGCTGTTAAATGAAAAAACCTACAAAACTCCGCTAATATCTCCTCCATGGATAGCCAGAATATAAGAATTTCAGCCATAACCATTTTATTACACAGATCAAATTCCACCTCCAAATACCACTTTCACTAAAATCAAATTAGGCTTCACGCCCATCTCGATCATTCTATCTAAATTCCCGCAGCCATTACAAGATTACTTTTTTTTGCAATAACCATTCATGAGATAATTGCAGACATCATTTCTATATTCTCAATAACCTCGACAGTTCATCATCTTATAAAGCACTGACAAAGCTTCAAACAGTTTACTTTCTTTACGAAGAGCATAAATTAGCAGATTAAAAGTTTGCATACTTACAAGTAATCATTTCTATGTACATTTGCTCCTCAATTTCTTGATAGCCTCATGCGCATCCTCAATTTCCCCCAATTTGTGTGAAAATCCCTAATTCATGCATAAAAACAGCTATACTGGTAAAACCTAAAAAATTAACTGACGACGACATCGTTTTGTGCCATCTGCGCGTTGCATAATTGACACATCGTCCAAACTAAAAGCACCACACCACATAATTAAAATCTAATAAAATTATACTAGTACCATAATTTAATATTCAATTTTTAAAGACTAATCAAAATGTGATCAAATTTAGATTTAAATACTTATAAAAAAATAAAATTAAACTCGGGTCGATTTTGTCTCGTGCTCCTTGTACGCGCGCGAGAGCTTTCCTTTCCTCATAACATTTCAAACACATTTTATTTTTTTAATATTTTTCAAATTTGTTTAATTTAAGTTTTAACTAAAATTAGAATATTAATTTAATTCCAACTAAAGACAGCTAAATTCCATTTCGACGAATTTTCTTTCACGGAGCATATAATTTTTCCTTTTTTCATTTTGCTTTACAGTCTCCCTCTCTCTCTATCCCTTCTCGATCTCGATCTCGACAGCCATTCTTCAACGCCATATCTTCAGATCTAGCATATGGTGAAGGAGGCTGTAAATTTATCATGTATGATCTAATTCATTTTTTAAAGGATTTTGTGGAGTTTTTCCTTTATCGTATTTACTGGATCTTCAGTTCCGTTTGCACGGCACCAGATCTAATTTTCGGCATCTATCTGTGGAATTTAGCTTATTAGTCATATGTTTGATTGTAGCTGATGTTTTAGATCTGAATTGGTGTTTTATTTTTATGTGGAGGGAGGAATCGTTTGTTTATTTGGGGAATTTTTGTTGTGTTTTGTTGCATTGTTATTTGATTATGATCGTTCCTTGCTCTTTTCTTCTGTCAATTGGTATACCGTTTTGGTGGTAGATTTTGCTAGAAAGATTATTGTTTGCATGACTTGAAATGATGACATCGCTATATTTTTGCTTTAGAAATTGATCTGTGTCATTTTGAATGTTGCATTTTTGATTCAATTAAGAGAAAACGTTTTTTGTGGTTTATTTAAGTATAACATGCTGCGCAGGAAAATTGATTGAGCTAGCCAATTCAGCATCTCTCAGGCAAGGGTGAGATGAAGAAGGTTTTTGATCAAACTGTCCGTGACATGTAAGTTTCTCTTACTATAACTTTATTCCATGGATATACTGTCTTTGCACTTTATTTCATGGTTTGTATTCCCACTGTTTATTTTATCTTCTCTTAAATAAAAACCAGTATAGGAGACTACTCTGGATATAGAATCGTTGAGCTATAAAGCTTGCAAAATAAATTAGCTTTGCCATTCAGAATCTCAAATATTGTGATGATTTATTAAGTTAGATTATGTCTTAGTTTTAGTCTGCCAAGCATTTCTTATGAATGCTTTGTTTGTCAACCTGCAGCAAGAGAGGGGTCAACAAGAAAGTTCTTAAAGTCCCATCAATTGAGCAGAAGGTAATATCTATTGTCTTTTTTATTGCCTTTTCTCTCTTTACTTCGCTTCTTTGTTTTTTGTTGTCTAGCTAGTTCTTCTCAGCAGTTCTAACTTTTTATGCACTTCCCCCTTCAGGTTCTTGATGCAACTAGCAATGAGCCCTGGGGTCCTCATGGATCCCTTCTGGCTGATATTGCTCAGGCAACTAGAAACTAGTAAGTGCATGCTGACTCAATATACTTCACTTGGGTTACTTTTCATAGAGATGGTATTGAGCTTTGCCTTTTCAGTCACGACTATCAGATGATCATATCAGTAATATGGAAGCGTATAAATGATACTGGAAAAAATTGGCGGCATGTTTACAAGGTTTGTGTTTATGAATTTGAGATTTCTTATTTTGTTACCATTCCAATGTTTTGGCATCTTATTTTATGCATTTATGAGCTCCCAAGTATCAAATTCAAATCTAGAGAGATGACAACCATATCATTCTTTTTGCCGATCTCTGCAGGCATTGACCGTCTTGGAATACCTGATAGCCCATGGATCTGAGCGTGTCATAGATGATATCAAGGAACATGCATACCAAATATCAGTTAGTTTCTTTATTATCTAAATTATTTTCTTATACAGCTTCACCTTGTATGTAAGTTGATGGGTGATGTTTCTATCTTTTCCTCTTTTCCTAGACATTGTCCGATTTCCAATACATAGATTCCACTGGAAGAGACCAGGGTAACAATGTTAGAAAGAAGTCTCAGAGCATAGTAGTCCTTGTAAATGATAAGGAAAGGATACAAGAGGTTCGCCAGAAGGCCGCTGCTAATAGGGACAAGTAAGTAGCACAACAAGCTCTTCATTACCTGCATCTTAAACTTATTCTTGATGACATAAATATTAGGTTCTGTATAATGAATAATTATCTTTCATAATTATTTTGCTATTTGCAATTTTTAAGGTTGTGTTTGTAATGATGCATTGGTTACTAAATGCCTGTATGTATACTAATACTGAATCTTGTTCTTTGAATGCGCTTCATCTTCATCTAGGTTAACATCTCCGATTTTGAGTAGATTTTGAAATTTCATAGTTATGTTTTTGTTATGTCTTTAGGGATGAATCTACTTTGGGTAGTGTTTGCGAATGTGGAATTTTAAAGAATAAATCTTTTTTTTAAATCTACTCATATTTCAAGTTTGAGTAGTGTGAGCAAGGGCTTTGAGGGAGCTCTACCTACCCTGTTTTATGGGCTTCTTAGGTTGCAATGATGAGTTTTTTGCCGCACAATAGAGCAAAAATGCAAAATCTAATGCTCTGTAGTCAGTATACATAAAATTGTTTTATCTCTTGGAAACTTTTTATCTGTTTCTTTCTGTATTTTCTTTGTCCATCCGCCTTCTTCTGCATGCTGCTAGTTTTCTATACATCCTCAGATGTCTGTATGTTTGTATCAGTATTACACGATTGTTTTTCTAAGCATGCTGCAAATTATCATAAACCAAATTCTAGCTTTGGTGTATCATCGGTGAAGCTGTGTACTTGTTTCTTTTAACATCATATATCAACAGATTCCGCAGTAGTCCTAGTGGTGGTATGTATCATCCTGGCTCCGGAGGGTATGGAGACAGATATGATGATGATCGATATGGAAACCGAGATGATGATAGGAATGGCTATGGGAGAGATAGAGAATGGGGTTCTAGAGATGAGGATAGATATGGTCGGTATGGGGAATCATATGGTCGTGATGGAGACAGGTATGGTAGAGATAATGAGGAGCGATTTGGCCGTGATGGGTACAAGGATGATGATTACCAAGGAAGAAGTCAAAGCAATGATGATTATAATTATGGGTCAAGAAGTAGAAGTGCTGATCAGGAGAGAAATCCTGCTAATGAGGATGACAGCCAATATTCTTCAAGGTTTGCTGAGTTTCTATTTTCCCATATTCAGTGAATTTATTTGACTTAATTTTCCTTGATGCCCATATCCAATTTTTCTGTGCTACGAGGAGAGTGACTTTACCAATTATGATAAATTTAGTCCCAAAAGTGATAAAAACATGTTCGACTGTGTTGAGATCTGTTTTAAGAAGCATTTGTTAAGGGAATAACATATCAATCAATCATGGGTTTGTGAATAATATAACTGAACCAAATTTGTAGTAGTGATTGGATTAAAATGTGTATTTGACTTCTAAAAAAGATATTTGAACCACCTTAATCTTTTCCACCCAGGCTGATGATAAGTGCTTTTAAAAGTTTGATTTCTTGCAATCCAGTAATCCGCTCAAAAATAGGAAGACCTTAGATATAATGTAGCTTGTGAAACAGTCTGCTTCATGCTTTACATGTCATATATTCTTCAATCTGAAAACTTTTGTTTAAGCTGGCTGATGAAGCTGACTGTTTGGATTGTTTCATTGGTTAAAATACTGTTGCCGTGTATCTAGAAACAAACCTGTAAATATTGCTTGATATTTTCTTTGATTGATAATCTGTTGAACTTTGGGATTAACATCTGCTAGAAGAGAAATGAAACCTCGCTGCTGAAATAAAGATATGAAAACTTTTTAAAGCATCTTTTTGGACATGCAAACACTTAAATACTTAATATGCACATCGGCTTAACTAGTAAGAAGATGCTTCTCTAATCAGTAGGTTGGAGGTTCAAGTCACCATGGAGAGAAAATGGGGAGCCAATATTGATCCACTTTAATAATAATAAAAAATATGCGTAGCAGGTTCCTCCCAAGAATCTTGGATGTTACTGCTCTTGAAATGGTATCTTGGCCACTAGATTAGTGTGCTAGCTAGGAAAACTACCTTATCAATTTCATGGCCCTACTATGTGTTCATCTGTATTGAGATATGAATATTACAAGTCCTTTCCCTTTTCAATCTCAAGATGATGACCAATCTCAAGATGGAAGGTAAATTCAATTGATCTATTTTGATATATTGTTCTTATGAAATGATTAATTAATTATTATCTGAAGTTGTTTAATTTGTTTGACTTTTAAATCAGTACTGCTGGTAAGAGGGTTGAAAGTAGATATTCTGGGCAAAACGCTGGTGCACCTCCTAGTTATGAGGATGTTGTTGGTGGCACCAGCAGTCCTTCATACAATGAAAGGTAAGATTTCCAGTATATATGCTTTCAAGGATTTTCAGTTTGTGCATTAGTTCTGATCCATATCATTAGTAGGGATGGAGAATCTTCACAAGCATATGCCCCTAATGTGTCCTCCTCCAAAGATGCTATCCCAAACCATACAACAACCCCAGCTGCTCCACACCCTATTCCTGCTTCACCTCCTGCTTCAGTATCTCCTCCTACTTCAGTTCAGACTACAGCTCAGGATAGCAACCGTGAAGTTACTGGATTTGATGAATTTGATCCTAGAGGTTCATTTTCAGGTAAAGATCTAGTAACTATTGGAGCTGCACATCACTTTATTTCTTGTCTTCTTGTAATTCCTGGACTATGCTGATTGAGTGCTTTAGGATGTCTGCCTTGCCATGGAATCTTTGTACTGCTTTGATGCTGTTGCTCCCATGATTTGAAATCTATGATTTCCTTGTACTGCTTATTCTGGACCTGTTAAGATTTTTTTTCCGTCTATTTACATGCCATTTGGCAAGCTACCAGATGTTGGGTTCATTCTTATTTTCTATATTATCTTATATGTTTTAATAGCCGCCCCTGCCACCTCAAATGGTATAACTCCTGCCGCATCTGCTGTGGAAATGGATTTGCTGGGTGCTCTGTCTGAGCCTTTTTCTTCAAATCCGCTGGCTCTCGTACCTGCTGGGCAGCCCGATGCTTCATCTGAAGCTAATCCCAATGCAGGCTTTACCTCTGGACCCACATTTGTAGGTGGGCCGCCACCACCAGCAACTGACAATCAGGTACTCTATGATATTGTTTTGTGACTGATGACATGTGAAGTGGTTAATTGTGAGTAATATCATGTTAAAATAGAATGATGAAAATGGAAACAAGAAAAAAACTCATTTGCTTATTGCTGTATAATGCACATGTTGGTTGGTGTGAACATTTGGAAATTTAATTTCACCCATTTGTTCGTGATTTTGTTTCAGCCTTTCGATGATCCATTTGGCGATGGTCCTTTCAGAGCTATTACATCTACAGATGGTGTACCAACTGAACAACAGATCAATACATCATCTGATTCATTCACTGTGAATTCCAATCAGAGCCTTGATGTGCCTCAGTCAGTTCCTCAGAAATCAGCTACTGAAGTTGGGGGTGCATTTTATGATGCAACGAACATGGCGTCTTCTCCTTTTGGAATGCCACCCACTTCAGCCACACCAATTCCACAACAGGAGTCATCAACTACTAGCTACGAGATCGATATATTAGCAGACATTCTACCTCCCTCAGCCCCCCTATCTTTTGTCAATACACAATCTGGTTACCAATCTGCACCAAACCAATCTCTGCCTCACAACGAGTTTCCGCCTCAAACCAATCAACCCACCATGCAGCCATCTCTAACTGGTCAGTATGCAACCCAAAATGGTTTTCAAGCACAACCTGGCCAACCTGGTGGTTTTCCTCCTACTCAACTTGGACAGCCTTCGATGCAAGCGAACTATCCTCCTCAACCAGCACACTCTGCTCCACAAGCAGGCTTTCCTTCTCAAACCATGCCTTTAGCCCTCCCTGGTCAAGCTGGTCAGGCACCACATTCAGGTTTTCATCCTCAAGGTGGTTCTATGCTGCCAAATCAACTAAACATGAACTTTTATGGAGCTTACCATCATCAATCAGTGGCTGCAGCCCCAGCTGGTGGATACGTGGTTCCTCCTACTTCCACGGGAGTTGCTACAAATCAAAATTTCCTTTCACATATGGGTTCTCAAGCTCCACAAGCACAATCAAGCACCCTCGTGGCTCCAGTGCCTGTTACTCAAGCTTCAATAGGTTCTTCTGCTGTAGCACCAAAACCAGACAAGTTCGAGACCAAGTCCACTGTTTGGGCTGACACTCTGAGCCGTGGACTGGTTAACCTCAATATTTCTGGATGTAAGTTTTGGCATTTTCATTTCTGATAGAGTACATTTCATCGCTGAGTCTAAATTACTGTTGATATTTATGCAGCAAAAACAAATCCATTGGCTGATATAGGAGTTGATTTTGATGCCATAAATCGCAAGGAGAAAAGGATGGAAAAACAACCAGCAACAACTACAGTAGCATCTACAGTTACCATGGGCAAAGCAATGGGCTCTGGATCTGGGGTTGGACGTGCTGGTGCCGGTACTCTAAGGCCTCAGCTGAACCCAATGATGGGTTCTGGTATGAATTTTAACATGGCCGGTGGTCCCGGTGGGGGCATGGGCATGGGTGGCTATGGGGGAGGCCAACCAATCGGGAGAGGGATTGGGATGCGGATGGGACCGGGTGTAGGTATGAATATGCCAGGACCTATGGGGATGGGAATGGGAATGAACATGGGTATGGGCCCAGGGATGAACACGGGTATAGGCCCGGGGATGAACATGCAACTGCCTATGGGTCATCTTCCTGGAAGTAACGTACCCGGGGGCTACAATCCTACAATGGGACCTGGAAACTACAGCCAACATCCATATGGTGGCTACTGATGAGCTCGCCCCTTAAGGTGACATTGCTGGTTTATTTTGCACAGAAAATGAGTCCCCCACCCTTAAACGCGGATTTACAATCAGATATTGCAACCAACAAAATTCTATTCACTTGTAATGTTTATTGTTGGGTTTGTATAACGTGTGTATTCATTCTTTTTGGGGTTTTGTTTTTTATATGCTATATACATATTTTTGGGTCACAATGAGCTATTGTACGTGCCCCATAGTTCTATAGTTGTTGCTGCGCGATCTTGTATATTATGGCTCACCTCTCTCGGGTGCCTATTTTTTTGTTGTGATGTTCCTATGCACCATTTTGACAGTGCTGTTGTTGAAAGGTGGTTGCGTACCATGAATAAATTCGACATTCATTTTCCTTCCACGGTTAGGTTTCGGTCGTTATATTCAATTTCACTATTCACTGTTGAGATATGACTATTCATCGTACCCCGCCCCTCTGGACATTTTTAGTTACATGGATCTCGTTATTCTCTCTTTGCATATTCTCCTTCATTTCTCTTGTCTCTTACCGTCCCTCGTTGTTGGGAGTTCCGACGGTCCCCATTACCCTCCAATCCGCCGGAAAAGGAGTAAGAAGACGCCAATTTGTGTCGGATATTTTTCAATTTTGTGGGGTTTGTGGATGGGGCAGAGCTGTGTGCAGAGAGGTGATGACATCTCTAACGTCTGATTTAGTTTTATTTCTGGAATTTTCGTTTCTTGCTTGCATTGTTGATCGATTATTTCTTGATTTATAGAGCTGATTGATGTAGATTGCTTAGTGAGATTAATGGATTTATCTTGTTTAAATAAATGCTTGTTTAATTTTGTCATTTCTTATTCTCAATAATTAAATACGCTTTTATTAATGTTTGATATAATTGAATAATGAATCCATATTATAGTAAATAAATTTAAATTAATTTTAATTTTAAAATTTATTTTTATCTTATTAAAATTATTGTAGATTTAGGAGTTTATTTGTAAGGAGTTAATTTTTTTTTAAAATATTGTATCTCACTATTAATTTATTAATCGAATCAAATTTTAAAAGAAAACTAGCTCAATCCATTAATTTAAATTCCTGGCCCAAATTAACAATTAATTTTAAAACAAGGGCCCAAGTAAATTAAGACCAGCCCACTCTCCCTTCTGTCTCTCTTTGCCTAAATTCAAAGAACTCGCTCCCTCTCTCCAAATTCTCGCCGGCGACCAATCGATTTTACCGACTCGTCTTCTCCCTCTCGCCTCTTTCACCTAGAAATCCCAAATTGGACCAACAGAAATAATAAAAAGAAATAGAGAAAAACTTTCAAATGGTGCGCTGCCGCCGAAATTGAACACAGAGAGAGAGAGAGAGCTGCGGTAGAATGAGCAGAAGGGTGCTCAATTCCGGTCTACTTTTTCCAGTAAAATTCTTGAACTCACTAAAACCCTTCTACAGATTCTTCAGTACCGACGAAATTTTTCTCGAAGGACTAACCGCCGCCGACGGCAACCTCGAAGGATTATTAACGGACGATGAAGCCCTCTACTCCGCACCTCTAGACGCTCCAGCCCAATATCTCTCATTTCTCAAGGAATCCATTTTTGATGCCAAAGCTGAAGTCTTTGAGTCAGTCAAGTGCTCAACCGATGCTATTTCAATCATAAACACGATCAAGAGCACCAATGATGGGTTGGGAGAGGAATCCCAGAAATTCCTAAGGCAGTTTAGGGCGAAACTCGATGGGAATTTGGTGGTTGATGTGTTGAGAAATGTGCAAAATCCTGAATTGGGTTTTAGGTTTTTCATGTGGGCTGGGAGGCAGATAGGGTATAGTCACAATGTGACCGTTTATGAGGCTCTGCTGGAGTTGCTAGGCGGTGGTAGGGACGAGAGAGTGGACGATCATTTTCTGCTCGAGATAAAGGGGGATGATGGGGAAGTGCTGGGGAGATTGCTTAATGTGCTGATTAGGAAGTGTTGCCATGGTGGGATGTGGAATTTGGCACTTGAGGAGTTGGGGAGGCTTAAGGATTTCGGGTATAAGCCGTCTAGGGCGACATACAATGCGCTGGTGCGCGTGTTCTTGGAGGCTGGGAAGGTGGACACTGCTTTGCTGCTTCACAGGGAGATGTTGAGTTTGGGGTTTAAGATGGAGAGTCATATATTAGGTAGCTTTGTGCATTTCTTATGCAAAATAGGTAAATGGAGAGATGCATTAACTATGATTGAGACGGAAGAAGTCCAGCCTGATACTTTGTTGTATACGAAGATGATAATGGGGTTGTGCGAGGGCTCTTTCTTTGAAGAGGCTATGGAGTTCTTGCATAGGATGCGGGTGGATTCGTGTGTTCCTAATGTCGTGACGTATAGGGTTTTGCTTTGTGGGTGTCTGAATAAGGGGAAGCTGGGGAGGTGTAAGAGGGTTCTGAGTATGATGATTGCAGAAGGTTGTTATCCGAGCACTAGGATATTTTGCTCTCTCGTCCACGCCTACTGCAAATCCGGGGACCATTCCTATGCATATAAGTTGTTCAAGAAAATGGTTGAATGTGGTTGTAAGCCTGGTTATGTAGTTTATAATATATTGATTGGAAGTATCTGTGGTGGCGACAGCCTTCCAAGTCCGGACATGTTGGAACTGGCTGAAAAGGCTTACAGTGAGATACTTGTTGCCCGGTTAGCGTTGAATAGAGTTAATGTTAGCAATTTTGCCCGCTGTCTTTGTGGGGCGGGGAAATATGAGAAATCTTATCGTGTGATTCATGAAATGATGGGCAATGGATTTGTTCCGGAAGCTGGCACGTACAACAAAGTAATTGGTTTTTTCTGTGATGCATCCAAAGTAGACAAGGCCCTCTTACTATTTAAAGAGATGAAAGAGAATGGAGTTGTCCCAAATGTATATACTTACTCTATTATGATCGATAGGTTCTGTAAAGTTGGCTTGATTCAACAGGCTCGGTGCTGGTTTGAGGAAATGATGAGGGATGGCTGCCCTCCGACTGTGGTCACGTATACAGCACTAATACATGCTTACCTCAAAGTAAGGAAGATATCTGATGCAAATGAGATATTTGAGATGATGTTGACACAAGGATGCCAACCGAATGTTATCACTTTTACTGCTATGATTGATGGATACTGCAAAGCTGGACAAATAGAGAAGGCCGGGGCGATTTATGAAAGAATGAGAGGTAATCTTGATGTTCATGATGTAGATATGTACTTTAGAATTTCGGATAATAGTAATAATGAGCCAAATGTTGTTACACATGGAGCTCTGATTGATGGCTTATGCAAGGTGCATAGGGTCAAAGAGGCAAACAAAATTTTAGATGCAATGATGGCTCAAAACTGTGAGCCGAACGATGTTGTTTATGACGCTCTTATTGATGGATTCTGCAAGGTTGGAAAGCTAGACGAAGCACAGGAAGTTTTTGCTAAGATGTCAGAACGTGGATACACCCCAAATGTTTATACATACAGCTCTTTGATCGACAGGCTCTTTAAAGAGAAACGCCTTGATCTTGCTCTGAAAGTACTGGCAAAAATGCTTGAAAATTCGTGCATGCCTAATGTTATTACTTATACAGAGATGGTTGATGGTCTTTGTAAAAACGGGAAGACAGCTGAAGCATACAAACTGATGTTGATGATGGAGGAAAAAGGTTGTAATCCTAATGTCGTCACCTATACCGCCATGATAGATGGCTTCGGGGTTACTGGAAGAGTCGATAAATGCCTCGAACTCTTCCAAGAGATGACCAAAAAGGGATGTGCTCCGAATTTTGTCACATACAGGGTCTTAATAAAGCATTGTTGTGGCGTTGGGAGATTGGACGAAGCTTATCAGCTTCTGGAGGAGATGAAACAGACATATTGGCCGAGTCGTTTAGCAAACTATCAGAAGGTTGTGGAAGGCTTCAGCAAGGATTTTATGATGAGTCATGAATTAGTCAACGAAATGGGTAATGATGATGCTGTTCCCCTTATTCCAGCTTACAAAGTTTTGATTGATAGTTTTCGGAAGGCTGGGAGGTTGGAAATGGCTCTGCAGCTGCATCAAGAGTTTTCATCGTTGTCACCATGTTCATCAATGCATAAGAATGTGTGTTCTTCTTTAATCGAGAGCCTGACAGCTTCAGGCAAAATTGATGAAGCATTTGAATTATACACAGACATGATAGGAAAAGGTAATGTTCCCGAGTTTGCTGTGATAGTTGATCTCGTCAAGGGGCTTCTAAAGGTTAACAGATGGGGCGATGCACTTCTTCTCTCCGAAAGCTTGTGTCACATGGTATGCCTCTTTCTTACAGCGACATTGTGTGCTCTCGAATTATTGATACATTATCATAATTCCTGTTATTTGCAGTTAATTATTTGTGTTTTCCTTACAATGATATTGGTTTTTCATTTGATAGCATTGCCATAGCAATCAAGACATACTGCAAAGTTATGGAATAATGCTATCTAGCTTCCAACATCTAGCTTATGGATGAAGAAAACGAGAGGCCCTAGAAAACATTTACACTTATTATTTCTTCTATCTGTTTGAAAATTACATATTGGCAAATGCACGTTTCGAAATCTAACTTACCAACTCAAGCATGGCGCTGTCACCTGTTGTTATACGAGAGTCCATCGATCTCTGTGTAAATATGATGTTATTTGTATGTGTTGATCCGTGCAACTTGATCTAGTTTTTTATAATTGCATAAATTGGTAAGCATGTTGGCATCAACAGGATCAGTTTGAATGGTTTTGATGATTATCTAACACATGTGTACTGGCTAGTGCCTTAACATTCGAATAATCTGATATTTGTTGCATGGTTTTTTTGGATAACAGGATATCCAGTGGTTACCAAATCAGAACACGCGAAAACAGACATAGAGTGGCTATTTTACTCCTCTCGTTACAATTGGATAGCGAAGCATTAAACAAATCTTCTTTAAAATCTGCATCAAGTTAGAAACACAAAACCGGCAAACATGTACTTCTCTTCATGCCAGGTATGTTGCACGTCCAGCTTCTCGCCTTTCGTGTGTGCAGTTATATATTTTCTCAGTTATCCAATCTTGTTCGTAGAAAAGAGGGTTAGACGAAAGTGGTTGTATGGATCAACACTTCAACCACTCTTCAATCCTTTTCTCTTGTTTCAAGAGTTTCAGCTTTTAAATTGTTTTTTTAGATCTCTTCTCGAAATTGAAGAAACGAAGCATCCCAAGTAGACATGTAGTGCTTTGCGCCAAGTAACACATCAGCCTAGTCGAGCATTTTCCTGTAATATTTGTCTAACTACAGGACCATGTTGATCTAGTAGATGTGCAAGGTTTAATGAGTTTAAAGCACTATCGTTTTCCAATTTTAGTTGTTTGCTTACGGTGCAGAAAATGGCCACTCGTTGGAGCACCATGCGTCGTGAATATGCCATTGCTGAGCTGTTGGCCAACTCGGACACAGGTAAAGGCTCGATCCTTGGCCAAACACGATGATAATTAGACGATTTTTCTCTCTGGGAACTGAACTCGGGAGAATGCGACTCACTGGTAATGGAAAATTACAGAACTTGATGAGCTAAATGAATTTTCGGAGAATGCAGAAAGAAAAATGGAACTGATGGAACTGATTTTGGAGTGTTCAAAATTGCTGTTGGAACTGATTTCATATAGCAAAGATGATCTGCTGCATTGTTGGAAGTGGTCATGTAAATAGGATTAGTAGATTATTAGTACATTGCTGGTTTCTCTAGTTTTAACCTTAAAATATGTCTATAAATTACTAAATTGTTGATTTGTTCTTATTTTGATATCACTGATGACATGTCTTGGATACCTACTTGCATGACGTTTATTGTTATTCAAAATTACACTTTTTGTTCAGCACGAGACTTTATGAAATATAGTTATTTAGTTTATTAAGTAGAGAAGGAATAAAATAAAAAATAGTAGATTAAATTAGAAAGAGTAATGATTTCCATTGTTAATAAGAGCATCTTCAATTTTCACTTTGAATCGGATAATAACGAGTTAAAATTATAAACATAGATTTTGAAGTTGATTGGAGAATGATGAGTGCTAACCATGCGCGAACGGTGCATCGGCCCGCCGAATGTGACGGCGGCGGAACACCGTTGATAGCACCGTATCAAAGATTTTAGGAAAAAATATATGAGTATAACCATCTGAAGTATACGAATCGCAAGCAAATCCACCGGCCATGCTTGGAAAGACTGCGGCTGCCGAGAGGGTAATCTCAGATGGAAGAAGCCTATTGAGGAGATGGTGTGTGAACAAAGCCCGCTACTCTTACTCCACTCCCAATTTATAGAATACAAGTATGTCTAACTTTATTGAATGCATGACCTATGAAGTGAGCGTGTAGTAAATATTACATATATGCGTCACCATCACAATAACTATTATGTACAAGTGTGTAGTTGCATATACATGTGCGTGTATTTGAAAGTTGTAAACAAATACTTATGCAAGATTGATAATGATATATGGATTGGGAATTGATCCGTTGGAATTTTTGAGAAAAAAGAGAGATTATTCAGCTGGATTTTATGCGCATATAATAAAGTATAATCACAACTACGATCTTGTTTTTTATATATATACTGTCAAAAAAACGCCCATTCATTAATAAATACCAAATCCTAATATTTAGTGTGAAGAATCCCAATAAGTAAACTGTAAATGTGTCTAATACTATTATTAATTCCATCTCAAGAAAATTAAGTACTATAGTTCTAGATTATAAATTTAATTTCATTCATATTTAATGACATAGTACTAAAATAGCAAAATAAGACATTTAAAATCGCTCAATTAATTAAAAGATTATACACTATATCAACACGAGTTGACTGCAGCAAATATTTAAAGTAACAGTGTGAGTCAAAAGCCACGTGGGAATTTGTCAAATTATTTATTTTCCGCAACGTGTCTCATATATATTATTATATTTAGAGAGAGAGAGAGAGGAGAGAGAGAGCTGATATATGAGTTCTCTTCTCTCTCTGCCGAAACAAATGCGAATGATGAAGACGCTGAATTGCAAAAAATTCTTCACAAAACCTACATTGTTAGGGCTTGCTCTAGGCCAGTTTCTCTCGCTTCTCATCACCTCCACCGGATTTTCATCCTCTGAACTCGCCAACAGAGGTCCCTTTTTCCTTCAACAATTTTGATTTTACTCGACTTTCAATTACAATTGTGATGTTAATCTCGATGTTGTTGTTATTTTGTTTCAATGCAACTAAATTGATGCTGTTTTGCTCCTATAACTATGTTGAATTGTTGTAAACTGTAGGAATTAACGCACCAACTTCTCAGTCGTTTTTGAATTATGTATTGTTGGTGATTGTCTATGGAAGCCTTCTACTCTACAGAAGAAAACCTCTCAAGGTCTGCTCATTTGCTTCTCTCTCATGTCTCATCGCTTTTTTGGGGGTTCTTTTTGGTGTGTGTGTTTTAGTTTTGGAGAAATTTATCTTAATTTGGATTAGATCCTTGATTGGATGTGTTGGCTTATCAGATTGATTGCATTGATATTACATTAAACTGTGTTGATTTAAGCAGGCCAAGTGGTATTACTACATTTTGCTCGGATTGGTTGATGTTGAAGCCAATTTTCTTGGTGAGTTACTACTTACTCCATCTTCTTAAATTGATGAGTTTGAACATCTTGAAATACACAATCCATATGAATGCCTTCTGCATCCTGTGTCTGGTTAAATAACTACCTAATTCGATTAACTTGCGGTTCGCGTATTAGTATTTTCTGGCGATTTCCTTTTTCTTACTCTATTGTTGAGCATGTAGTATAGTAATTCCCGAATAAAAGATAGCATTGGAATTTAACTTTTCATCATACTTATGTGAGAGCTTCCTTTACAATTGGGACCTAAAGGAATAATACGACCAATGGTGTGAGTGTTTTTGCTAGAATAACACGATTCGTTTTGGATGTTGCAGTGGTCAAGGCATACCAGTACACCTCCATCACGAGCGTGATGCTGCTGGATTGTTGGACAATACCATGTGTCCTGTTTCTCACACGGTTCTTTTTGAAGACGAAATATAGGTTCCGAAAGTTTATAGGCATAGCTATCTGCGTTGCCGGTCTTGTAACAGTTGTTTTCTCCGATGTACATGCAGCAGATAGATCGAGTAAGTACTACTTATCATTTTACTTGCATTTCATTTATCATTTTGAAAATCTGTGGTTCTGTTTTAGGAGGCAGTGGACCTCTTAAAGGTGACCTTCTCGTTATTGCCGGGGCAACTCTTTACGGTGTTAGCAACGTCAGCGAGGCAAGTGCATGCTCAATTTTACACTCGGAGATGCAGATTAGCATAAGCATAGAAGTTAATGCTCGTCATGGTTGGTATAATGCAGGAGTTTTTTGTTAAAAGTGCAGATAGGGTGGAGCTTATGGCCTTCTTGGGCATCTTTGGTGCAATTATCAGTGCTATTCAAATGTATTCTTTTCTTTCTCTCACTTTTCCTTTGCCATTGAATTCGTATCAACTCATCAATATTTTTCACTTGTTTTAACTCATATGCAGAAGCTTACTCGAGCGCCATGAACTCAAATCCATTCACTGGTCATCTGGGGCGGTATCTCTCTCGTTCGCTCTCTGTCTCACTCTTTCTCTCTCTCATGTATCACTGAATAAAACACATGCTAGTTGCAGACACTCCCGTTCGTTGGATTTTCCTTAGCCATGTTTGTGTTTTACTCGGGGGTTCCTGTTTTGCTCAAGGTACGTTGTCATCCAAACTATAATTTGCTCTAGAGTTTAACGTCTACATATGGATTTATTTATGCTTGGATACGAATCTGGATGCAGATGAGCGGATCAACAATGCTAAATCTGTCGTTGCTGACTTCGGATATGTGGTCTGTTTTAATCCGCATCTTCATATACCATGAAAAGGTAGACAACATTGTGAAATCACTATTATTGTTGTGGTGTCTGATTCTAAATGAGTTTTGTTTATGCAGGTTGATTGGATGTACTTCGTCGCCTTTGCTGCTGTCACGCTCGGACTCATCGTTTATTCGGTGTAAGATAAATTCATCTCATCTCTCTTTTTTTACTCCCCCGTCCACTAAAACTAGTCCCTTTTTTTAAAAAAACTTTTAGAGGTGATGAAAATGAGAAGAAAAACGTTGAGGAAGAGGCTCCCCAGATTCAAGTTTGAGCACCCACATTTTTGTAGAATTATTAGGAAGATTATTGTTACTAGTATTAGTTAATGTTTTTGTTCCACATCTATGCTCATTTGTCTTTTATATGTGAATCAGTTAATTTTCCATACCAAGAAAGTTTCAAATTAAAGACATGATAATCAATTAAATCACGAAATTTGATCAAATTCTAGGTGGTTTCATCAAATTAGAAAATGTAACTAAACCACGAATTTCAAATCTTTTCAATTGTGCCATTAATATACAAGATGATTTTTTTGGTGATGCTCGAAAAATCGTTGATAGTTCTTCTTTCTTTTCTTAATACGTGCAACACAAAATTAAGCTTCTTGATCTCGTTATCCATATGTTTAATACTTATTCCGTAGTTAATGCCATCCATAGTTGATGGATTACAACAAGAGATTCATCTACATTCCTCTACTGAGGGTTAATGAAACACAAAAAAAAAAATTCATATAACCCATGCAAAAAGTTGGATTTTATCTATATTTTTGTTTGTGTTAATAGTACTTGTTTTTGTAGGTGGATTTTATCATAATTGAGTTTCAGTTATGTGCATTATTTTTAAAGTAATTATTTTAATTTTAAGTATTTTGATGATTGAATTAAAATATTTGTAGTATAATAAGTAAAAGATAAATATAAAATATTAAATTTTTGCTAAATAACAACGCCTACTTTTCCGTTTTTTATATGTTTAATCTTTTATAGAACATCTTTTATTCTTTCAAAGTAGGTTAATTTTTTTTCTTTATTATACTAAAATAAATTCAATCATCAAAACACCTTAAAATTTACCAAAAAGTCATGCTGTTTTTTAACACCAAAACATGTTACTCAACAAGAGCTAAAAGTCACCATAAGTAAAAAAATATAATACAGCAATTAGTTACATAACAAAAATATTACTGGAACATAGCCAAAAAAAAACGTAATAATACGAATAGAAATTTTAAAAAAAAAGTATCATCCGAAGACTAAAAGCAATTTGAATGAAAGGAAAAATAACAAAAAATAAAATTCAACTAATTAATAGGGATATTGGCATCTAATATCATGAAATTTTCAATACAAAGTTGCTGAGTTCGTCGGACAACCTAGGATATTTGAATTTGATATCCGTGACGATGGAGGTATTAAGGTTTGAGGAGTTGCTGAAATCTTCGCGAATGTGCAGTTGTTGTATGTAGAGATGCGGCTCTAAGATGTATATAAAATATCCAACTATGGCAACAAAAGCAAGCAGGCCAAGACAAGCCTTTATATGTTCCTCCTTAGTTATTGGCTTGTGATCCTTGTTGCCCGTCATCAACTTGTCACCATCCTCGTCGGTTATTGACTTGTCACAACGTTCCAAGTCAGTCATCAACTTGTCACAAGAATCCTCACGGGTATTGTATTGTCACAATGATCATCGCCAGTCATAGTAGGGATCTCAAAAAATATACTCTAAAGAAGAACTAGCACTATTCCAAAAAAAATGAGGAGAAATTCGGCACAAAGTTATGAAAAACTAAGGGGATATATTTATAGGCAAAATAAGTCTTAAACCTAATTGGAAAAGATAACATAAAAGATCTATCCAAAGGAAATCGAGATATACTTGGATTATTAACTAATAACAAACAAATTAAAGGATAATTACAAATTAAAGATTGTTTTATGTGTTGGGGCTTGCTAATTTTCTATATACGATATACTTTACTTATATTAGTTAAATATATATTGTCTGGCATGATGTAATATTATTAGTCAATTGGTATAATAAGAAAACTTATCTGGTTATATTAATCAGGGCTCACTGGGTATTGGTGCAAATAAACTGTAGTTCTTATATGGTAGTTTCATTTTTTGGACCTTCAATATATTATAAGATTAACAATTTTGTGAAAATGGAATTAAATAGTTTTCATGTTTAGAGATAATTTTTAGTGTATTGAGGCTTTTCATATATTGGATATGTATTTAATTATTTTTGGTTTATCTAAAATAGTAGATCGGAATATGACTTATAAAATTACCTACTTTTATGGAATAAAAGATGTTCTACAAAAGAATAAAACATGTAGTACTATTAAAAAGGGAAAAGGTAGCGTTGTTATTTTCAATGATATTAATGACTCAACAAATGTCCGTTTTAAGTAGAAGAGGGAACTATACCTTATGACTCTCGTAATTCGACTCACGAAAGAATCGACAAAGAAAACTCTATCAGCTCGATACATTACTCCAATTATTATATACTAGAATGATATTGCCTCACATACATGATATCTCGAGACTCAAAGAATAGTATGATCATATCTCGATCTTGATATGCAATCTTTAAGCTTGGCTTGATGACCCACCTTGTGTCTTGGGCTTGTTGTGATGATGGGCTCGGGCCCTTGGCTGGCGGCAAAGTCGATGTTTGTGTCATGCACGCATGGTACATGGCGCACACTCAATCGAAGAAGGGGTTTTGGTCGGAAATATCACACATTTTGGACATAATATAATTTGGTATTTCTTGTAAACTTTAAACTTAGTCTTTAAAATCATCGACTTTACAAGTTTATACCAATTCCTACCTGATTCGGCTCTATCAAGAATCAACCTCGTTTTATATGATAAAATTTGGAAAAAAAATTGCACCGTCAACATCTTTTTTCGAACAAGTCACCATTTAAAGTATGATTAGTCACATAAAATTTAAAAACAAAATATTACTGGAAAAAGCATCATTTAAGTTAGAACCCAATAAAATTCAATGGAGTACTCTTATCGGTTTGTAATTAAAAAATCACCGTGATATATTGAGTGAAAAAATGATAGTACTACAGTAATTAGTTAAATATATAACTTACTTAAATAAACTACTTACTTAAATAAACTACTCCATATTCTATAGATGTGGAGTAAATAATATGAATAGAACTAAAACAACAAACATCATCCGAAAACCAAAAATAAATTTGAATGAAATTAAACGGAAAAAAATTTTTAAACAAAATATCAAAATTCAACTAATCCTCGAAACCTCGCCGGAGCCTTCTAGAAGAAAACCCCCCACCACCTTCACCGGCGTCACGGCCCCACAACCACTACAATAGCACTTTCCTCTCTCATCAACGCTGCTACAATCACGGCAATTTACACTGCGTATAAAGTTGGTGGTTATCTCAACCCTCAACTCCACCGTTGACCCTTGGGCAAGCTTCTGTTGCGCGTCGTCCCATGACGGCCCACTAGGTACCACCACTGCTTCCCGATGCGCAGTCCCCCAGAAATAGTTGAATCCTGGGACGATGCGAGAGCCCATGGCGGAGAAGCTTTGGCAGGAGGAACAATACAAAGTAACGTTGAGATCGTCAGTATAGAGAGGATTCTTGAATTTGAGGTCGATCACGAATGAGGTATTATTAGGGTTTGAGGAGTTACTGGAATCTTCTTGAATGTACAGTTGTTGTACGTCGATATGCGTCGGTCGAGCCATTGAAAATAAGTAGAACGCAATTACTCCACTCGTGATTGCAGAAGCAATTATAAAAGAAAATATAAAAGCACACCATCGACAACGGTTCTTGTCAGCCATTGACTTGTCACGGTGATTCTCGTCAGCCATTGACTTGTCACAACGATCCTCGTCAGCTGTTGACTTGCTACAACAATCCTCGTCAGCCATAGACTTATCATAGCGATCCTCGTTAGTCATCGACTTGTCGCAGAAGAAAATATGAGGAGAATCTCGTTATGAAAAACTAAGGGTTATAATTATAGGTAGAAAAAGTCTTAATCCTATTTGGGAAAAGATAACATAACGATACAACCAAGGAAATCGAGTTGTACTAGGATTCTTAACTAACTAACTGACAAATTAAATGATAATTACAAATTAAAGATTGTTTCATGTTTTAGGACTTCTTAATTTTTTAATTTAATTTATACGATAAACCTTCTTTATATTAGTTAAATATTGTCTGGCATGATGTAATATAATATATACGTGATAGATGCTATGCTAAATAAAATTTAAATCCAAATCTCTTATTATATCTTTTATATCTGAACTTTTTCCTACTTTTGCTATCATAAAATAAGATATACTAAAGTCCAATTTTAGTCCCTTACATTTGCCCTCAAATTCTTTTTGGTCTCATACATTAAGTTTGTGATCTTGGTCCATAACATATTGTTTTGGTACTTTTTGGTCCCAAACTTATTGTTTTGGTCCAAAAAAATCATTTTCTGTTAAAATTAACCGTCAAAGTGTTTGACCAATTTAATAACTTAATTAATTTAATACTCCTTCCGATTCCTCAATGCTGAGATAAAACTTTTCGGCGCAGAATCTAAGAAAAGAATGTTTAGAGTGTTAAATGGATAGATAATTAAGTGGAGTAAATTTGATGTTTTTAAATAAAAATTTCATTTGTATAAAAATTGAATTTTTATATACATGAAAAATTCTTTATTTTTTAAACTTCTCATTCATAGTTAATTAATCCTAAAACTCTTGTATCCTAAAACAAAATTTTTCATATATAGCTCTCTACCACAAACTTAAATATTGGTCAAACACTTTGACTGTTACTTTTAACATAAATGGTTATTTTGGACCAAAACAATATGTTTGGGACCAAAAAGTACCAAAATAGTATTAATATATTAGGGACCAAAAGGTCACAAACTTAATATATGGGACTAAAAAGAATTTTAGGGCTAATGTAAGAGACCAAAATTGGTCTTTAGTGTTAATATCTCAAATTTTTGAATTTTCCGTTAATTTTAAATTTGGTGTTTAAAATCATCGATTTTTCAAGTCAGTGTAAATTTTCCAACGTAATGCGTGACTGTCATTTATCTACGTGTACACATTAGAGTTTAATTTAAACAACGTCATTTTTATTTAAATCTTCCTCAAAGTCACGTCTTCATCTCACCTAGGGGTGGGAATATGGATATCGGGTATTGGGTTTACCCGTACCCGACCCAATATCCGCCGGGTAATGATACTCAATATCCAATTTTATGGGATTGGGTATTGAAATTTAAGATAAATCGGGTATTGGGTAACCCGAATGGGTATCGGATATTACCCGAATATCCAATTTATTATTTAAAGCAATTTTTAAATTAGGTTTAGTCATTTTGGGCTTCAAGAGCTGGGCTAATTTATTTACTAATTACAACTTACTTGGTTAACTTTCTCTAAACATATAAATAAGTCAATCTCTCTTACTCTAAGTCAAGCCTTCTCCAAACTCTCAAGTTTTAAGTATTGCATAACCAACTCATGTGGTTTTATATTTTAGTTAATTATTTTGACTTTTGAATTATATTATTGGTTGCTTCTATAGTTTAATTAAATGCGTAACTTTTATTATTTTACTTACATATTGCATAACCTTACATATTGCATAACCAATCCCTGTAAATATAATCATATACTTTAAATAAAAGTGACCCATTTATAGTTTTATACTACAAAATAAATGCAACATTAAAGATATTAGTCAATTTATATATTTCTATATTTAGACTAAAGGCTCATTTTGGTCCTTAACATATTGTGATTTTACGATTTTGGTCCAAAACATTATCTTTTGAATTATTTGGTCCCTCACAAATAAAAACGGGTCACATTTGGTCCGAATTTGACGGAACCGATAAATATTAACGCTCAACGAGGATTTACCCGATTTTGACCCAATTAACCATTTTTAATTAATTCAAAAATGATAATAATTATTATAAATAAAAAATTTTATATTATAAATAAAAATATAAAACGACGTGGATACAGCTCTTCATACAACGACGATGACGATGAAGAAGCTGAAGAAGAAGGTGAAGCTGCGGATGGATCGATTTCTGAGGTGGAAGATGCTTCCATGGCGGCGATGTCGGATTTGAGATTGATCGCCGAGTGTATGATCTCATCCGGCTACGCCAAGGAGTGCTTGAAGATTTACAAAATTATATGGAAATCTATCGTCGACGAAGGCATCTACAAGCTCGGCCTGGAGAAATTGAGTTCCTCGCAGATTCATAAAATGGACTGGGAGGTTCTGGACTCGATGATTAAGAACTGGCTGAGCACGGTGCGCACAGCCGTGCAGACG
Source organism: Salvia splendens (assembly GCF_004379255.2). Taxonomy (NCBI): domain Eukaryota; kingdom Viridiplantae; phylum Streptophyta; class Magnoliopsida; order Lamiales; family Lamiaceae; genus Salvia; species Salvia splendens. The sequence continues at coordinate 1,877,962 of NC_056036.1, read as the reverse complement.
CTCTTCAAGGGCGAGAGAGTTCTCTGCGATGAGGTCTTCGCCTATTCGGATTCCATCCGAGAATCGTACTTCCATGAAATCGCCAAGGAAGGCGCCGTGCTCCTCTTCGCATTTCCGGAGAATGTGGCCAAGCACAGCAAAAAATCGCCGGAGAAAGTTTTTCGAATACTCGATATGTATACCAGAATCGCCAACCACTGGCCGGAAACCGAGTCGATCTTCTCATTCTAATCGACTGCTGCCATCAAATCGCAGGCGCTGGCGTAGCTCGTCAAACTCGGCGAATACGTCCGCGCCGCACTGAACGAGTTCGAGGCTGCGATCCAGAAGGACTCCTCGAAATCTCTGGTCGCCGGCGATTACAGCAACGTCCTAGCGGATATCCTAGGCGATTCTCCGCCGGCGCCGAAGAAAAATCTTCCAGAAACTTACTTCGGCTTCTCCAACCTCGCCGATTACATCAACGCCTTTCGGTGTTGCCACAACCACGATTTGAGAGTAGGAGGTGGAACTGCGGCGGAGGCCGCCATTGCGGAGGGTGCCTGGACGACGGCGAGGGCGAGGGCGAGGTGGTCGAGGGAGAGGGAGAGGAGGCGAGACGACGACTTGACGGTGAGCAGCAGCGGCAGAACACCGGGAGTCAGAAGCCGGCATGTCCGAGGAGAAATGAGGGTGCCGCGAAATCGAGGTACGGCGGAGCTTGGCGGCGGAGATGATGGGGTTTTATATTTTTATTTATAATATAAAACTTTTTTTATTTATAATAAATATTATATTTTTTGAATTAATTAAAAATGATTAATTGGGTCAAAATCGGGTAAATCCACGTTGACCGTTAATATTTAACGGTTCCGTCAAATTCGGACCAAATGTGACCCGTTTTTATTTGTGAGAGACCGAATAATTCAAAAGACAATGTTTTGGACTAAAATTGTAAAATCACAATATGACCAAAATGAACATTTAATATATAAAACCAAATTGAACACGCTGAATAAAATTCGCAATTTATAGAATGACAAATTAACAAGAATGGATTCGATACGACGTGTTGACGGCGAATCAAGTGCGACGAAGGTGCTCCCAACTTTCTCTGTCGCTCTTTATCGTATGACTTTTTGATGATCATTGGTGGTTTATAAAGAAGCTCTTTTTATCGCTATGAACTGAGCACACACCGTTTCAACACTAATTCAAAAAATTTAAAAATTGGGCCCATAAGAGCATCCACAATGGCGGCGAGCCCACCGGCTAGCCGATCCCTGTCGCTCACCGGGCCGCTCGCCAAACCATTGAAGCCGGGGAGTGCTAAATCGGCGAGAAAAACGGCGAGCGCACGCCGATTCCCGATCGCTGGCCGAAGCGCTCACCGATCGGCGAGAGATCAGCAAGCAGATTTTTTTTAATTTTAATTTTCGAAACACTATATATACGCGATTTGCAAGTATTCTCTCTATCTTAATTTCTGTACAAGAGCAACAACGCGAAATGGAGCACAACAACGAGCCTACTCCAGGGACGAGCGGGTCTCAAACTCCCACGGTACCCATGGGAGGTGGATGGGGTCCGATGGCCGGGTACTACAACATGTACCATTGGCAGCAGATGATGCCCGGGATGGCATCCGGGGGTGGTATGCCGGGATGGCAGGGGATGCCGGGGGGGGCCGGCGATGCCGGGCGGGCAGGGGGTACAGGGGTACCCGGGGGGTGCAGGGGACACCAAGGGGGACAACGTCTATCGCCCCAGTTCTGATTTTGTGACTGTTTCTTCGCACACATCGACCCCAGTTGAGACGCAGTTCACTGGGTGTGATACTTTCTCCTTAGAGGAGTTGGGGGATAGATCTTGGGGATGCGTATACTCCCGTTCAAAAGGGGGGAGTAGGGCGGGGTCGGGGCGCGCCAAAGAAGAAGAAGGGGAAGAGGGTGGTTGGCGAGTCGTCGCAGCCGGCTGGTGACGACAGCCCGACACGGAGGAAGTGGACGGACGCGGAGAGCGTCGCGCTGTCCAAGGAGTGGGTGAGTGTTTGCGATGATCCCCTCGCCTCGAACAATCAAAGGATCGTCAACTTGTGGGCAAAAATAGCAGCAGCTTACAAGGCATTTTACCCGGAGGGGCGGCCACGCAGGGGGGAGGAGTGCCAGAAGGGGTGGGACCGAATCAGGGCTGGGGTCTCCCGATTTTCGGGCTTGTACACCAACGCCCTCCGCATGCAGTCCAGTGGCCAAACTGACGAGGACTGCAGGAGGATGGCGGAGAAAGCCTTCCCTGTGCCCGGGCTTTACAAGGAGTTCACCTACTGGAACTGCTATGAGGTGCTGATGGACTCAGAGAAGTTTCGGGCAGGTGTCGACACTGGTTGGCCGAAGAAGCAGCGCCTGAACTATACCGGTGATTACAGCGGCGGCAGCAGCGGCGGTTCCCACGACCTCCCCGAGGATGCACATGAGTTCCCGTCCCCTCCCGTGTTTGCTCGCCGCACTCGCCCGGTTGGTCAATGGCGGGCGCAACGGGCTCTCCATACCTCCCAAGAGGTCCAATCGGCATCCCCCCTGTTGGCGGGTCGACATCCGAGCTCCTCTTCTTCGCGCGTCAACTAGCGCGAACTCAGATGTACAAGATCTTAGCTGAATGGAGGGCGACAACTGACCCCGAGGAGAAGAGTTTTCTTCACGCAATGCTCGTGAGCATGCGGGCCGATTTGAATCCCGCCGCGGCACAGGTGGGTGGCTCAGACGCGGGCTCAGATGCCGCAGATTTGGGGGTCCCGGATAGCGGCGACAACGGCGGCGGCGACGGCGACAACGGCGAGGAGTGAGGCGGAGGCGGGGGGCTCGTGTGTGGAGGAGGATTTTTTTTTAGATTTATGTAAAAAAATTTTAATTAATGTACTTTTTAAAATTTTAATATTATTATTGAGTTTACCCGTATTTGTGTCGTAAATTTAATTCCGTATTTGTGTGATTGTTAATTATTTGTTTTTATAATTTTGTTTATTGTGGCTACGCTATGACTGAGCTATTGCTTGTTCAGTTGCTTGTCCTGATGATGTGGTAGAAGGAATTTTTAGTGCTGCTGATGTGGCAGGAGGAATTTTTAGTGCTGCTGATGTGGCAGGAGGAGTTTATGGCTAGACTATGGCCGGACTATTTCTATCTTGGATGCTCTGACTCTTCTATTCCTTGTTCCTTCCTTTGGAAGTCTTCACTTTTCAGTTACATAATACTCCTAATTCAAAAAAGTAAAAAATTGGGCCCATAACTCTCCATCATCCTCAATTCCTTGTTCCTTCCTTTGGAAGTCTTCACTTTTCAGTTACATAAGTACTCCGTATTGTTGGGTTTCTTTACTAGCGCGCTCCAACATTTTTCTGATAACTTCTTTGTCTGCTGAGGTATGAAAAAATAGTACTCTACTTAAATTCTGGGATTTGTTTCTTTTTTTTTGTCGACATCACTACTTTTATGTTTTAAAAATGTATTTTTTTACTTATTATGCTGTTTTTGATTTGGGGTTTTATCACTTACCTTTTCCTGCAAATGTCACTATGTATCTTGTGTGATTTCTGCTGGCTTCAAAGATGTAAAACGATAGCAGCATTTTGAAATATTGGTTCATTGTTTTGTGCTTTCTTCTTAGTGATTGCATTGTTTTTGGTGGTTTTACACTTGTATTTGTATGAGGTGATGATAATTTTGATGCACTGAAAATTTGTGAATTCAGAGAGAGAGAGAGGGAGGGAGAAGGAAAGAAGGTATCAATATGGCTATAGACGAAGGAAACCAGCAGCTTGTGGCAGATCCTCTCTCCTTCGCCAGGAGGTAGTTAATCTATACTGCTGCATTCTTGATGTAGGATTAGTGTAAAATCTTTGATGCCGAAGATACCGAGAGAAGAATGCTGTTTTTCTTTCTTGCTTGTTGTAAAGGCATTTCATACTTATATATGTATGTAGGTATTGAGACAGACTCGAATCCTTCTGTTAATATGGCTCTTTATTTTGTTTGCAGTTATCAGCTAGAAGCACTGGAGATGGCATTGAAAGACAACACTATTGTTTTCTTTGAAACAGGAACTGGAAAGACACTTATTGCGATAATGCTTCTTCGCAGCTATTCACATCTCTTGAGAAAGCCGTTGCCTCATATTGCTGTGTTTTTGGTCCCCACTGTTGTGCTGGTCACTCAAGTATGTAAACTCTTTGTTTGGTTTCTTATTTGTTTTTCCTTATAGGTTGGTTATATCTTAGGTTGATTAAGTTCTTTAAAGACACATTTATGCCTTTTTTCCATTTAGGTTGATTAAGTTCTTTAAAGACACATTTTTTCCAACTTTCATCCTTAATATTATCAAGCATGTGTATGGCCTCCTTTTATAAGCTTTTATTATTACAATGTTGCTGTTTTAATCTTGAATTTAGTCACTTCTATGATTTTCAGCAATCTGAAGTTGTGGCCCTGCACACGGACCTTAAAGTGGGAAAGTATTATGGTGAGATGGGTGTTAAATTCTGGGACAAGGCAACATGGAAGCAGGAGCTAGATAAATATGAAGTTTGTTTGGCTTACTCTTTCTATATTAAACCTGCCTATGTATTACTATGTATTATAAATCTTAGTAGTAGTTCATGAGTTAGTAACTCTTTCAGCATTGGTTGATATCATATTATGGATTTGAGAAGTCTCAACTTATGTTGATACTTCTTAATACAGAGTTTATTTCGAATGTGTCGTTCTAACATGATTTTCAATTAAGTTATTGCTAGAACAGTAAAAATAATATTGGTGTTCATAATTTCTTTAGCCAAATTCAATCCTAAAGATATGATATATTACTTGCAAAAATGCAAATGCTGAAGAGAGATAAAACTAGTGTGTCGCTTTATTTACTTATGAAATTAGTATCTTCTTATGGCATAAAATAGTGCATACCGTTTTCCAGGTGCTTGTAATGACGCCACAAATCTTACTTGATGCATTGAGGCGCACATTTTTGAGGATGGACCAGATTAAGGTTCTAATATTCGATGAATGCCATAATGCAAGAAGAAAACATCAATATGCTTGCATAATGACGGTACAAGAAAATAACTTTTTTTCTATATGAATAGGCTTATACTCTATAAAGCTAATTTATTTTTTATGAGTTCTGTGGCCATCTCTAGATTATAGTAAGTATGTATATATTAATATAAAAACACACATAAACTTGTAGGAGTTCTATCATCGCAAATTAGCAAGGGCTAGGCAGCTTCCCAGAGTATTTGGTATGACTGCTTCCCCTATTAAGGCTAAAGGTTAGTCCAATGGAACAATATAAAATAATTTTAGTGGAGTTGGTTTTCATATTAGTAACTCTGTGTGCCTCCCGTTTTTTCTTTGTGTGTGCAGCTTCATCTTCAGAAGCAGCCTGGAAACAGATTCATGACCTGGAAAATCTGATGCATTCTAAGGTTGTAAGATGATTTTGGATACATATGCTAAACATGAATGTAGACGATAATGTTGAACCCATCTGTTTACAATATGCTAGCTAATAAAGTTTGGCACAATTTCAACAATGAGATTGACTGGCCAGTTTTTACCATTTAAGCTACCAGTATATCCGTTTTAGTTTTTGGTTTTCTGTGTTCCTAACTATTGGTTCGACTATATTTTACTTTGCATGTTATGCTTATTCAATGTTAACTAACTGTGAATTTCTTATGAATGAAGGTTTTCACATGTGAGTCAGATGCTATTTTGACTCGGTACCTTCCCTTTTCAACTCCAAAGTTGAAGTTTTACAATGAAAAGAATAACCCTTACACAAGTTTTGAAATCGTGAAAGAAGATTTGCAGAAATTGGCAGAAAAGGTGTGCACATATTGTGGCTGATGGATGCTATGTTTCAGGCCTCACTGCTCTAATCATTGTCTCGTTTTCTTAGAGCTGAAATAATATTGTGTATTTCCTGTGTCACATGGCATTGGTTTCTAATGTGATCAAAGCTAACATGACCTTTGAGTTTTCATTCTAATGTTACTGTACTGACCATTTGCTGCTTTATCAGCATATATCTTCCCTAAGCAAGCTGAGTGTTTCACCCTCTGTGGCAAAATCTGCAACGGAGAGATTAAAGAAGCTTTTGTCTTCGCTTATGTTTTGTTTGACTGAGCTGGGGATTTGGTTAGCTGTAAAGGTATATCTATATGATCTACATGCAGAGATTTAACATGACAACAGTTAGCTGACATTTGTGTTACGAAAATAGGCAGCAGAAGTTTACTCATGTGGAAATGGGGCCATCTTCATGTGGGGTGAGGTGGATGTAAATGGCGATAGGGTTATAAAGGCTTTCAGCTCTGATGCATTAGAATTGTTGTCTGCACACCTTCCAACTGGTATATCTCTATTTCAGCTAATTGAGCCGAATTTTTTGTTTCCTCTCTGCCTTGCTGTTTTGTTAGTTATTTTTTTGGCTTGATTTTAGGTCTACAGTTGATTCACAATGATCTAAGAGCAAGCATGACCGATGGGTATCTTACGTCAAAAATCATATGTCTCGTGGAGACTCTTCTTGAATACAGGTTTTGCTAATTGTTTTGCACATTATGAAATTTTTTACCTGCCTGTGTTTAGAATATGTCGAAGTCAAATTATGACTTATACACCTTGTTGTAAAAATCTTGTCAAGCATGATTTGGCCATATTATTATTATTATTCAAGTATAGATTCAACTTTTATTACTAATGACTGAATTTTGTTTTTTTATCATTTGGTGTAGAGAACAGAAGGATCTGAGGTGTATTGTATTTGTGGAAAGGATCGTCACTGCAATTGTTATTCGTATTCTGCTGAATGAATTGCTTCCAGAAGTGACTGGGTGGAGGACAGAATACACGGCAGGGAATAATTCAAGGTTGCAGTCTCAAAGTCGGAAAGAGCAAAATAAAATTGTAGATGAATTGCGCAAGGGAACGGTATGATTTGATTTATCGTTGCACTTTTTAATTTTATTGGCCTTGTTGGCTTTCACAACATCTCCAGTGTTGATGATGTCCTTTAAGACTTTGACATGATATGCTTTCAGGTGAATATAATCATTGCAACATCTATGCTTGAAGAGGGTTTGGATGTTCAGTCGTGCAACCTGGTCATTAGATTTGACCTTTCTGCAACCATATGCAGCTTCATTCAATCGCGTGGCCGCGCTCGTATGCAGAACTCAGATTTTGTGTTAATGGTGAAAAGGTTAGCTGCTTCTTTTAAGAATAACTCCTTATTGCTTTTTGATTTTCGCATTTTCCTTCTTATATCAGTTGAATTCAATATTGTGGAGTATATTCTCTTTCCTTGGGGTCTCATAATTTAACGAAAGCTGGGATAATTTTCGACGTGAAAATGGTGCCTGAGTTTTATTTTAATAATTGGTCTTTTTGCTGCAGTGATGATCATTCAGCCATTGCTCGTGTAAATAACTATTTGGATAGTGCAAGTATAATGCGTCAGGAATGTTTGAGCCATGCGAGTCTTCCGTGTGAACCACTGGCAAATGAAATGCACGGTGAGCCTTGGTATGAAGTTGAAAAAACGGGAGCGCTTGTGACTTTGAGTTCTAGCACGGCATTGCTTCACTTCTATTGTTCACAGCTGCCCTCAGACAGGTTTGATCTTGCCAATTGCATTAATCATTTTCTAGATCTTCAAGTTTACGACTTTACGTGGATGTAGTGTGGTTGTTTAATTATTTACAATTAGGAAAATGAGCCATGAAAATTTATTTGCTTTCTTGTACTTGGCTTACACAGGTACTTTAAACCGTATCCTCTCTGTACTGTCAATAAAATGCTGGGAAGTTGTACAATTCGACTCCCTCATGGCTGCCCAATTCGAACTATAACAGTTTCTGGAACCAAATCACCGAAGCAACATGCATGCCTCAAAGCTTGCAAAGAGCTTCATAGAGTCGGTGCCCTGACAGACAACCTTGTCCCAGATATTGTGGAGGAAGAGGCGGAACCTCAAGAATTTGGTACGTTCGCAAGCTTTAAGTTGCATTACATTGAAATCCCTTTTGTTATGCCACGAATTCTCAGTTTACACTTTCACTGACTAATCTAAACTGAATGTACAGGCTATGAACCATATTTGGACGAGCAGGATAGATATTTTCCAGAAGAGTTGATTGGGTATCACAATGATGAGTCCAAGATGCCTTATTACTGCTATCTGTTCGAGTTAAAGCCAAATTTTCAGTATGATGTAAAGCCTCAGAACATTGTCCTGGCTGTTCATAAGATGTTAAATCAAGATCTTGGAGAATTTGGCTTCGATTTAAACGCTGATAGGGGAAAGATGATTGTGAATGTGAACCTAGTGGGAAAGCTTACACTAACTCCCAGTGAGGTACACCTAAATTTCTCAGGGTTATCTCATAGTATACAGTTGAATAACTGAGGAATGTGATTTTTCTATTATTCTGTTGCTGCACAAAACGTCGTTTGCAGGTTGCACTCTGTCAGCAATTTCAAGTCAAACTTTTCAATCTTCTTCTCAAACGTAACTTAGACCAGCTTCATGAAGAGGATGCACATTCTAGAGGAGATGGTTCAGCAGTGTTTAATTATCTACTTATCCCTGCTCTGGGCTCACGTCATGACCTATCTATTGATTGGAGATGCATTAGTTCAGTTCTATACCAAAAGAATGCTGCTTTCGCTGATCATTCCAAATGCTCAAGTGCAGTCCACACGAAGAACGGCTTGGTGTGTCATTGCATGATAGAGAATTCGTTAGTTTGTACTCCCCATAATGGCTTCCTGTATTGCGTAAATGGCACATTGGACGGTGTTCGTGGAGATACATATTTTACTCCGAAAGACAAGGAATCTATTACTTATAAAGCGTATTATAAGGAGAAGTATCTATTTTACTTTATCTTTTCCACATAAAAACTAGTATATTACTTTATGAGATGAAGCTGTTTTGGATTAATAAGATACTTCTTGCAGGCATGACATAAGTCTGGAATATGAGCAGGAGAATCTTCTATGTGGGAAGCACATATTCACTGTGCATAATAACCTCCAGCGTTACCGAACTCAAAATAAGAAAGGTTTATTGACTACAGATATGATCTCTGTATTTGGTTATTGAATTTTCAGTATCGCATTCACTTTTTAATGTCAAGATTGTGAATCTGTGAATCGAGTCTTTCGACCAAACTCTCTCTTTTGTTTTGCTGCAGAACCGAGTTATAGCTCATGTGAATTACCACCCGAGATTTGCTTAATCATGATGTCACCTTTATCAATTTCTACGATTTATTCTTTTACATTTCTTCCGTCTCTTATGCATCGTATCGAGTCACTTGCTGTAGCTTCCAACTTGAAAAGTATACCTCTCGGTGGGACAACTGTTGAAATTCCAGCAATCAAGGTATATTCAAGCACAAATGTGATCACTCCAGTCCAAATGCTTATGCCTGGATTTTCTTGTTACTGTCCATCAGGTGTTGGAAGCGCTCACAACGAAGAAATGCCAAGAGGAGCTTCATTTGGAATCTTTGGAGACTCTCGGAGATTCGTTCCTCAAATATGCTGCTACTCAGCAGCTATTCAAAACACATCAAAGTCGACACGAGGGGCTTCTTAGCCTTAAAAGGCAGCGAGTCATTTGCAATGCTTCATTGTGCAAACTTGGATGTGACCGCAAGATTCCGGTAAATGTTGATTGGCTTATTTCTGTCACATATTATGTATCTCCCCACCCCCATTAGCCAAGCTGAGAAAAATGGTTCAAAACAATTTTCGACTGAGAGTGCTATGAAATTCTTCTATTCGTCTTCTTTCCATAGTTTGGTAGAGTTGTTTCTTAATGAGATCAATTCTACGTTTCCAGGCTCGTTATGAAACGAACCATTTGATCTCAAGAGACAAGATGTGTCCATGTTCTTTTGCATTCTTTTACTAAATTTTTGTGAGTTTTCGGAGTACATTTTAGGCCTTCATCCAAAATGAACCATATGATGTCAAGAGATACACCTTTTCTTATGTGTTCTTTCTCTAGTGTGGGAGATTTGTTTCTTAACGAGTTCTGTTCGACATTTAGGGCTTCGTCCGGACTGAGCCATTTGATCTCAAGACATGGGCGATACCTGGAGTCCCTTGTGGTTTCAGTGTATTGAAAGAACAGGTGTCTACATCTGGAAAAGTCTACACTGGAAGAAGTAGACAGATCAAAAGCAAAACCGTTGCAGATGTTGTTGAAGCCCTAATCGGTGCATTTCTAAGCGCCGCAGATGAAGTAGCAGCCCTATCCTTCATGGTGTGGCTCGGTATCGAAGTTAACTTTGAGATCGTGCCTTACACGAAGACGTTCGTCATAAACCCCGGAATGCACGTAAATATCGGATATATAGAGTCCCTTCTGGGATACAAGTTTCAGGACGCGTCCCTCTTGGTCGAAGCGTTGACTCACGGCTCATATATGCGGCCTGAGATCCCCACCTGCTACCAGGTGCGCCTACGTTTTCCTGACCTGTTAATGATTTTTCACCTACTGAGCTGCATTTCGTCATCTGATAAAGCTCTTGATGTTATTTAGCGGCTGGAGTTTCTCGGGGACGCAGTGCTCGATTATCTTATCACGGTTCATCTATATCACAATTATCCCAGCCTCTCGCCCGGGCTGCTTACTGATCTAAGGTCAGCGTCTGTGAATAATGATTGTTATGCTCTATCAGCCATCAAGGCCGGATTGCATAAGCAAGTCCTTCATCTCTCGCCCTATCTTCACCGGCATGTAGCTGAGACTGTTGACAAGGCTGAGGATTTACGGTTGGTCGAGACTTTCGGGTGGGAATCCGAGGCGAATCTCCCGAAGGTAATCTAAACTTTTCACTCTGTTTGCATTTTGAGGGATTTACCATTCATTGTTTATGTTGTATGCAGGTGCTTGGAGATGTCATCGAATCTTTAGCGGGTGCCATCTATGTCGACTCGGGGCATGACAAGGAAACTGTTTTCCGGTGTATGAAGCCCCTGCTCGATCCCTTGGTCACACCGGAGACGCTTAGGATCCACCCAAAAAGGGAACTGAACCAACTGTGCCAGCAGGAAAATTATACAATGCGGAAGACTCAAATTTCCAGGCACGTGGACGACGGGCTGGCACATGCTTCGGTGGCAGTTGAAGCTCGTGGTGTTGTGCACGAGGAAACGCGGTCTGCTAAAGACCGCAAGCTGGCTGAAAGACTGGCCTGCAAAGCTGTTCTCAAAACTCTCAAGGAAATCTTGACTGCAGATTCTTGATCCAACCTCAACTTCACTCAGATTTTTTTACCTTCATGGTGATCATAACTATGATGATGGTTTTAAACTCTTTGAAGTTATATATATATATGTATATATATATATATATAGAGTAGTGATCTAGGGAAAGAGCCCCTTAAACACATAACTAGAGAACAAATCACAGCCACAAGATCAAGAAAATCAAGGGCTAGTATTAATACATGTAATTTATGAATTTAAAGGAGAAATTAGTTCTTCTATCACTAATTTACTTCACAATAACAAGGCGGGGGTATAATGGTCATTGCTTAGGGGGAGATTTCGTAATATGTATTTTTCCAGAAATCGTAAAAAATGTTTGTATGAATATGTTCAGTTTAAGAAGAAAAGGCAGCCATACAATGAAAACAATCGAGAATTTAGAAAGTAAAACCTGCAAACCGCTCTATTTATCGAGATTTCGTGATATGTATATTTCCAGATTTTGTATAATTAAGCTGTGTGTATTTCCAGATTTAGTTTAAGAAGAAAGGCATATGAATCGAGCGAGTATTTAGAGAGTAAAACATACCGTGTGTGAAAATGATGATCGCTGCTCCGCAAAACTTGTGAAATTGCTAATTTACGTGGGAATTGGAATTACGCTTTAATGAATCCAACGTATTCCAATAATTCCATAATTATGCTTTTTAAACTTCCAATTCATAAATAGTAATGGTTCCTGTCGGCGGAGGAGGAGGAGAAGCGGGTGGTGGAGCTGATGGAGGGGGCAGAGGAGGTGAGGAGGGAGGTGGAGAAGAAGAGCGTGGAAGCGAGGGAAGCCATGGCGAATGGGGGATCTTCCCTATCCGTGTGCGTGATTGAGAGAGAGAGAGTTGGGCGAAGACACTGTTTTACGGCTCACTCAACTATATCAATTGATAGCAACTCATGATGTATGATGAACCACCATCTCATAATTTGAGCAAACTTATCAATTCGAATTTAATCAATTGTACTAGTACTAGTTTCCAGTTCACTTATCCAACTATCACCGTGTAAATCATGAGTTTTAATTTCCAGTTTTAATTTCCAATTCACTTAACGAGTGATGTATTTTGTAAACAATAGTAAAGTAAAATCATAAGAAGAGTGATGTGTTTTGTAAATAAGAGTGAAGTAAAATCATGCTAAGAGTGATGTGTTTTGTAATCAAGAGTGAAGTAAATCATGCTAAGAGTGAAGTAAAGTGATGTGTTTTGTAAACAAGAGTGAAGTAAAATCATGCTAAGAGTGATGTGTTTTGTAAACAAGAGTGAAATAAAATCATGCTAAGAGTGATGTATTTTGTAAACAAGAGTGAAGTAAAATCATGATAAGAGTGATGTGTTTTGTAAACAAGAGTGAAGTAAAATCATGCTAAGAGTGATGTGTTTTGTAAACAAGAGTGAAGTAAAATCAGAATAAGAGTGATGTGTTTTGTAAACAAGAGTGAAGTAAAATCAGAATAAGAGTGACGTGTTTTGTAAACAAGAGTGAAGTAAAATCAGAATAAGAGTGACATGTTTTGTAAACAAGAGTGAAGTAAAATCAGAATAAGAGTGATGTGTTTTGTAAACAAGAGTGAAGTAAAATCAGAATAAGAGTGATGTGTTTTGTAAACAATAGTGAAGTAAAATCAGAATAAGAGTGACGTGTTTTGTAAACAAGAGTGAAGTAAAATCAGAACAAGAGTGACGTGTTTTGTAAACAAGAGTGAAGTAAAATCAGAATAAGAGTGACGTGTTTTGTAAACAAGAGTGAAGTAAAATCAGAATAACAGTGACGTGTTTTGTAAACAAGAGTGAAGTAAAATCAGAATAAGAGTGATGTGTTTTGTAAACAAGAGTGAAGTAAAATCAGAATAAGAGTGATGTGTTTTGTAAACAAGAGTGAAGTAAAATCAGAATAAGAGTGATGTCTAGCTAAAAGAGTTTAACCCTAAATTTCAGTTCCCCTTTAACTGGATCATATGAATCAAACTCCGCTCCACGTTCTCGAATCATTTTGACCAAGATCTCTTTGTAACTCTCAACTGGAGGCCCTTCAACATACTTCTTTCCTGTCTTTTTGCTGATGCATTTGACATTGAGCAGAGTGACCTCAGCTGTCTTGTTACACTGTCCCCCATCTCGTGGCTTCTTTCTCCCGTTCGGATAGACGATCACTTGCCGATTGTTCAACTGCACAATGGATTCAACATCGAGATGGCAGACATCTGTTTCTCCAAGAAACTTGATGCTTCCATGACCCTTCCTTCCCACAACAAAGTCCTTCACACGCCTGCAGAATCCTGCTCCTGCTTTTTCCTTAGCTGCCAGCTCGCGCAGTGAAGGTTCTGTGTAATATTCAACTCCATTGGGAAGCTTTGGCAGTAGTGCTAAAACATATTCAGTTGTTGCAGCGACTTCAACTTCGTGCTGATTCAGTAGGGCATGCATGTCTTCATTTATTTCCATAATTTGTACACAACTACAACTCTCTTTGACCTCATCACCTTTGCCTGCAAATTAAGCATTTTCGGGATCGCAGATTTGGAAGGAAAAAGAAAGGATCGCAGATTTGGAATGAGAGAATGAAAACCGCCATATTTAAATTTCATAATATAATTTCCAAAAATACCCTTGACCTATTTTGTATTATTAAAATAAATGATATTTTGGCTGAGATTTGTTCTCTAGTTATACACTTAAGATTAGTTATATCTTGATCACTACCCTATATATATATATATATATATATATATATATATATATATATATATATATATGATGTATTCATTTCCTTTTTCTATCTTTTGTTCTTTGTTATTTATTCTTTTTAATCTCAGTCATATATATCCTTATATATATACATATATATATAGAGGAGCGTTATTCTCCTATTCATCCCTTAGATCCTTTATTCTTCTTAATATGGGCCGTTAGATCTTATTCATCAATGGTCCAGATGATCTGCATTATTACACTATAATGGTGAATTATTAGTCGGTGTGCATTATTCAACTGAAAATCTGAATTATTACACTATAATAGTGCATTATTAGTCGGTGTGCATTATTCAACTGAAAATTTACATTATTAAATGACACGTGGCATCAATCTAACTGTCGGAAGACAAAATCGTGGGGCTGAGATCAAGAAGGAAAAAATAGGAGAAGTGCCCATTAACCACATAACTAGAGAACAAATCATAACCACAAGATAAAAAAAAACAAAGGCTAGTATTAATTTTCGAAATTAAGGAGATATTAGTTCCCTCAATCATAAATTTACTCCACAATAATAAGGCGAGGGTATAATTGTCATTGCAGCCAATTTACGTCATTGAATAAGAAGAAGAAGAGCTCATGGTGTTCAACCATGGCGAACAGAAATCTGTGTTAGCTTTCTCCGATCGTATCGAATAATCGCGATTTCGAGCGGTTTTTGCTTGATTAGATACGCATCAGTCGTTTATGTGTACACACGATGTTTCCCCCAATGTTTTGAGCTTTGCTGTGATTTAATTGTTTTCGGAGAGAGAATATACAACTGGGAATTGAGTTTCTTAGAAGCAAAATTCATTGAGTTTCTTAGAAGCAAAATTCATTGAGTTTCTTCGATTACGCTAAGTTGGAAACCATCTAGTGCCTAGTTGGGCAGCGGTGACCCACAAATAATGCCCATAATTCAACAGTCAACTCAGCAGCCGCTTGTCTTTTCTTTTGTTAGTATTATCTTTATGAACAGTTTAATTAATCCGTGAATAATGACCCAACCAATTAATACTATAACTTTATTATTGAGTTCATTTAGTCAGAGTAAAGAGACTAGTGATGTAGCTTAGTCCTAGGGGGAACTTTTACTTTAGCATAGGAAATTGAGTTTAATGTAATCAAATTTGTCAGTAAATATGGATTAATTTCCAGTGGATCTTTTCTACTCCATTATAAGTAGAAATCATGCTAAGAGTGATGTGTTTTGTAAACAAGAGTGAAATAAAATTACAATAAGAGTGATGTGTTTTGTAAACAAGAGTGAAGTAAAATCACAATAAGAGTAATGTGTTTTGTAAACAAGAGTGAAGTAAAATCATGCTAAGAGTGATGTGTTTTGTAAATAAGAGTGAAGTAAAATCACATTAAGAGTGATGTGTTTTGTAAACAAGAGTGAAGTAAAGTCATGCTACGAGTGATGTGGTTTGTGAACAAGAGTGAAGTAAAATCTGAGTAAGAGTGATGTGTTTTGTGAACAAGAGTGAAGTAAAATCTGAGTAAGAGTGATGTGTTTTGTGAACAAGAGTGAAATAAAATCTGAGTAAGAGTTGTTAATTATGGAGCCTAATTTATCTCCTACCATGTTTAGGATTTGTTTCCTTGAAGTATTTTTTCCTTGTGATATATGTTTCCTAGTTTGACTAGAATTATGGCTCTCTAGTTGCTTATAAATAGAGGTGCTCCCTCATTGTTAAATTATGCTTATCCTGAAATTATATAGTGAAATCCCTGGCTTGGCATCGCCCCCAGACGTAGATACACATTGTATCGAACTGGGTAAACAATTTCTTGTGTTCATTCTCTTTCATATTCGTGATTGCCTGTGTTTATTTCCCAACAACTGGTATCAGAGCCTAGGGTTTAAGAGGCAGAAATCACGATGGGGATCGACGAGAAAATTGCTGTAGAGAAGTTCGACGGATCTGATTTCGGATTTTGGAAGATGCAGATTGAGGATTACCTGTACGGTAAAGATCTCTGGAAGCCTTTAAAAACAAAACCCGAAAAGATGGAACAGGAGGAGTGGGAGCTGCTGGACAGAAAAGCGATGAGCGCGATTAGGCTATCGTTGTCCAAGGATGTGGCTTATCACACGACTGCAGCAAAGTCGACAAAGGAGATGATGAAGATCTTGGAGGACATGTATCAGAAACCATCAACGGCAAACAAGGTACATCTGATTAGACGATTGTTTAATTTTAGAATGCAAGAGGGAAAGCTGGTGCAACAACATCTCAACGAGTTCAACATGATTACTTCGCAACTGAACTCGGTTGATATAAAATTCGATGATGAAATTCGTGCCCTGATTTTGCTATCGTCTCTGCCTGAGAGTTGGGCTGGCACAGTGACAGCAGTTACTGCTGCAGAGACAAACTTAACAGTTGACAGAGTAAGAGATCTGATGATTGGTGAGGAAGTTCGCCAGAGAGAATCATGATCTTCTACTTCGGGATCAGCACTGAATACAGAACATAGAGGCAGATCGAAGGGAAAGCAAAATCGTGGAAGATCAAATTCCAGAGGAAGGAGCCAATCCAAGAAGGATTTTGATAAAGTTAAATGCTGGAATTGTGATGAGTTTGGGAATTTTAGAAATCAGTGTGAGGCACCGAAGAAGTATAAGAATAAGGATCAAAAGAACAAGAAGACAACAAACGCTACCATGTCTGATGACGCTGGCGAGGCGCTGGTCTTGAGTGTCAGTAGTCCGATGAAATCGTGGGTATTGGATTCTGGAGCATCGTTCCACTCTTGCAGCAATGTGGAGATAATGGAAGACTACGTTTCTGGCGATTTTGGGAAGGTACATCTAGCTGATGACGAGCCCTTAGATATCGTGGGAAAGGGAAACGTGAAGGTAGTGACGTCCAATGGATCCGTGATAAAACTGAATGGAGTTAGACACATTCCTGGATTGCAGAGAAGTTTGATTTCGATTGGGCAGCTTGATGCAGAAGGGTACACCGTGACGTTTGGCTGCAACAATTGGAAGATTACCAAGGGAGCTATGATAGTAGCTCGAGGTAAGAAGGAGGGTACGTTGTATACCACAACTAACTCCAAAGATTGCATTGATATTGCAAGTGAGGCAAATAATGCAGATTTGTGGCACTGTCGTCTTGGCCACACGAGCGAGAAAGGGATGCAGATAATGTGCTCAAGAGGTTTACTGCCTGGCCTGAAAACTGTTGAAGTTGGCCTGTGCGAGGATTGCGTGTTTGGGAAACAGAAAATGGTGAGTTTCTCAAGAGGAGGCAGAAAATTGAAGACACAAAAGTTGGAGATGGTCCACACCGATCTATGGGGACCAGCACCTGTGAAGTCCCTAGGAGGCTCTGAATATTATATGACTTTCATCGACGACTCTACTCGAAAGCTATGGGTTTATTTTCTGAAGAGTAAATCCGATGCGTTTGACGCTTTCAGGAAATGGAAAGCACTTGTTGAAACTGAAACCGGGCTGAAGGTGAAGTGTCTAAGATCCGATAATGGAGGAGAATATGAACTTGCAAAGTTCAAGGAGTTTTGCGCCGAGAATGGAATCCGCATGGAGAAAACTGTGAAAGGAACTCCACAGCAGAATGGAATCGCAGAGCGCATGAACAGAATGTTGAATGAGCGAGCAAGATGCATGAGGTTGAAAAGTGGATTGCCAAAGAGTTTTTGGGCAGATGCAGTCAACACAGCTGCATTCCTAATTAATAGAGGTCCATCAGTTCCCTTGGAGTTTCGGATACCCGAGGAGGTTTGGACAGGAAAAGAGGTAAATCTATCTTTCCTACGCATCTTTGGTTGTGTTGCTTATGCTCATGTTAGTTCCATTGAGAGAAGTAAGTTGGATGCTAAATCTATTAAGTGTACATTCATTGGTTATGGAGGCGATGAGTTCGGTTATAGACTCTGGGATGAGCAGAACCGAAAGGTTATTCGCAGTAGAGATGTCATTTTCAATGAACATGTATTGTACAAGGATAGATTGGAGGCGTCGAGTCCCAGCAGTTCTGAGCCACAAGTGGTCGAGCTAGACATCTCAAACTCGAGTGGGAGCAAGGAGAGTCAGAATGCTGAAGAGGTGCTTGAAGAAGAACCAAGCACTCCACCACCGACTATTCTGCTGCCTAAATCGACTAGAGAGCGACGTGCACCTAATAGGTACTCGCCCTCTAATTTCTATTTGTTACTTACTGATGGTGGTGAGCCCGAGTGTTATGCAGAGGCAGGAGAAGGCCCTGATAAACGAAGGTGGAAAATTGCCATGGATGACGAGTTTGCCTCTCTTCTCCTGAATGGCACATGGGAGCTTGTGGAACTTCCTAAAGGTAAAAAGGCATTGCATTGCAAGTGGGTCTATCGAATCAAAGCTGAAGCTGATGGTAGCAAGCGCTACAAGGCTAGGCTGGTTGTCAAGGGATTTGAGCAACGATACGGTATTGATTATACAGATGTGTTCACTCCTGTTGTGAAACTAACTACTATTCGTTTAGTGTTGAGTATGGTAGTTGCAGAAAATCTATTGTTACATCAGATGGATGTAAAGACGGCATTCCTTCATGGTGATTTGGAGGATGAGTTGTACATGACACAGCCTGAAGGATTCGTAGTAAAAGGAATGGAAAATCTTGTGTGCAAGTTGAAGAAGAGCTTGTATGGTTTAAAGCAAGCTCCAAAGCTGTGGTACAAGAAGTTTGATGGATTCATGATGAAGATTGGCTATAAAAGATGCTACGCTGACCATTGTTGTTACTACAAGAGGTTTGACAAGAGCTATCTTATCCTGTTATTATATGTTGATGATATGTTGATCGCAGGAGGTGATCAAAAGGAGATGGATAAGTTGAAAGGCAATTGTCTGAACAATTCTCCATGAAAGATCTTGGAGAGGCTAATCAAATTTTGGGCATGAGAATCGAGCATGACAAGGCGGCAGGAAAATTGTATCTTTCGCAAGCTGCTTATATTGGTAAGGTTTTGGAAAGATTCAACATGGATAATTCGAAGCCAGTAAGTGTGCCTTTAGGCAGTCACTTTAAGCTGTCAAAGAAGGAGTCGCCGAGTACAAAAGAAGAATGTGTTGAAATGAAGAGAATTCCTTATGCTTCAGCAATTGGCAGTATTATGTATGCAATGGTGTGTACGAGGCCTGATATTGCACAAGCAGTGGGAGTAGTGAGCCGGTTCATGGGTGATCCGGGCAAGCAACATTGGGAAGCAGTTAAATGGATCCTTCGATACTTGAGAGGTACTACAGAAAGTGTCTTATGTTTCAATGGCAAGAATGTCGAGCTGGCAGGTTATGTGGATGCAGACTTGGCGTCCAATGATCTTGATGGAAGAAGAAGCACAACCGGGTATGTATTTACTTATGGTGGTACTGCTATTTCATGGACTTCTAAGTTGCAGAAGACCGTTGCTTTGTCTACTACGGAGGCTGAATATGTAGCTGCGACAGAGGCAAGCAAGGAGATGGTGTGGTTGCAGAGTTTCTTAGATGAACTTGGGAAGGAGAACAAGAGTAGCATACTCTACAGTGATAGTCAGAGTGCTGTTTTCTTGGCGAAGAATCTAGCGTTTCATTCTAGGACAAAGCATGTGGAGTTGAAGTATCATTACATCCGACACCTAGTGGAGATGAAAATCCTGCAACTTGTGAAGATACTTGGAAGTGAGAATCCTGCAGACATGTTTACTAAGGTGGTGACCTTAGAGAAATTGAAGCTATGCATAGCTTCAATTGGCCTTGGAACTTAAAGAGAAGGTTAGGCGATGCTAAGCGGATGAAGGGATGCGATCACGAAGAAATGGTTGTTTAGCAGTTATTAGTCTCCAAGTGGGAGATTGTTAATTATGGAGCCTAATTTATCTCCTACCATGTTTAGGATTTGTTTCCTTGAAGTATTTTTTCCTTGTGATATATGTTTCCTAGTTTGACTAGAATTATGGCTCTCTAGTTGCTTATAAATAGAGGTGCTCCCTCATTGTTAAATTATGCTTATCCTGAAATTATATAGTGAAATCCCTGGCTTGGCATCGCCCCCAGACGTAGATACACATTGTATCGAACTGGGTAAACAATTTCTAGTGATATGTTTTGTAAATAAGAGTGATTTGTTTTGTAAACAAGAGTGAAGTATTCAAAATCCCCTTCAATTTGACAATTTCTCCATTGAGAAACACCACGGCTATTTTAGCATGCACTTCTCTTATCAAGGTTATGGATTCATCAACTCAGCCATACATCTAAGCATCCAGTTTCTGATCAAGTTATAATTATTTTTGGAGAATTACACCAGCCATATACCTAATTCAACTAGTACATAGGAAGAAAATCCTAAAACTGATATTAGAACCCTTGAATAATTTTCAATCCCAATCCATTTCGGTAGAAATTACTAATTAATTTTTTTACTTAAATCATTTTCGAGCTAAAGCCGAGCGAAAGTGGAAAGAAAAAATGTTATCTCCACTTAGAAAATATATAATGCAAAATGGAATTCCCGACTTTCGGATCAAGAGAATTTCAAAAATTGCGATGGCATGTCATCACTTAGAATCTTAATCTCAGCTTTTATTTTCATTTCTTTATCTGGAATAATGAAGTCACCCAATCCAAATGCAATAACTAAGTAATTATCAAGATATTGCCGTCATCTAAAATGGTGTTCACCGCAGCCGTCATCGCCGCGAACTGTCCGGCGGAGGACGCCTTCAGGGGAAGAACCGGCGCATGTGCGGCGGCGGCGGCGGAGAGGCCGGCCATGGCGGTGGCCGGAGACAATTCAGATTCAGATTGTACAAATGCGCAGAACACAATTCACGTTGATACATTTGAGATATTGAATTCCAAAAATGCCCTTTGGCTATTATTTTTTATAAAAATCTACAAGATTATTTAAGCCATAAGATTAATTTGAAGTATTAAGATGTGTGACTGAGATTTGTTCTCTAGTTATACACTTAAGATTAGTTATATCTTGATCACTAACCTATATATATATATATAGGGTTTGACTAGGGTGATACCATCCTTAAGTAAATAACAACTACCAAATATATGTCATACGATTTTGAAATCGTGTGCTTCTAATTAAGTTAAACGGATGGCAATATAGTTTGGGAGAAATATCTAAAGAGGGTAATTGAGTCACATTTTAAAATGTAGTCCATTTTTTTTTTCGGTTGGCAACGAGATTTCTGGATATTGGTCTTTCGTATGTTCTCTTGCTCCCTCTCCCCTAATTTTCCGATCAATCATGCTTCTTATTCTAGGAATGTATTCACTCTCTCTCCCTCAACCACTAAAGCAGGCGGACCCTAGTGTTGAAGCAAACAGATTCAATCTCTCTCCGGCATCAATTATCATCGAACAACAATGTCCCGGTTGAAGAGAATGGCTGCGAAACATGTTGGGCAATCATCTGGAGGTGATTTAATGTCTATGTTTTCTGTTCTTCGTTCTTAATTTGGTGTTTTCGGTAGAAATTTGCTTCCATTGGTGTTCATTTATGTGAACTCCGAAAATGTCACACTGTTTTCGGCGATTACAATTGAGTATCAATGGAGTTTGTCCAGTGAATCTATTACTTGTTTTGGTGATAATGAAGGTCGTGTGTTGTCTTGTTGTATTGATTTGTCCAATGTATTGTTTAGATTTTGGGTTTTTCCGAAAATGTCACACTATTTTGGCCGATTACAATTGGGTATCACTGGAGTTTGTCCAGTGAATCTATTACTTGTTTTGGTGATAATGAACGCCGTGTGTTGTTTTGTTGTATTGATTTGTCCTATGTATTGTTTAGATATTGTAGAAGCTAGTTCGTTGCACATTTGATTTGAAATTTCTCCTGACATTTAGAAGACAATATTGATCTCTTGCCATAGTAATTGTGAGGTATCCCCTCTTTTGTAGTGATGTATCTGCTGTGTGGATGTATATCTGCTCTTTTTTGATGTAAGAAAGTTTGATATCTCCCTTGTATTGATGTATCTCCTCTATTGTAGTGAGGTTTCGTACTAGCTATGTAGATATTATAAATGTTAATGTCAATCATTGTAAACAATATAGGTACAAAGCGTAATTGTGATGTATCCCCTCTTTTGTAGTGATGTATCTGCTGTGTTGATGAAAAAAAAGAAATTTTGGACTTCATTTAAGTGATGTGTTGATGTATCACCTCTTTTGTTGATGTATCTGTTGTGTTGATGTATATCTGCTCTTTTTTTATGGAAGAAAGTTTGATATCTCCCTTGTATTGATGTATCTCCTCTATTGTAGTGATGTTTCGTACTAGCTATGTAGATATTATAAATGTTAATGTCAATCATTGTAAACATTATAGGTACAAAGCGTAAATGTGATGTATCCCCTCTTTTGTAGTGATGTATCTGCTGTGTTGATGAAAAAAAAAGAAATTTTGGCCTTCATTTAAGTGATGTGTTGATGTATCTCCTCTTTTGTTGATGTATCTGTTGTGTTGATGTATATCTGCTCTTTTTTTATGTAAGAAAGTTTGATATCTCCCTTGTATTGATGTATCTCCTCTATTGTAGTGAAGTTTCGTACTAGCTATGTAGATATTATAAATGTTAATGTCAATCATTGTAAACATTATAGGTACAAAGCGTAATAAAGCCTCAACTGCAATCGTTGTAATCAATAGTAATGATGCAACTGATGATGGGGCAACGCTCGTAATCAAGAGGAATACAAGAAAATTTGTAGAGATTTTACAATCTTTGAATGAAAAACAAATAGCAGCAGTTACAGAAATGGGGTTTGGAGAACTTTTACATTACCATTCAACAGACGACAGACTTCAATTACCATTCAACAGACGACAGACATCAATCGTTCAAAATTTGTAGAGATTTTACAATCTATGAAGAATCTGCAGAATATGCGCGGTAAATACTGCAAGGCCTTGCTGACGACAGACTTCAATTACCATTCTGTTGACGTTAAGGATTGTGTGAAGAAATATTTCAATGATAATAAAGAGAAGAGGACCAAGATAGATAAGCTTGTGGCAGATTTGATGTGCAAGAAGCCTAAGTGAAAGTTGATTTAATTATATTAGTTCTCCAATGTGTCTGATCTTCTAGATCATTTGTTTTGAGTTCTAGATGGTGTTTTTGGCTGTTGTTATGAAGATGATGTTTTCTGTTGTTATTTTCCGGATGATGTGTTTTACTGGATGATTATTATATGCAGCTTTTTTAAGGAATTTGTGACTACATTGTGTACTGTTAATATAGCAACACATCATTTTTAATGCTCCATGCAATAATTATTTTATTGGGAATAATGTCAGTGGTCATATTTTATTCGAAGTGCATTGATAATTATAAAAATTTAAAGTGATACTAAAATTAAAGAACATTGATTTACAAACAACTTAAAAAGGCATAGATATTTTGATAGTTTTGCAGTCAAATTAATCTTGAACAATATTGGTGTGCAGAGCGCACAAGAAAATTATCGGAAACGACAAAATAGTTCTACAGCTCCATAAAACAAGACATGATATTTGGACTGGATTGGATTGATATTTGCACAAGACTGGATTGATATTTGCCTCGAACAACATTGATGTACATACAAATAAAAAAATAGTTTAGATATCTGCCCATTTTTGCGTAGTTGGAGTTCCTGGCAGGAAGACACGAGAAGAGAGATGAATGTGATGAGATTTATGTGTAGGAATATGAGTTGTATTTGTAGGTAGACATCTAATATGTGAATTAATGGAGGCAAATCGTGGAATCATAATCAAAATGGAAAGGAAGAGACAATTATGGGATTTAGTAACAGTCACTAATATAGATTTACATAATTATCCTTGTTTGATTTTTTCTTAATTTTAAATATTTAGTAATTATAAGTTTGTATCAATTTAAGGCCATAAGATCACCCAAATCAAACGGCTATTAAGATGGTATTAGTTATTTCACTAAATAGTTAGTATTTGAACCAAATCCTATATATATATAGGGATGTATTCATTTCCTTTTTGCATATTTCCTCATTTTTCCTTCTTGATCTCAGCCCCACGATTTTGTCATCCGACGGTTAGATTGATGCCACGTGTCATTTAAGTTTCTTCGAAATCTGGAGCGTAGGATTAGGAGGATGGACGGTCCTGATTGTAATCTTAGATAGGATCCCGCCGTGCATTATTTGATCAATTTCGTGCATCATGAGGGTGAATTCGTAAATTGATCCACCCAAAATTATTGAAAACGTATTGTGTGAAATTTAAGCGGGATATACCCACTACTTTCCATCCACTCAACACAGCAGGCATCATATCTCTCTCCCGATTATCTCGTTCGTCTTCCCAAATTCCATACCGCGACCAAACCCTAGCCGCCCCAAGTCAAAAACTCGCCTATTTCTCTGAAATTCAACCGGTGTTTGCTTTGACGTCCAATTTCGCTTCTGATTTTCAACAAGATTTTACTGCCGCTTAATAGGAGGTATGGTTTGTCGAAACCCTTTTTCCGGGCGTTTATTTTACGGGTTTCAACAGGGTTTGTCGAAACCCACACCTTGATTCACCCGATTACCATCACCCTTTCGTATTGCTTGACAAAAATATTATTGGGTTTTCATTGTTTCCTGTCCCGCGCAGATTTCGGAATGAGCAAAAGAGGAAGACCGTCAAATTCCCAGCAATCGAACGAAGAGGTGAGCTTCCGTTGGGCTGTTGCTCTGTGTCTGTGCTCGCCATATTTGATTTGTAATCGAACATGTTATAGGCTCGTTTGTACATTATTTACATAATTGTGTGCATTAATTTAACTTAAGTATTCATTATTTGTATGCTGTTAGAGCATCTCCAGCGGCGGACGTCCGGCTCGGACGTCGGCGACGGGCGACCGGACGTCCGCCATTGTGGCAAAAGGGGTCGGATACGCCCATCAAGGTAGGACGTCGGACGTCCTCGGATATCCGAGGGACGTCCGAGTGGACGGGCGCCATTGTGGGGTGGGGGTAGGACGTCCGGTCGGACGTCCGATATTTTTGATTTTTGAATTTTTTTTAACTCTATATATACGGCTCGTTGAACTTCATTTCATTCGCACCACTTGTGTTAACAGGTTTCTCTCTCTACATCTCTATTTTCAAGTATATCTAGAATGACTAGTGACAGTGATAGCGAGGATGAAATCGAGGTCGCTGTGGAAGGTGCGATAGATAGGCTGCTACAGCAGAGGGAGCAGCGGCGACAGCAGGCGGCGGTACCTCGTCCGATCTATCATCGAACTACAGTACCCCGTGACCGCATTGCTGCACATATTCGGTTGTATCAGGACTACTTTGCCCCGCAGCCGCGTTTTGGGGATGCCTTATTCCGGCGGCATTTTAGGATGCATCGTCCGCTGTTTATGCATATCGTGGGTGCTTTAGAGAGAAGATACCTGTATTTTAGGATCAGGGAGGATGCAACGGGCAAACCCGGACTCACGCCCTTACAGAAGTGCACTGTCGCAATCAGACAACTGGCGTACGGAGGCGCGGCCGACATGTTCGACGAGTACCTCCACATTGGCGAGTCGACAGCCATCGAGTGTCTGCATAATTTTTGCGCAGGCGTGAGAGCGATATTCGGGGAGCGGTATCTTCGTAGTCCGAGCCCTGAAGACTGCCAGAGCCTGATAGATATGCATGGGTCGGTGCACGGGTTCCCTGGGATGTTGGGCAGCATAGATTGTATGCATTGGGAGTGGAAGAACTGCCCCGCCGCCTGGAAGGGGATATACACTACCGGCTTCAAAGCCAAGCATCCCACGATGATC
Organism: Salvia splendens; assembly: GCF_004379255.2. Classification (NCBI taxonomy): domain Eukaryota; kingdom Viridiplantae; phylum Streptophyta; class Magnoliopsida; order Lamiales; family Lamiaceae; genus Salvia; species Salvia splendens. The sequence continues at coordinate 1,852,108 of NC_056036.1, read as the reverse complement.
CTTGAAGCTGTAGCTGACTACCGGCTGTGGATATGGCATGCTTATTTCAGAGTCGCCGGGTCGAACAACGACATCAACGTTCTCCAGTCGTCGCCCCTGTTCAACGATCAGTGCAATGGCGTTGGTCCCGCCATCAGTTTCGTCGCCAACGGCAACCAGTACAATATGAGATACTATTTGGCGGATGGGATATACCCAAACTGGCCCGTCTTTGTGAAGTCAATCAAGCATCCGCTCGGAGAAAAGAAGACATACTTTGCGAGCCGTCAGGAAGCAGCGCGCAAGGATGTGGAGCGGGCATTTGGTGTTCTCCAGAGTCGATGGGCGGTAGTGAAGGGTCCTGCACGACAGTGGTATATTCCCAATATCGGCGATGTCATGTACGCATGTATCATAATGCACAACATGATTGTCGAAAACGAAGCTGAGGAACTGACTCAGTGGACCAATGAAGATAATACGGGTATAGGTCCAAGTCACGACGTGGCCACCGCGAATGTGAATATGGGGGTACCTCATGGAGAGGTTCAGCGGTTGCGTGCATTTGCCGACATGCGGCAAACAGATGCACATGTTCGACTTCAGCACGATATTATCGAAGAGGTTTGGGCGCGGAGGGGTTGACGTTGATGTATGTTTTCTTTAAATCATGTATGTTTTTTTAATGAAGTTGTTAAAGTGTTTTTTTAATGAAGTTGTTAAATTTTCCCGTTCTTATTCGTGTTGAAATTTTTAGTTCCGTAAACGTAAATTGCATAATAATTTGTGAATTTGTGATTTATTTTATTGCGGGAAGTCCTAGTGGGAAGGGCGAATTGTGCACGGGAAGTCCTAGTGACGTGGCAGTGGGATGGAAAGTCCTAGTGACGTGGCAGGAGGTATTTTTGGGAAGTCCTAGTGGATGTCCGAGTGGGACGGGCAACCACTGGAGATGCTCTTAGGCAGTATTGTTAATTTTTATGCAATGTTAGTGTCTTCATTGATGCAATGGTTCTCCACATTAGATGAATATTTATATGCATCACCGTATCCTGTATTATTAATCTTCATTACTGGGGTGTTTCATTGTTGTAGAGAACATGGAATATGTGTATGTGCATTACTTGGAAAAATGTATGCATTATATGCTATACACATCCATTATATTCAACTCCAGAATAATCCAAATATGCCGTTGGTCATTGTTGGCATTGTGGATGGAGAAGTTTAATATTTATAAATAAACGTGTTTGTTCATTTATTTGTGTGTATGTATCATTATATAACATGTATAATGCATCGTGGCAATGAATAAAGCTAGTAATTGGTACTGTCATCTGTTGTGCTGTTGTGTTATATTGATGAGGAATAGATAATATATTTGTCTGTCATTAATTAATACAATCTATTCATTATGTGCCGATGTGGTTGCATTATTTTAATAGTAGAATGAATTAAGTTGTTTTTTGTTTTTAACTGACAACCACAGCTGAAATAATTTTTCGTCCATTACATTGTATAATCAATGCATTACGAGCATATGAGAATGCATTACTGCCCTATATGCATGAATTATGCTTACTTCCGCTTTATAAACTCAATGAATAAATGTGTGCATTATTTTGTACATTATTTTCATAAATGTGTGCATTATTTTAACTTATGTAGTAATTATTTGTATATTGGTGGTCATTGTTGTAAACATTAATGCAATATTCGTGTGTTCATTATTGTAATGGTTCCGCACATTATATGAATATTTATATGCATCAGCATATCCTGGTGTATGCATTATGTAATTGGTGGTTTTTATTGTTGAAGAGTACATGGAATATGTTGATGTGCATTACTTGGTTTAATCTCTTCATTATTTGTTTGTACATTACCTTGTATAATCTGTGCATTATATGCCTATGTTTAATGCATTATTTTCCTATAAGCATGTCTTATGTGTACTTCTGTGTTATATAGTCCAAGATTAAAGTTAGTAATTCTTACATTCTTTATACTATAATTATATGTCACTGCATTATTTACATAAATGAATACAGTATATCTATTGTTGGACATTGGCTAAGTTTGTGTTGTAATTTTCATGTTCATTTGTTGAAATTATTTAAACAATATACATCTATTTGGTATACATTACATTGCACGTTTCTTGATGCATGTTGGTGCTGCTGGACAGGGACAAAGCTACTTCGGATCGACATAGAAAACGCAGTAGATGATCTACTGCCTGTTGGACTTGCCCAAAAATTCCGCGAAAGACTAACGAATGCACCAAGCAGTAGTGCCCAAAATGAAAGTGACGACAAGAAGAATAAAGGCAGAAGGGACGACTATTTGCACTGTCGACGTACCCCTGCCGAGTTTTTGACATGTTTAAAGAGTCTATTGCCGCAGCAAAGGGAATCCGTGGCTGAACTCGGATTTGAGGCAATCTTGTGTTTCGATGCTAAGGAGATTCCTGGTCAACTTGCCTACTGGGTGCTGAGCGCGTTCAAAATTGGATTGTCCGGGGGTGGAAGCCTTGATCTGGATGAGAAGACGTCCATTTGACGTTGGGATTTCTGATGAAACATGAAACTCGGCAGGGGTAGAGAACATGGAATATGTGTATGTGCATTATTTGGAAAAATGTATGCATTATATGCCTATACACATTCATTATATTCAACTCTAGAATAATCCAAATCTGCCGTTGGTCATTGTTGGCATTGCGGATGGAGAAGTTTAATATTTATAAATAAACGTGTTTGTTCATTTATTTGTATGTATGTATCATTATATAACATGTATAATGCATCGTGGCAATGAATAAAGCTAGTAATTGGTACTGTCATCTGTTGTGCTGTTGTGTTATATTGATGAGGAGTAGATAATATATTTGTCTGTCATTAATTGATACAATCTATTCATTATGTGCCGATGTGGTTGCATTATTTTAATAGTAGAATGAATTAAGTTGTTTTTTGTTTTTAACTGACAACCACAGCTGAAATAATTTTTCGTCCATTACATTGTATAATCAGTGCATTACGAGCATATGGGAATGCATTACTTCCCTATATTCATGAATTATGCTTACTTCCGCTTTATAAACTCGATGAATAAATGTGTGCATTATTTTGTACATTATTTTCATAAATGTGTGCATTATTTTAACTTATGTAGTCATTATTTGTATTTTGGTGGTCATTGTTGTAAACATTAATGCAATATTCGTGTGTTCATTATTGTAATGGTTCCGCACATTATATGAATATTTATATGCATAAGCATATCCTGGTGTATGCATCATGTAACTGGTGGTTTTTATTGTTGAAGAGTACATGGAATATGTTGATGTGCATTACTTGGTTTAATCTCTTCATTATTTGTTTGTACATTACCTTGTATAATCTGTGCATTATATGCCTATGGTTAATGCATTATTTTGCTGATCTACACAGATTATGTAATGCGACTGAGAACAGACGCACACCAACATGAAAAACGATCTCGAAGCTCTACACTGATTATGTATTACGACCGATATTCAATTACAAAATGAAATCGTCAAAACCACTAAACATGAGCGAGAAGCGGGTGAATAACCTTCTTCCATTGATTATCGACCAATCGTGCACAATCTACAATTGTCTGCGTTTGATTCACAAAGCACTGGCGTGCACAATCTACGATCTATAATCGTGAACTGCCAATTTCTCGAACTGAAATTATCAAAATTAAAAGCGGCGTGCTGGATAGGGGTGTGCATTCGGGTTTCGGTTCGGTTTTTCGCCCAAACCGAACCGAACCCGAAAAACTGAATTTAGGCTAAAATTGAAACCGAACCGAAACCGAAAACCGAAAACCGAAAAACCGAAAACCAAAAAATCGAAAAACCGAAAACCAAACTTAAAAACCCGAATTAAACCGAAAAACCGAAATTATATAAAAAACTGAAAAACCAAAAAATCTAAACCGAAATTCTGGGGAAAAAACAGAACAGAATTACAGATAAGTATTTAGGCTACAATAACAATATCAACTAAAATAAAGTTTTACTCCTCAACAAATTATAAACATTCAAGTCTTCTATGCTTCCAGCTTCTAAGTTTCAACAACTAATTGAGATTTCACTACAAGTATTCAATCATCAATAACTTCAAAGTTTTATTTACATTCTTGCTCATATTTCCAAGTACGAAGGGAGGAACTTTGGCCCAATCCTTTGTCCATAGTTAAATCTGAAAAACAAAACAATCTCTTAAGTAATTGATAATGAGATGGAGAATTCATGAATTTCCAAGAAAATAGTAATAAAGACTAAAGGGCATAGGGGTTCAGAAAATTGAAATATAAAAAATTTTAAAACATGGGCAATGGACGGCACATCTGAATTGATTAGTACAATCGTAATTCTCAATTTCAACAGACCTGAATTGATTAGTTCAATCATAATTCTCAATTTCACCATATGAATGCAGCTTCCCTAATTACGTATCTGATTAATATTTCAGATACTCATTTTCAAACATCAAAGTAGAGTTAAGCAAATTAAACAAATTAAACAATTTAATCATTTGTAAATAAATATTAACTTACACATTAACATGTAAATACAAGAACTTTGGACTTATTTTAAATTTGCACAGAGCTGTGAAGAAATACACAAACTTAAATAAAAAATCCAAGTACAATCTCTTAACAAATTAAACAGGAATTAAAGAGGTGAGTGGAGATTTTACCTTCTTATGGAAGAAGGCGTGGATGGCGGGCGGAGGTGACCGCTAGGGCGGGGCGACGGGAATGAGAACGGGGTTCAAGGCTGGAGGCGACAGGATGGGTAGAGATAGGAGAAGGGTTGGAGGCTTTGCTAGCTTGGGGAGGAGAAAGGAGACAGGAAGAAATCTTCTAGAGTTCTAGGGTTAGAGAGTGAAGAATGAGAGAAAAAGAGGCGGCCTCCTTTAGGGTTACAGATTTGGGAGTATATATATATATAGATAATATTATATTAAAATAAAATTCGGTTTTTTGGTTTTTCGGTTTTTTTTTTTTCTCCGAACCGAACCGAACCGAAAAACCGAAATTTTCAAAATTTCAAAACCGAACCGAATTTCAAAATTTCGGTTTGGTTCGGTTCGGATATTCAGTTTCCGGTTTTTTTGCTCACCCCTAGTGCTGGAGAAAGAAATCAGCGAGAAATTGGGAAGAAATCATTTGTTGAAACTGCATACAGCCTAAAAGGAGTAATTCATGGACAATTCCATAACTAACAAATTTGATTAATCCCTATTTCACCCCCAAGCGTTGAAAATTAAATTTTTTTGATAATTTCAGTTTAAAATTTAAGCCATTAGATGCATTGAAATCCATGGATGAGAGTAAAAAGGAGAAAGGATATATAAGGTGAAAAGGATTTGAATACAATCCTATATATATATATCTTGAGCTTGTGTTAGTTGATTGATGATTGTAAAGATCATGAGTATAACATAATGAACAATGATGACAAGACAAACGAGAGGGGAAACAATTTGTTAGGCCATCCGCAACTCCGTCTCTTAACCGTCTCATCTCTTAACTATTCATGGACCCCACTGTATTTTTCATCCCATCTTTTAACTAAGAGACAACACCTGCAACCCTCCATCTGTTAACCGTCTCTTAATCATCTCTTCCCTTAACTATTCATTCAATTTCATTTTTTATTTTTATTTCCAACAAATTCAATTAATAAAAACATACTTCATTAAATAAAATAAAATTACAATTTAAAATCCTAAAAAAATAAAAAAAATACATAATTAAAAAAAAATAATAAATTTACACTAAAGTCTCATTTTGGTCCTTAACATATAGCGCTTTTTTTTATTTTGGTCCAAAACATTATCTTTTGAATTATTCGGTCCCTCACAAATAAAAACAGGTCACATTTGGTCCATTTTGGACGGTTCCGTCAAATTTTTTACGGTTTTAATTACCGGGTCACAAATCCGTCACTAATTCGTCACTAACTGGGAGAAACCGATCCATCACTGATCCGTCACTAATCCGTCACTAATACGTGCGAGAACACGGTGCGGCCGTTGTGGTTGAAGGAATTCCACAGTAGGGTTTCGTGGCTAAGCCCGAAGACGAGGAGGTTGCAGGAGTTGGCGCAGCGGCGGAGCACGGCGGCGACGATGTTCAGCTCATCGGCGGACATGCGGCCGATGGAGGAGGCGTTGAGGGCGGCGTAGTGGAGAAGCGCGTCGAAGACGGAGCTGGGAGGCTGGATTTGGAATTCTAGGCCGACGGCGTCCCTGGTGGTGAGGAGGGTGAAGGCGAAGGTGAAGATGAAGAAGAGGACGAAGACGAAGAGCCACACACGGTAGAAAGGCCCCGCCGACGCTCCGTGGTGGAGAATGATGAACTCCGTCAAAAATTTGCCGAATCAATTTCTCCCAATTAGTGACAGATTAGTGACGGATTTGTGACGGATCAGTTTCTCCCAGTTAATGACGGATTTGTGACGGATTTGTGACCCGGTAATTAAAACCGTCAAAAATTTGACGGAACCGTCCAAAATGGACCAAATGTGACCCGTTTTTATTTGTGAGGGACCGAATAATTTAAAAGATAATGTTTTGGACCAAAATCAAAAAATCGCTATATGTTAATGACCAAAATGTGACTTTAGTCCTATATTTATATTAATATATAAAATTTGAATTTTTTATTAGTTATTAAACACATGTAAAGAGTCGGGTATTTGGGATCCGATACGTCGGATATGGATACCCGAGGTGGGTATTGGAGTACCCGAACATATATCGGGTCGGATTTTGGATAGACATTTAGATGATTTTCGGATTTGGGTACCCGGTTTTTGCAGGACGGGTATCCATGGATGCCCGTATTCCCACCCCTAATCTCACCCATGTTTCCAATAGTGATTTCACTAATATTTATTCAAATTTCGATTAACCAGTGGACCGCCTTCACACCGGTTTGGTTGAATCCATGGGATAAATGGCTAGAAGCCTAGAAGTTGGAATGAGCTCGTTCACTTAATTTGTTTGGCCCAGTAATTAATGGCGATGGGGTTGGACCATTATGTTTAGTTCAATATAAATTAGGGTGACTGGTATACGAAAAGAATAATTTATCTTTGGAGCAATGGTAGAAAATTATCGTCAGCTCTTGAAAGAGGTCTTTGAATTATCTATAAAGTTTGTTAGGCGATCAATAATCAGGTAGCTCACATACTTGCTCGAGCTTTGCCGCTTTGGGTTCTATAGCTAATAGCAAGTGTTGGTTTGGATTTGTCTAAAAAAAATATTTGATGTCAAAAATAAATAAATATTTTATGTAATTTATAATTCTAACTGCAATAATGTAATTTCTTCTTCTTCAAAATAATTGGCTCAACTTTAGTCATACGATGGAGTTAGTAATTTGGCCAAGATGAGGGGTAAAACGAAAAAATTGTTAGAAAATAAGGGGTCTAAATGCAATTTGTTTCAGGGTATAACCGAAGGAAAGAACAATCATCGGGAAATCTCACTAATCGAACTCCGATTGCGCTTCTGAATCTCTCGTTTTTGGCCAAGGTACGATTAGCACGATCGAATTTTTTGCGTAGCTGATTAATGTATATGTTTTACGAGTGCTGGATCAGTATAATTCAGGCCTTTCTAGCTAAGGATGAATTTTAGTTTGTTTTTTTTACATAATTGCTCAAATTTTGCTGTGAATCTGTGTTTCGGGTGTGATTGGATTTCAATTGTACGCAATTTTCGTTTAGTTTTTTTTGTGAATTACGATGGATGGAATCATATGAATTGAAAATATAATAATAAAAAAGATGAAAGGAATGATAAAGAAGGTAAGTTTAGGGGAAGAATGGAGAGTGATGGGAGATTGAAATCATGTCCTGCTTTATGGAGGATATGCAGATGATAAATCGTTTTGTGATTTATGAAGTAAATAAGATCAGATACAAGTTTTTGGATGAAATGGTAACTAGATAAGTCCAACGATCAACCGATTGTTTCAGGGAGATTTGAAATTAGAATCTCGTTTGATGCCTTAGCAAGTTCTTCTACTTCTTTGCAGTGCGCGAGAGCATTAGATGCTGCTGTCAAGACCATGCTGCTGTATATATGTGCTAACATGCGAATGATGTATACATTTTCCATACGTGCTTAAGTATGATTCTTTATGTGTCTTTGAATAATTGTTTTGTCCAATTATGTAAAGATAACTCAATTTTTTGTTCTCATTTATGTCTTAGTGCCTGTACATTTTAATGATTCTTTATCTGTTCCCCTCTTAACTGAAAAAAGTTGAAAGTGTAAGGTTATTTCATTTGTTTGTGTAGGGAATAAAGATTTTTTGTTTTTTGTATGTAGATGGAGTTCTCCCTCTCCTCTCTTGCTTTTAGAGGTTCTATAACAGAGGCAGTTGTTGAATCAAAACAACAGAAAAAACTTTTTGTTGTCTATATATCAGGTAATCAATTTACAATCCTCTATTAGATTTTATACATTGGAGCATGGGAAAGAAAGAACTTCCAAATTTTCGTGATCGAGGAGACTAGGTGATTTATGCTTGCGCTTAGTAGCCTTGACTTGAACTATAGCAAGATCAAGATGGTAGAACATAAATATAGGTTGCTTAAGTATATGTGCATGCGCACACACACACGCTCCTGTTTTATTTGGAAAATTTTGTCCGTATCTATATAGAACTCATAGGAGTTTGAATAATACTGAGGGGGCATCCTAAAGAAACTTTTTTACTATTGACTGAATGATGACCAGAGAACACCTATTAGTAAATGTAGTAGTACTTGGAGACAAAGGCAGTGAATTGCAATGAGTTGAGTGTTCAGACTCTAGCTTTTCATAAAATTACTGATGCCATGTTACTTTCTTTTAGTTTTGTAAAGAGAGGGCTATCAGTTATGGTTTGGGCAAGTAAAAGTGCCTGATTTGTGAAATTCAACCTCTAGCTTTTTATAAAACTTCTGATTCCTTCTTACTTGCTTTTGAATTTTGTAAAGACAGAGGACTATCAGTTATAGTTTGAGAGATGAAAATGCCTCTAGATTTGAGCAAATCTAGATATATCACCAAAAAACTTATATGGTTTATGGATCTTCAAGATGGTATCTATTATTTTGTCATAGTCTTCAAGATGGTATCTATTATTTTGTCATAATGTTTAGTCTTCTGTAAAGAAGAATTCATACTTATGGAATAATAATTTTTTTGGTTCTAGGTGACAATCCAGACTCGAAACTCTTAGAAACATCCACATGGATTGATCCAAAAGTAGGTTTGGTAACCCTTCATGCACATAAAAACTCTTTTATACGCTAATAAGTTGTGGAATGAATAATTGTGTAACTCTTTTATTGATCTTATGAACTCAATGCATCCAGGTTTCTGAGACAGTGTCAAAGTACTGCATTTTGTTGCACATCTTGGAAGGAAGCTCTGAAGCATTGAATTTTTCGGCAATATGTATCCTTTGCATTACTTAACATGTAAATTCCTTTTCATAGCTGACTAGGCTTAATGAGACAAGTTCCCAAAATCCTCTTAATATGATATGGCTGCCAATGATATGTGGCATGAAAGATCAAAAAAGATTATGTTATATTACTAGATGGCTGCAGTGATACTTTAAACTAATCTTGTTAAAGTATATATTTCATTGTTAATGGAGTAATGAAGCATGGGTGTCCGCATTTCTTCCATAACCCTCTGCCTTTGTCTTCCCTTGCCTATCAAATGGTGGGGTTGTATTGAACTAAGTAGGCTTTGAAACACTTGTAATAATAGATAAAGCTTGTCCTTGCATCAAACTCTGCAGACCCACAGCAATCTTGCCCTTGTATAACTGCTGTTGGATACAATGGTGTACTACTTTGGCAGAAAGGTATTTTCTTAATAGTATAGTGACCCGTTTCATGAAGCACTTTATGCTTGTACATTTTTAATGTTTTTGGCATTTTGTTTTGCTTTCTGACTGGGAAATTTGCAGAGGGTTATGTCCCCACTGACGTGCTTGCTTCCAGTCTTGAGAAGGCTTGGTTAAGTCTTCATGTTCAGGTGGGTCATACTGGTATTTGCTACAATGGAATACTATGCAAGCCTTAGTTGCTAAACTCCACTGTTTTCCTTCCTGCCAGTTTCAATATCTTAATTGCCCTTTCAACTATTGTTACCCACTAATGTAGTCTTTTCAATTATATTTATGTCTTTGGAGTAATTGAAATTTGCAAGTTCCCCTCTAGAATATCGGTTATATGGACCACTCAAATCAGTGACTTAACTAATCAGAAATTGCACCTTAGTTGATTATTCCAGTGGAATAATCTGAGTGGATAAATCTTGGTAGAAAAGTTCATCTTGGGGGTGACATGCATATCGGTGATCTGTGATTAAAAAAGTGGGGGAAATAAAATTGTGTGTTAGTCTGAATTTCATGATAGTTTAGGCAGGCAAATTGCATCTGTTCCCAACTTTCTATCTATTAATAGCTGTATAAATAATAGTAGGATTACCATTATGAGTTGGTACATTTTGTTATCTGTTGTAAAGGATTTCAACTAGTGGATTTGTGCATTATGTTAGGTCTGTTGTAAATTTTTTGTAAAAATTGTTTCAGTTTGTTTTAATTCTATACCTTCAAGAAGGTTAGTTGATTGTTGTTAAAAAGTAAATCAGTTTGTTAAACTGATTGCTGATTTGCCATTGTACTTGTGGGTGTTTTTCGTAGTTGCATTACCTAAGGTATTTTAGTACTTAAGCATATTATGCTCTGAACCTTGTGGTTCAGGAAACAACTGCTGCTTTCTTGACTGCTGCACTTGCTAAACAAACTGCGTCTGGATCTTCTGAAGTGGCTTCTCCTGAACAAGTGAGAGCAGGGACACTCGTATCAACGTCAACGACACATGATGCTACCCCATCTGTGGGTGCTGCACAACTCTTGCATTCGGAGACGAAAGAAAATGTGAATTCAAATAAAGATGCTTCCGAGGTCAGCCTATATTGGCTTCGGTTGACTTATAATGTTAACTGTATTCTGCCGATATAAATTAAATAAGATAGATCTCTTTCAATGGACAGGGTACATATTCCAAAGGAGATGGTATAGCTTTACCCAAACCGGCTATTTCCGGAACTGAAACAAATTCAGGAAGTACATCAGGGAACCCTGGTGAGATAGGTCAAAAAAACATAAAGATGCATTGCCTGTCGCAGAAGAGAATTCAGATGTTGATGATCGTCATTTGAGCAGTCGCGGACAGATTATCAAAGAAGCCAGTCAAGTGGCACGTGTTAATACCGAGGATATAGCAGTTGAGAAAACTGAAGCTTCATCCTCTACCACTAAATCAAATGATGTTTCTTTAAATATCAGATTGCCTGATGGTTCAAGCTTGCAAGTTAAGCTTCTCATGACCGATACCTTGAGAATGGTCAGAGATTATATAAATGAAAATCAAACGAGCAGCTTGGGCTCCTTTAGCATAGCTATTCCTTACCCTCGCAAGGTGTTCAATGGCCAAGGTGCTCTTTGATTACTAATCTTAAACATTTGAGTCATTTGCTTGTTTTATTTTGAACTCGGTATAGCTTTGTCACGTCATATAATGTTATGTTTACTGCATGAAATGTCGTTGATTTACTTTGATGTCGCTGCAACTCTCTAATATATCCATCGTCTTATATGTTTCCCGTCTGGCTTTTATCACATGCTCAGAAATGGACAGTACATTATCCGAGTTGGGTCTTTCCAACAGGCAGGCATTGGTAGTGGTTCCGCAGAAACAAAACAATTCCCAATATAGGGGAGGATCGTCACAGAACCAAAATCATTCCTCAAACGAAGTTGGCTCTTCGAGTGCAAGTGAAGGATATTGGGGTTCTGTGAAAAGAATCTTATCTTACGCAAACGTCTTCTCTTACCTTGGCAGAACCGATTCAACGAGTGTGGCTCTGGGATCCCAAAGTGGCATGTGGCAATATAGTAAGCATACTAACTCCCTGGGTTATTAGTAGTATTATTCGCGTATATCATGAACTGGTCTCTGTTTTGCAGGTCCGCTTCAGAATCCCCCGAGGGATGGGGGTAGGGTTTCCGGGATGCAGTCATCTGAGCAGAGTGCGCCTTCAGCCGCCAGTGGCAGCAACAGCAGGAGGCGCCCCTTGACTTCTAGCTATGGAGGCAATATCCACACCTTAAAACATGATGAAGATGATGACAGGTTCAACGACAAGAACGAGTTTTGGAACGGGAACTCGACACAATTTGGCGGCAATGATGATCGGAAGTAAGTTTTGGAACTGTTATAATGGATGGATGTGTACGCATATTTATTTATATGTGGGTAATAGACTAAATATTTTGGTGGTGATTTTGTTACATGGGATGATATAAAGATAATTTATTCTCTATAATCAGTTACATGGCAATGAGTCCCCTTTTCTTATTGTAGTCTGATCGCAAATAAGAGATTCTTTTTATTATAATAGATGGTATATAGATATATTTTACTGATTTGACTTGTTCCCATTTTATTATAAAATTTAATACTATATAAAATTAAAACTCATATCTCACTATATTTTTTAAACTTGCATTTCTTTATATTTTTAAAAACTTGTGTCAGAAAAAATGGGACCTTGAATTGTGGATGGAAGGAGTATTATTTATGTCACGGGAGATTGTGATAACAAATAATTGAAAACATTCAAAATAATAAATAAATCCCCTTTATGATTATTTTAAAAGTAGCGCATTATGATTGTTGTTAGGATATGAGAAATAAATAGGCAAAATGATAAATAATTATATTCTTCATTCATATAAATTGCTATTTTTTGTTAGAAGGTTTAATGCTGCTACTATTTTATGGAGTAATTAATATGTAAACATGAAACCTAGAGAATAAAAAGGAATTTCGTATCAGTCTATTTTTTGGTCGATATTTTTTTTCTTATGGTGAGGATAATTGATACTCCTTTATTAATGAAATTCAGTTATGGTTGTTATATTTTCACACACACAAAACACCAAAAGTGCCAACTTTCAAGCTCCACAAAACTCTCTAAATACTATTTTGTCTGGCTTTAATTGAGCTGTATTTTATATTGAGTTATTTTATCATCATTCCTGAAATATAGTTATAATTAGCTGGAAATATCATTCCTAAAATATACTCTCATAAAATTCAATTCCAATAATATAAATTATAGCTAAACTATCATTAGCTAAAATATTATTCCTAAAATACTAAAAAGTAGAATTTCTAAAATATAATTAAAAATCATAAAATGCATTTACAAAAATCAATAATCCTGATTATCATTCCTAAAATATTTAAATCAGCTCCTAATAGATAATCACCTAGTACTCATATTTACTCTATTTCTTTTCCAATTTTATTTTATTTTATTTTGTTTAACGCAATAAATATTCATTTAGTAAATCTGATATTCAAAAGAAATACAGGGACGAATAGAGTTAATAAGTAATGTTATTATATCATGAAGATAGTTTTTCACATTTGCTGGTTTTTCCCATTTTAAATACAGTCTACCAGTGAAATGAGGGGGGTTTCATTCGGTTTCAGTTCATTTTATTTGAAAAAAAAAATTGTTCAAATAAAAAAAATCAACTTTTTATAATCAGAATCCAAACTTTGGAAATCAAGAAAAATCAAAATCTCATCGAAATATCGAAAATTTAACATCAAAATCAAAGAACCAATTCAAACAATTACTGCAATTTTTATAAAATCTACTATCAAATCAAATTTTATAATTTAAATCTAATTCTCTTTCTCTCTCTCTCTCTCACACACACACCCACCCACAGTGAAGTGAACAAAACACACTGATATATACACTTTCCCTCTTCATTCGTTGATTCCTTTGCTTTGCTTCACTCTTTCTTTCTTCCGATCCGCGTTGCTGTTAATCCCAATTTTAACCTAATTCAGCCCCCTTCGTATATATAAACAACCATAAAATTGGGGATTAGTTTATTCTGTGCAGAGAATTGAAGGACAGAAAGGTAATACAATTCAAAAGCGCTCCATGAATTTCGGTTGGTTTATCTCTCATTCTCCTTAATGCCTTCCATTATCTTGTAATTCCGATTTTGAATCGCATTTATCCTTTTTCGGGGTCTCATTTTCGCCGCCTTGTTCTCTTTCTCGGATTATCCTTTTTTTTATTCCTCGCTGTTCATCGCTTGTCGTTCGATTGTGGTTGATGGATCATTGGCGTGCTTTGGTAAGGCCGCTTGATTGATGTCCGTGATTTGTGGTTCGGTTAATTAAATAAATTTTTGAATTGATTTTCGGAACATTTGATTCTTAAATAGCTTAATTTTGGTTACTGGTTAGATATTGTGTTTGGAGGCATGTGGCATGACAAAAGATTTGGTTTATGTATCAATGCATGGAATTGGGGAGAATCGTTTATCATGGGTGTGTGGCTTGTGATTGTGGATTGTGTTTGGATACAAGGAAGCATTTCCCTGTTACTTTGATGTGAAGCAAAGAAACTTTACTGCACCATGGGATAGTGATATATGTTTGTACAATACATAGTTATTAATATGAATTTATAGGAAGATCTGATGGTTGGTCAGGTATGCCGACTATAAGTTTATAAACTCTATCAGATTGTTGTTTGCGAAGTCTTTGTCCTGCTTGACATAGTTTTTATAAGTTCGAGATGGTCTTTATTTCCAATTGAAGCACTATGTAGTTCAATGGATGAAGTTGTGTGATAATATGGTGTACATAATGCAGTTGTGGTTGTCTGTCTATTTGAACGTGTGCATTATGTATCTGGCGATGAGCGAATTAATCGTCATGTAATATATTACAATTTGACTGACGAAGTTTTCCTCAGGCACCTCCTCCTAGTCACTTTGTACGCTTGGATAACAAGAGGGCTAAAAATAATCTTTATATGAGAAAGAGAACAAGGATGCGTAGGTGGCTGTGCTGCACTTGTCAAGTAGAGGAGGCCTATCATCCCGATGAAAATGAACACCTCAAGAGCCCGAGAGATAATGGTGATGGTAAGAGTGTTGTATCAGGATTACGTTTACCTGCATGTTAATTTGACTTTTGTGCTTTGCTTGAATCAGTGGAGGGAGAACTAGTTGTGGTTTTACTTCTCTCCACGTGCTTTGCTTAAAGCACTCATTTGAGTCATTTCCTTAAAAAACTATTTAATTCTCCCGGCAGTTGATTTTTCCTACTGTGGAGAATAGATCAGAGTACATGCAAACAAGCCGAGCACCTTTTGTTAAAGTTCTGCTATATAACATTGAAGACCTAATAACTAGTTTTAAGAGTCTTCTCTCTAGTTTGTAACTCTGGTTGTCATTTTTTATTGTTGATCTCTCATCCTTTTCTAAAATTCATTTTTACCTGTTTAGTATGTTGATCATAATCTTTTACTATGATGTTAGCCATGTTGTTGATTTTTAGTTGTCACGATTCCATATTTGAAATAATGCAACAATTTAAGTTGGAAACATTCAGATTGATACATCTGTGTTTTTTTTTCTCCTAACGTAATATTCATTCTTTGCTATGCTATAAAATCTATGTATTTATCAGAATTTTCTGTGGCTCCATTGAGATTCATATCATAGTTAGGCGACATTTTCTGTCTCTATTCTGTATTTTTGTGGAAACTAGGGCATCAAAGAAGCTCAAAGGTATCTGCTCCCGTGAAACCTGAAGTTCAGAAGGAAGTACCTTCTATCGAGGTACCTTCACTCTCCCTTGAGGAACTGAAAGAGAAAACCGACAATTTTGGATCAAAGTCACTAATTGGCGAAGGATCGTATGGGAGAGTTTACTTCGCACAATTGAGTGATGGGAAAGATGTTGCTGTCAAGAAGCTTGATGTATCTTCTGAGCCTGATTCAAATGTTGAGTTCTTGACTCAGGTATACTTCATGGGTTTGATTGCTAGCTTTGTGGTTCCCCAAAATATGCAACTTTATTTTTCCATTATGTGTATTGACCAGTCAGGACATGACTGATTTCTGCATAGGTTTCGATGGTGTCAAGATTGAAGCATGATAATATTGTTGAATTGCTCGGCTACTGTGTTGATGGAAATCTTCGCGTCTTAGCTTATGAATTTGCCACTATGGGATCTCTTCACGACATTCTACATGGTATGTAGCTTGCTCTTGATTAATCTTTTTACTTGCTCTGGGAACTAAAATACTCTTTAATACAGGAAGGAAAGGGGTGCAAGGGGCACAACCTGGTCCAACACTCGACTGGATACACCGGGTTAGAATTGCTGTTGATGCTGCCAGGGGTTTGGAGCATTTGCATGAGAAGCTTCAGCCATCAATAATTCATAGAGATATCAGATCCAGCAATGTGCTTCTTTTTGAAGACTACAAGGCCAAGATTGCCGACTTTAATCTCTCAAACCAAGCTCCTGACATGGCTGCCCGACTTCATTCTACTCGAGTTCTGGGAACCTTTGGTTATCATGCTCCAGAGTAATGATCATATCATGGCTCTAAGCAAATTACTGAAACATGAATTTGAACCTTTGGTCATGCAACTATCTTCTAAGATTAAGTTTGGATATGTGTTTGCCAATGTTACTGACTTTGGTGAATAATTTATTGCGACCTGGGGGCTGGGACAATTAAGAGTTACTGAGAGGTCATAGGACTGTTTGGAGTGTATGTTGGTTTTTAACGTAGATCCTTGTAGTTGACTCTGCAAAACTTCTAAAAATTGGTTTGGTGAACTATTCATATTTTCTTTGTTTTCTTTGGTAGTGTATTGTAGTAGTAATTTTGAAAAACTCTGATGATATTAGCTTAGTTTTGTTTATATTTGTGACTGCAGGTACGCAATGACAGGACAATTGACACAGAAGAGCGATGTTTATAGCTTTGGGGTTGTTCTGCTTGAGCTTTTGACTGGAAGGAAGCCTGTTGATCATACCATGCCCCGTGGACAGCAGAGTCTTGTTACTTGGGTGAGGCTTTCACTATGCGTGTTCTCATAAATTCTGTTTTTTGTTTTTTTTTTGTTTTTGTTTTCGGGAATCCCCTTGTAGTCTGCACTTGCGGATCAATCATGAAATATCCATATTCGTCTTTCAGGCCACACCAAGATTGAGTGAGGACAAAGTGAAACAATGTGTTGACCCAAAACTCAAGGACTATCCGCCTAAACGGGTAGCCAAGGTCTCTCTCTCTCTCTCTCGCCTGTGTTTGTGTAAACTGAAAACGTGAAGCAATCTGAATATGCTGAGATATTGTTTTTCATCCAGTTGGCAGCTGTTGCAGCATTGTGTGTGCAGTACGAAGCAGAGTTCCGGCCGAATATGAGCATTGTTGTGAAGGCTCTGCAGCCCCTTCTGAGGTCGACTGTCCCTGCTCCTGAGACAAGTTGAATTGCGATGTTTGGATCAATTATGCAATACATGAGGTGCCGCCTATTTCTTCAGCCTTTGCTTCTCTGGGTTTGACATGTGTTCGGGTTTCTGTCGCGATTCGTTTTCTTTTGTTGGTAGTGATGTATTGTAAGTCATGACTGAGGATGTATGGGATTGACTACTTTGCTGCTTAGGCAAAAGATTTACGCCATAAACATGGAATACCCTTATTTTTTAAATCTTTTCAAATTGTTTGGATTGATTGTGAATGTGACAGTGGTCGTCTTTTATCTTTTTATGCCCAAATTTTGTCAGCATTGCAGCGGAAATGCAGAAGCTTCTATTTTTTGAGTATTTTGTGAGTATTCTTGACATTCTTGAACTAAATTCTTTATTTTAAAGGGGGGTTTGATTTTGGTTGCACTGTTTGAATTTTGATCTTCCTTTATAGAGGAAAAATGCATACTATGCATGAATGACAAATCACTGTAATTACTTTTAAAATTGGCAAAACAATTCATATACTTTGATTTTTTTGTTTCATTGGTTTCTTGCAGTCCAATTTTATTTATAAAAAAATAGTACGCTTTTTTTTTATTTTATAAATTCTTATTTAAATACACCAATGTCAACAAAGAACGAAAATAATATTAACACAAGGGTATTACAGGAAACTGGATTTTACAAGTATTATTTTATCACAAAACATAAATATAAAATAAATGTACAATGTATAAAGTAATGAGGTTTTAATCGATGCAAAATCCATTCTTAATACAAAAACACAGAACCAAGTATACAAATGTTATTTTTAGGTCATTGTTAGTTTATTTTTAGGCCATTATAGTAAGGATGACCTAAAATGGTCATAACATGACCTTAAATTCGAATTTTATAATATGACCTAAAATCGCTTTAAAATGACCTTCAATGTTTTTATTTAATTATTGACCATCAGATTGTCAAATCTCATTATGGTCAAGATTTGGTCTAGATTTTGTGTTGAGATCAATTTTTGTATTGATCATTTTCCTAGTATAATGCATTCAAAATGTACACCACTAAGAATTTTTTCCATACTTTTTTTTACGTAATCAAACAATTTTTTAGACATTTTTTTCCTCACAAAATTAAACATTTTTTTAAAATTTGTATCAATTAAATATGAGACATTTATTAGGGAAATGATTAAAAAATCATAAAATTGAATTACATTAATATTATTAGAGTGAACTTAAAAAAAATCTTCAGACAATGTTATTTGCATATTTCCGGTACCTAATAAAAAAATATATCACCAGAGGTATCTGGACAAACATTTAATTTCAATAGGGGTACTTTTGCACTAATTTTAGACATTTTTACCCTTTTTGTTCTTTTTAGTTTTAATGAATTTTTTAGTCTTTATGTTATATTTTTCTCTCATACATTCTCACTTTTTTCACATTTACTTTTTTTTTATTATTTATTTAATTTCTTATTCATCTATCGCATTCTCAATTTTATTTAATTTAACAATTAGTAGTATTTAATACCCACACCAAACAAAAGATAATAAGAACTTTAATTATATATATATATATATTAAAAATAAACTAAAATAAAAAGTATAAATATTTTTGTAAATGCGCGTTTTGACAAGATTTAGTATTACGCACATAGAAATATTTTTTCATTACTTTTAATAGTAAGTGTAAATACGAACATTATTCTTAAGATGTGTCATAAACAAATTAAAATTAAATTTGACTTGATGTACATTGAATACTTATTGTAAAAAAATAAATTGAAAATAAATGGAGAAATGAGGGAGGTGAATAAGATATTAATTAAATAATAAGAAAGAGAAGATAATGAAAAAAGAGATAGAAAGGATATAAGAGAGAAAAAAATAAACATAATAACTAAAATATTCCACAAAACTAAAAGGGATAAAAGGACAAAAAAGACTCAAAATAGTGCAAAAGTACCT
This sequence comes from Salvia splendens, assembly GCF_004379255.2. Taxonomy (NCBI): domain Eukaryota; kingdom Viridiplantae; phylum Streptophyta; class Magnoliopsida; order Lamiales; family Lamiaceae; genus Salvia; species Salvia splendens. The sequence goes on along the minus strand of NC_056036.1, from coordinate 1,832,722 downwards.
CAAATAAAATAGTGCAAAAGTCATGAACTTTCCCAAAAATTTGGTATTTTCTCAAATTTTAAAAGTAGTGGGAAATGCCATGAATTTTGATAGATGGGGGGATTTCCCATTAAATGAATTTATCATCCAAGTTCATTCATTTTGGGAAATATGATTATAATTGTAGTTAGGATTCAAACGATAACGTTTTGCTATTTTTAAAACGCTGTATTTTGTCCTAATTACGGAGGTTATGCGTAGGACATTCCACGAGCCACATCACTTAAACTTGGCTGGAAAATTCATTTTATGGGAAATCCGCACATCTATGAAAGTTAATGGTATTTCCCACCACTTTATAAATTCGTGGAAAATATCAAATTTTTGGGAACGCTCATGATTTTTAAGGCTATTCTCCCCGAACTTTTAAAGTGGTTGAAATACCATGAACTTTGATAGATGTGCGAATTTCCAGTGAAATGAATTTTCCATCCAAGTTCATTGATTTTGGGAAATATGATTATAATTGTAGTTAGGATTCAAACATAACGTTTTGCTATTTTTAAAACGTTGTATTTTGTCCTAATTACGGAGGTTATGCATAGGACATTCCACGAGCCACATCACTTAAACTTGGCTGGAAAATTCATTTTATGGGAAATCCGCACATCTATGAAAGTTAATGGTATTTCCCACCACTTTATAAATTCGTGGAAAATATCAAATTTTTGGGAACGTTCATGATTTGTAAGGCTATTCCCCCGAACTTTTAAAGTGGTGGAAATACCATAAACTTTGATAGATGTGCGAATTTCCAGTGAAATGAATTTTCCATCCAAGTTCATTGATTTTGGGAAATATGATTATAATTGTAGTTAGGATTCAAACATAACGTTTTGCTATTTTTAAAACGCTGCATTTTGTCCTATTTATGCCTAGGACATTTGGTGAGACATGTCACTTAAACTTGGCCGGAAAATTCATTTTATGGGAAATCAGCACATCTATGAAGGTTCATGGCTTGTAAATGAGTTGGTAAAAGTGCGATGCATATAACAGTGAACATCGTTATCATGAGTGAACTGTTAACGGTACATATCGATTTGTTTCCATAGCTGAATTGCTATTGGTAAATATTAATGAATCACGGCAGCAGCTAGTTTTAGTAAGATGCCACAAATCCAGATGATAATGAGTTGTAACCCTCTCATCTCTATTATTAATGTCATTGTCCTTCTTCTAGTTTATTGAAAATCACCCAAAAAATGGCATTTGATCATCTGTGTCGTCGATTTTCACTTGCTGAACTCAAGTTAGCCACACGAGATTTGAGCGACGAGCGTGTGAAGGGAGAAGGGTAAAGTCTACAAAGGCTTCATTGATAATGAGTGAAGGGCTGTGGCCATAAAGCGGCGGCTGCAGGCGTCAAGTCAAGGGCAGAGGGAGTTTGCAGCGGAGATTGAAACACTAAGTAAGTGCGGACATGATAATCTAGTCTCTCTAATCGGGTACTGTGATGAACAGGGAGAAATGATTCTTGTTTACGACTACATGTCTAATGGATCGCTAAAATATTTGTGTTCCACAACTTCACTCATTGTGAGTCGTTTCTTTGGATCGTCATGCAAACATCCTTCAACAACCCCAACAAATGTCTTCAAGCAGTCTTCTCCCTTTAAATCCAAAGCTACAATCTGGTCTGCTTTTGCATTTCCGAGTATTTTCTTGAGCCCACATGCTCATCCCTTCTCTGAAAGTATTTTACTGTCAAGATTGAAGCATGACAATGTTGTTGAATTGCTCGGCTACTGTATCGATGACAATCTTCGCGTCTTGGTACTATGTAGTGTAGCTTGCTCTTGATTAATCTTTTTACTAAAAAGTAAAATCCTGTTTAATACAGGAAGGGAACGGCTTAGAATTGGAGTTGATGCTGCCAGGGGTTTGGAGTATTTGCATGACAAGGTTGAGCCATCGATAATTGATAAAGCATGAGGTTTGAGACGTATTTGGGTTCGTGTCGTGATTCGTTTTCGTTTATTGGTGGTGAGTGATATGGGAAAATTGACTACTTTGCTGCTAAAACATGGAACAGCCTTAATTTTATTAATTTCCAAATATCTTATGAAAACAACTTTTGTATTTATTATTCATGAGATAACTATACAGGAAGGACACAAGTAAAATTAGTCACAAAGGGAATAAAACAATCACACAACATGTTTTTCACTTTTAAAAATGCTTTAAGGATTTATTATCATTTTTATTCACATAGTAAACGGCAGCCACATACATGTATTAGAAAGAAGCTAGCATATTCGCCAGATGTTGATTATGGTCACTACATCAGCCTACTCACATACATTTCTTATCCGAAAAAAGCAAAAGTATCGACGAATTCAATCTCCAAATTGCTCGAGACTCAAACGAAATAAGTTAATCTGCTTGAAGGAGCTCTATCAAGGCAAAAATTCCCAGGCTCCAGCAGTTGCTGCAGACCTAAAAAAACCTGTGTGTACCTGAGAATGGTGTTAATCAGATTTACATAGCCCCCTCACAATTATACTAGTGCACAAAAAAAGTTCTAACAACTAAAATCCAATAAATTTGGAATCTTTATCATGCCATAGCCTTGCAACATTGATGGAATACGTCCCTTCCCCAACCTATCGAATGCAAACCAAGCCCATATGCAGTGTACTTTTCACGGAGAATAGGAAGTGCGATATATAAATAAAAAGGTGAAGCCGTGAAGGTGATGCGTACTAGGAGAAATCAACTTAAAAGCGAAGAGATAAATAAAGAGTAAAAGGAGTTCATCAAAAGATTTGTGAAGTATCTTTGAGAGATTGAGAATTATCTTACATTGTGGTAGTCCTGTTCCGAACTGTGTATGCATTACTTTGGCACTAACCTGCGCAAGAATACCAATAAGTATGGGCTCAGATTAGACAAACTTTTACCGCAGAATGAAAATTCAAGATTCATACATGTCAAATAGTAAGAATGGTGACAAAATCCATGATGAAAGTAAGATACATAAGTGAATTTGTATGCAGTTAAGAAGTTCCCCATGATAGTCAATAAGCTTCAAATATCATGCAACAAGTCAAGGTTGTGAAAATTAAATTCGAGAATGACATACCAGACCCAGTGCTTCCACGACACCTTGATCAATATTGTCACCGCAAACAGAAATAAAGGAGTTCAACAAATGTTCTCTTTGGTCTATGTTTAAGGACTTGTCAAGGCTTCGAGCTACCATTTCCATCTCAGGCTGCCACAACAAATAGAAGGAATATCATACCTATCAGCTCTTTGGATACTCAACCAACAAAATTGAAGTTTTTATGACATCTTAGCGGGAAGAGTGTTTTACTTGTTTGATATATCTCCACCGACTTAGGGTTAAAACAAGCGACAGATATACGTACCGAGTTCTCCTCAGGAGGGAAGATCCGGTGAATAAGACATACTTTGAATAGCTCGACTAGTGCTTCAGAATGTTTATTTTGGACTTCTAGTGCCTGAAATAGAGTACAAAATTCATAATCGAACCTCTCAATAGTTGGACAAAAAAAATACTAAAGCCGATTTTAGTTTCCAACACAAGTATAGCTGGAGAAAAACAAAGGCAGTTTTCAATCTATTCATATCTTCCAATATAATTTCCTATGTGCATAGTTGACTCAATCTATTCAAAATTCTTATCATATAATACATCCAGGCACTGTCAACACAAGTGTACACTCCGACACATCACAAGTGTACAAATGTGTATACAGTAAGATAGAATTGACTATACCAAGAAAATGACATGAGAAAATGTCGATTGTATACGACATGCTTTTAAAGATTTCTTATCAAAGGTTGAACATGATATTGAAGTGAGATGATTTGAAAGTAATTTATTGGACTGGTGTTAGGTCTTGATGAAATTTCATAGTTACCTAGAAGCATGAATACTCTCAATGAAGAACTAACTAATGACTTGAAATCATTTCAGATGCCACAGTGACAAACCATTAATATATTACTCCATATTATAGTTCTCTTTAACAACTAGCGGATGGATTATGTAAAAATTGGAATTAATTATATTAAAAAGTACTGTTTCGATTTTTCTGAAAGTATGAGTCTTTGTTATAGTGAACTATAGATAAAAAGATTGGTTAATCTACAAACAAAAAAAAAATAACACACCCAAGCCTGTAGGATTTTTGACCGTGTGCGTGCAGCAACAGCTGCAGATACCATTCTTGCAGCATGATAACTATCAAGCCCAAGGTTATTAGAAAATCCAGCTATGAACTCACGCACACCCTCACCGTTAATCTCAATTGAGGAGGATAAATCCGGTACGCTACAGGAAATTAAATCAAGTTACTAATATGTGAAATAAAATGAACTTTTCAGATGGATAATCTTGATTTGGAAGGGAAAAAAGCACAAAAACAACTATAATGAGATGGTGGTGAAAGTTGTGTCTCATGTACCTTGCACAGTAGTCCAAAACAAAATTAACTGACACACGGTAAAGTGAATTGCGTGCATTTTCAGTGCTAATGAATGCCCTGACTCCATATGTCTTGCATAAGTGACGTAGCTGTTGCAGATGACAAGTGAAAAGTGAAAAAAACCACTTCAGTATACATGCACTACAGTTGCTGCATAGTACTCCCTCCGTTCAGCGGTAGTTGAGTCATTTCATTTTCTGCACTCATTTTAGAAAAATGATAGGAGTAATAAATAATTAAAGTGTAGAAAAAGTAAAGTAAAAGAGAGAATAATGTAGATGAGACTCTTATCTACCTTATTCTGTCACTTCCTTTACTCTCTCTCCATTTTAACTATTTATTATCGTTTTTTCAAAACGAGTGCAGAAAATGAAATGACTCAACTACCGCGAAACGGAGGGAGTATTATATTTCACACAATTCTGGTACTTTTCTTATTTCGTTAATTTTGAAAGCTCTAGATACTGATCTAAGTATAGAGCCAAGACTATTATTCTACTCTCCAAGTAGTCGTGTGCAGTTTTTACTTTGGCACAGTCCTAAAAGTGAGTAAAGGCCAGGTTCAACAGATGAACACATTCATAGTTTCAGCCATCTTTAACTTTTTGAGGCATAATGAAGTAAATTTGCTCTTAATGCCACTATATACCTAAAAATATTCGCAATCAAGTAGTGCCACGAATGGAAAAATCTAGCAAATCCAAGCAAAACTATAAATAAAAGATCTATTGTTCTTACATAAATAAGCTTCCAAGTATTTATGGATAGAAGCGAAAAACACAAAAAGTACTATATTTAAACTCATTGGTAGGAAATTACTGACCTGTACTATCTCATTTGTTGAAATGTCCTCCCCATTCATTTTTCGATCCATGATTACTGGATATTGAATAAAGAAAATAAATGAGAAGATTTTACGAAGGAAATAAGCGCAACTATATGAAAAAGTTCTAATTAACCTCTCCACCATAAGTAGAGAGCCTAACTTAAAAATCTATTTAAGTTTGCATAATCCATTGTTCATGGAGCTGAAGCATGAAACAAATGAGTTAAAAAGAGTAAAGCCTAATCTGCATTTTAATTCCCAAAACAGCATCTTTTACTCTACGTCTTAGCAAGGGTTCAAAGGAGAAAGATTTCTATTTTTTGGCGGGGCAGGCCGCAAAGGCTCATTTAGTAGACATCGAGCAAGCAGCAAGCACCTACTTACTCCAAAGTCCCAACTAAAGGAAAAGCCCAACGACACGTTTTTTAGGGGTAAAAACATACAATGATGCAGCTGGTTAAGTAATGAGTATGGAGGGAGGCCTATCCCACCCCATATAATAATTTGCTTGTGACAAGACGACATTTTTATAATTACACAGCTCTTTCACATGAAACTACCTAACTTATCATAGCAACTAGCAGACAGTACAAGAGCATTCAAATGTTGAGTTAAGTTCAGGCATGACTCTCTCTTGCAAATGCACTTGAAGTGCTCTTGCAACACAACACATTTTCCTTTTGGTTGGCGCATCACATTTCTACTCCAATCTCAGAATTCTCAATTCCAAAAGGCTAGTTTTAATGTCTTCACAAACAAAACCGAATTTCCACTTCAGCACTGTCTCAATCCCAACATATGAAAGTGCCTTCTTTACTAATTCAATATATACACTATTAGTTTTATCATTTTGACACCAAAGGCCCGAGTCTAAACATTAAAGATTAACAAAAAATATACAAAGATATTTCTTTCTCACGAGGCTAAGCCAACCATAAGAAGTTATATAAGGAAACAAAAAGAAAACACAAACAAGAACCAACCTTGAATCAATTGGTTAGCTAATCTCTGGTATTCATCCTTATTTTCGACTTCAACGGGACCTTGACTCACAACCTTGAGCCACCACTGAGGCAATTCCTCCTTCTTCCTCCTACTCAACGCATTATTCCTTCCATTTCTTCTACTCTGGTCATAATAATCCCCATTTTCCGAGCTCAACGGCGTCGCAGACGGCCGCCTCGTCGGCCAACTATCCTCCCTCTTCCCAACCACCACTTCCTTCCCGCCCAGACTCCTATCCCTCTTGTAAATCAGCACTTCGCCGCCACTCTCCCGCATTCTAAACAAACTCCCGAAAACAATCACAAGCACCAAACCGGAAACAAACAGCGCAGAGAAAAACTCAACGGTCGACCTCCTGCACGAAATCACGACCGCTCCGGTGCTGGCGTCGACGGCGACGGTAGTCCTGAGGTCATCCAGAGCTTCGCGGCCGAGGTCGACGAACTCGCGGAGCTTCGTATCGAGCTTTTGGAGGGCGGTGGAAGGGGATTTTAGGTTTATCTGGAGAGTGTCGTCGGAGAGCTTGAAGATGGCTGGCTGATGCGCAGGCGTCGTCGACAGATGATTGGGGGAATACTTGAGGAGACGGCGGCGGTGGTGGCGCCGGGCGGCGGATGTGACGGCGGCGCGGCGGAAACGGTGGCAGTCGGAGAAACTGAGGTACATCATCAGTGGCTGAAGAGAGAGAGAGAGTAAAAGCAGCTCATTACGTTTCATAGTGAGAGAAACTCAGCGGCCCTACGCCTATTTAATTTTATTATAAATTAAAATTAAGGCAATTAATAATTTAGGTGTCCAATCCATCTCCAAATTGAGGCAAACAAAAAGATGATCGCATCATTACTTTAGCCCTAATTTCTCGGTGGGAAGCTCACTGATTCCATTTTAACTTCCCCAATACCCACCGTTCCTAAATCCTCTCTCTCTAGGGTTTTGTTAGCTGAACCTCTGCGCATCGTTCATGGAGTCCGAGGACGATATGCACGATGCCAATGAAGTGGCGTCGGTGGAGGAGGACGACAACTACTACAGCGGCGGGGAGGACGACCACGACATGGACGAAGCTGGGGAGGACGAAGACTACGGCTATGACTACGCCGATGAAAAGGACGACGACGACGCTGCTGATTACGACTTCATCGCCAACTCGGATGACGGCGATGACGCACTCGTCAGTCGGTCGCAGGTACTTAATGCTCGTGAAGCGGCGCTTTTTACCTTGCTGTTGTCTGATTGGTTTACTCAGCTGGTGCAATTTACGGCCGAGGAGCTAATTTGACTCAATTGCTTGATTTAGTGTGATTTAAGCTGGGGGCGATTGTGTGCATGTACATTACAGATATGCAAGGTGGAATTTTTAAGTGTACAGTTATCATTGTTTTCCTGCAGATGTAGGACCGGGGTTTACTGCTTCCTTTGATCAGATCAGATGCTGATTTTAGCTGTTGTGTTCTAGAAATTAGATTTATCATTTTAGAAATAATAAGTTAAGACCAAACTTTGAGTTAATTGATATTTAATGAGGTCCAAGTCCAACTAAGTGTTAAGATTTTATGATAAAAAAAAACTCAGCGTTATTGGAATTAGGGTATTTCAAAAAGTGATTGTTAGAGAATTTTCTGATTCTGTAACTAAGAATTTTGAATGGAAGTTATGCGCTTATTTAGTTAGCTTTATATTAATGTCACTCCTGCCTCCATCCTGAGAAACTCACTGTTGTATGTGTTACAGAAGAACTATACTATCTTAAAAGAAGAAGATATACAACGACGCCAATTCGAAGATATTACCAAAATATCAACTGTTCTTTCTATTCCACGGGAAGCAGCATGCATACTATTGAGGCGCTATAACTGGTAACTCGTTGTACTTTTGCTTTTTAAAACCAAGTAATTATTTTGGCCAAAATCAAGTTTTGTTAGATTTCCTTTTACTTACTTGGGCCTCGAGTAACTCATTCTTGTTCTTCAAGAAAATCGAGGTATCTGGTATGTAGTAATTGTTTGAATTCCTTAAAAATCCTATTAAATTGGAGAATGGGTGTTTTTTTTGTCAGTAATATATGATCTGATTGTATAATTTCAGTTTTTCCATCTACAAATTTTTTAACGTGATTGTTTCCAGGAGTGTGAATAACGTGCATGAAGAATGGTTTGCTGATGAAGAAAATGTTCGCAGAGCAGTTGGCATATTGGAGAAACCAGTCGTGAAGTCTCCAAATTACAAAGAAGTAAGTTCAATTTAAGATGACTCCAAACTATTTATTTTCCTTTCAGAATTTTGTTTCCATCATCTTCATGTGCTTATCTTACTTTGTAAGTTTGTATCCTAGTAGGTGTCTTGCGGGATCTGTTTCGAGAGCTACTCTATTGGCAAACTACAAACTCTTGCATGCTCTCACCTTTTTTGTGACACGTGCTGGAAAGGTTTGTCTATCGGTCTTTAACTGACTTATTCTTGTAGATACATTAAAAAACGAAAGCTTTATCCATATCCGCTGCTTCCATGAATGCCCTTTATTGGATTAGTTCTAAAGAATTTTCCTAAAGCTGAAACAAACATTTCATAAAAAAACATTTTCCATGACACTTCTTTGTAGATCTAAATTTGGAAGGGGTATTGGGTTCAATGGAATGCTTTAAGTGGTTTTGTGGAGGGGAACCATGGTTTCATAAAAAACGTGATTCTTGTGAACTCTAGCTAGTATTCATCAGAATTTCCATGACCACTGAAACGGGCATATTTGATTTATCGTCTCTAATGGGAATGATGCAATCTCTGTTATTTTTTTAAAAAGTTTATCCCTGCAATGTGTCTCTTTGAGATTTGCATGCGTGAGTGCTAAAAAGTCATAACTGATCTATTACCTGCCTGTACTTTTAGCTTACATAAGCACTTCCATCAATGATGGTCCTGGATGCTTGGTGCTGAGGTGTCCTGATCCATCCTGTGGTGCTGCTGTTGGCCAAGATATGATTGATAAGTTAGGTTCCCATGAGGATAAAGAGAAGTACCGCCGCTATCTTCTTAGATCTTATGTTGAGGACAGCCGTAAGGTAGACAAATCACCTCCTGATCTTTTCATATCTTTGACTGAATTATGTATGAATCTTTAGAGTTACTAGGTTTATACTTTTAGATACTAAGTAAAAAAGAATGTGTGGCTTATTGAGAATTAACCGTATAAGGCATCATTTTGCAAACTGTATAAATCACAGAATCAGCTTCATCTTGACCACATGCTTATTATGCCTTGCCCAGTTCTCCTCATTCAGTGAGAACTCTATTTTGAAGGTAATTTTTTCTCTTATCTTTCCTTACAGATTAAGTGGTGCCCTGCTCCTGGTTGCGATTCAGCCGTGGAATATGTTGTTGGTAGTGGAAGCTATGATGTCACTTGCAGTTGTTCATATAGCTTCTGTTGGAATGTGAGTTGGGGTTTGCTATGTATTTTACCATCTTAATTTTCTTCATGGGGATTACTCAAGTTAAGTATTATGCACTGGTGCTATGATCAGTGTGCAGAAGAAGCTCATCGGCCAGTAGACTGTGAAACTGTGGCAAAGTGGGTTTTGAAAAACAGTGCAGAATCCGAGAACATGAACTGGTATACTACTACTGGAATGATTTGGCAAAACTAACATCATATGTGTCTGTTCATATATATTTTCTCGCTATGAGTGTACTTATAGAGTGTTTATTTCACAAATGCTGTATGTTTGAAATGAAAAAGTAAACAAGTGGTACTTCGCATCATTATATGCTGTTTATCTCTAGTATTTTTATTTCAAAATATCTTCTATTTGCAGTATCGGTTCTCTTGAGCCATTTCAAATAAAGTTTTGCGAATTATGTCTTCTTAGCCATCTAGGTAACATAATAATTTTAGATGATAATTGATATAACGTCAAGTCAGATTATGATACTGAGGGATTGTACATTTCTCTATCAGTTAAAAAATCAGATTATATCTTCCTTACATACTAGATAGTACAATTTTCATGTCCCCTGCCTGGTGTTGCTATGTGGTAATTTTTACAATTTATATGGCGTATGAATTTGCATACTCATTAATTTTTGCTTGCAAGATAGTATATACTTCTTGGTACTGTTCTTGGTCTTGTAGTATGTTGAGTGCATGGCATTTCTCATGCTGATTTTGTCATTTTTAGGATTTTGGCCAACTCCAAGCCCTGTCCCAAGTGCAAGCGGCCGATTGAAAAGAACCAAGGCTGCATGCACATGACTTGCACTCCGCCATGCAAGTTTGAGTTTTGCTGGTATGCTTTTATACTGTTCTGCATTTATACCAAATTTTTCATGAAACACATATTTCCCTTTTTGTGCCTGTGCTATGGCTTAATTTATTATCTGTTCCATTCAAATCCCTTAATGTAATTACATCGATTGCCAAGAACTACCAAACACTGACATTTATACTTTTTCAGGTTGTGTCTTGGTCAATGGTCGGACCATGGTGAGAGAACTGGAGGCTTCTACGCATGCAACCGTTATGAAGCAGCAAAGCAAGAGGGAGTGGTATGCAATACATGGATTTATGTTGCTAGCATCTTCTTTACATATCATTTGTTATGTTCTTCTGCATTAAATCTGATTGCTTTCTTGTAATTGAAATGTGAATTGGTTCAGTATGACGAATCGGAAAGGAGGAGGGAGATGGCCAAGAACTCCTTGGAAAGATACACTCATTATTATGAGCGATGGGCATCCAACCAATCGGTATGCTTACTCGACTCCTAGTTATCTCGTTAAGGACGTTGTTCTATAATGTAATTGTCGACATTTAGTCATTAGCCTCGATTTGATGGTTAGTCTGTGCATGTTTTTTGGTTAGCATGAAAATCCAGCTGATAGAAAGCTTTTCAATAGACCAAGCACTTGAAATAATGAAAGTGCTCAGAAAGTCAACATCTAACTACTTAGCTTAGTGACTTAGTCTTAAATTATGATTGTCTAGAAAAGCTATTTATCCTATCACCATGAAGAAAATTGGCAGAAATGGTTACTGTGATCATATGAGAGAGCCATTGTAACTGTGGGGTGTTACCATTGTAGTGGTTCAATTCCATATGTGGTCAATTTTGTGTAAAGAAATACATTCTCCATTCAGTAACACATCCCTACTATGAAATCTTCTTTGTGATTTTTCTTGGAGTATCTCCCTGACTCGTATTTCTGCAATGGACTCAATATGAATGGTGATAGAAGTTTAGTACTCCCTCTGACCCACCTCAAGTGAGGCACTCCTTTTGGGCACTGGAATTTAGGAAGTGTTGTTTAGTGGTTAAATAAAGAGAGAATAAAGCAGTAGAGAGAGAAAAGTAAGAGAGATAAACAAGTGTAGATTTTGGCCAGAATAGGAAATGCATCATTTTAGTTGCGACATCCCAAAAAATACGAATCACTTGGGGTGGGACAGAGACAGTATTTCTTTTAACTAGTAGACAGTTTCTAATTTTTTCATTGTACTTAACCTAAAGATTGTCGTAAGTTCTTGAATCTATTTTGTCATTCCATCATCATCACAAAAGGCTGTTCTTGAATCTATTTTGTCATTCCATCATCATCACAATAAGCTTACATGTTTTTTATTCTTGAGTTCAATTTTTCCCTATTTCTGCATAACACACAACTTTAACCAAATTCAATGCAGTCAAGGCAAAAAGCAATGGCAGATCTGCATCAAATGCAAAGTGTACATGTAAGGATATCTTACCTCTATTAGGCTTTGTCTTTGAATGATAATGGATGAATATTGTGTTTCTTTATCTGTCTCCATTATATTTGTTTAGAAAGATAAGTCATTCACGATCTGCTACAAAAATGTGATATTGGATATCTGTCTCCATTATATTTGTTTATACATGTTGCTAGGTATCTTTAAGATCAGCTCCTCAATCTCCCCTATGACCAGTGAATCAGTGACCACCTTACATAGGAAGTTTTGAGAGTGTTTTGCATCTTAAGAGTTCTTATCTGGCCCCTGTATTGCTTTATAATATTTTTTTTCATATTCTTTATTTAAAATTTGTCACCCCTGCAATTTGGTGTTTATAATGTGCATTCTTTTTCCCCTCCAGCTTGAGAAGCTTAGTGAAGTTCAATGCCAGCCTGAGTCACAATTGAAGTTCATAATTGAAGCTTGGCAACAGGTAGGCTCTGTACAAGTATAGTTTGCTTTTCTTGTGAACAGATAGTCCTTACTTTCGTTCTATATTTCCTGGAAAGTGTTGGATCTGACTGCTTTCTATGAAAGCATTATATTTGCTTTTTGATGTCTATTCAGTATATGTCTTAGCTTGAGCTTTGAACAATTGTGCAGATAGTTGAATGCAGGAAGGTTCTTAAATGGACTTATGCATATGGATTCTATCTACCTGAGGCTGAACATACAAAAAAACAGTTCTTTGAGTATTTGCAAGGTATTATTACGTCCTCTTGTAATCTGATCGAGCATTCTGAATGAGATCCTATAATCCTGGGTCATTCTGTGCTTTTAATGTGGCCATTCAAATATTTATAATTCTAGGTGAGGCGGAAGCTGGTCTGGAGAGGCTTCATCAGTGTGCAGAGAAAGAGCTAATGAATTACCTGAATTCTGAGGGGCCATCAAAGGATTTTAATGACTTCCGCACCAAACTTGCTGGCCTGACAAGGTAGTTTATGGTTTGCATACAGAAAGAAGTATGAGACTATTTATGTTTTAAAACACAGCAGTGGCGTTGTCTGATATTTTTGTGTGTGTCTGATATTGAACTTTTATTGCCCGAGTCGATACCTTTGTTGCTTAATCTTTCTAGTTTCTAGTACTAGATTATTGGGCAGGAGATACATGAGTTCACCTCTATAATAGTTGCTTTTGTCCTGATTAGCTAGTTTTAGTAAACATTTGTCAAGTTGCAAACTTTGATTCTTCTTTCATTTTCTAGAAGAAAATAGTTTATTCTCATCTCCAGTCATTGATCTTGTAGATGCCGAGTTGTCTACTTTAAGTTAAGACTTCAGATGGTATGGTTTGAACTAATTTAGATTAAAGTTTGTGGTCTCGTTGAGATCAAACTACTCTTAGACGAGTGATTTTTGATGATCTACCCACCTATTTTCTCAGTGCGATTATCTCTTTAATAGATCTATTCTATTGAAATTGTGTGTTACTGATGCATTGTTTGTCAGTAGAAGTTTTCGCATGCACATGTATATTTCGAACTAGGGAGGGACATGACTTTTTATTTGTCTTGTTACAGCGTGACTCGAAACTACTTTGAAAACCTGGTTAGAGCTCTGGAGAATGGGCTTTCAGACGTAGATTCACAGGCAGTGTGCAACAAGATGAGTTCAAAAACCGCAGCAGGGACTAGCAAGAGCAAAGGCGGAAGAGGGAAAGGATCTTCCAAGACGGGCACATCAGTCAGAAACGCAGATGATTTAGGAAGTTGGGCATGTGATAAGTGTACGTATATGAATGCTCGATCCGCAGTTGCATGCCATGTGTGTAACCACCGCCGTTGAGCTTATATATTCTGGAGGCACAAAACGGAAACCTCCTTAGTAGCCTGTTGTTTTGTTGTGAGATGCACTGGACGACGACGGTAGCACCAGTTGAGTGTTGGGTGTTGTTTTATCATCTATATTTTCTGTAAATAATCCTTGTATTATGGTAAAATGGAAGTTAGCTTGTGACTTGTTCACACAGGTACATTATTGATAGATAAAAGAAAAGAAAAAAAAAAGAAAATGTATCAGCAATATACTTCCATGCTGCATGATATTGTGCTTGTATCAGCAATAACAGATACATGTGCTACTTAATTCTCCCTTTCAATTACTCTATATTTTGAATTATACATAAGTTTACTGAAATTTTGTTGAGAAAGATCAGTACTAGTATTTTAAGTGTTCCAAATTTTAAGTTTAAAATTTGAAAATCGAATATATGCATTGAACCAGATTGGATTTTTAAATTCGATTCAAAATTTAGTTTGGATATCTCCATTTGTCACACATATTTTTGAAAGTATGAAGAAACCAATTACAATTACATAGTGCTATAACTATGGCATGCAAAATACCCAATTTTGTGATGTAAATAAAGAAAAAAAGAACCTAAAAATGGAAGTAGGGAAAGGGCATGGAGCAAAAGGCGGAAGAAGAAGACAATCTAACAAATTAGCAACAACTTTATCTACCTCTAACACTCCTCCTCTCATTTTTGTTCCCATGGGATTCTAAACAATACCAAAACTTCCTCTCACCAAAAAAGAAGAGGAAAAATACAAACCAAAACACACACACAAATTTATAATAAAATTCTACTTAAAAATCCCATGGGGCCATGCATGTCCATCCCAAGGCGCACCGTCCTCTTCAAGAGGCGGGACCAACGGCCCGGCCAGCCCCGGCCTCCGAAGCCGTCCGGGCCCCGCCCCCACCGCGTGTCGAGGCCGGTCACCGTGCTGGCGGACCCCACGGGGAGCAACATCTACAAGAGGTACCGCCTCGGGAAGGAGCTCGGGAGGGGGGAGTTCGGGGTGACGTACGAGTGCTTTGACGAGGCGACGGGCGAGAGGTTCGCGTGCAAGAAGATATCGAAGAGCAAGCTGCGGATGGACGTGGACGTGGAGGATGTGAGGAGGGAGGTGGAGATCATGAGGCACCTCCCCAAACACCCCAACATTGTGAGCTACAAGGAGGTTTATGAGGATAAGGAGGCAATATATTTGGTGATGGAGGTGTGTGGGGGTGGTGAGCTCTTTGATAGGATTGTTGCAAGGGGCCATTACACTGAGAGGGCTGCAGCTCAAGTCACCAAGACCATTCTTGAGGTTGTCAAGGTATGTATCATGCTACACAAATCACTCATTTTAATTAACTAAATTTATCGCAATTGTCTCATCTGTGTACAAAACGACTTTGTTTCGTTACCGTTATCTTTTCTTGAGATCATGAGTCTTGAGGTTGTCAATGTATGTATTATGCTACACAAATCACTCATTTTAATTACCGAGTTTGAATATGGATTATTAACTAAATTTAACGCAATTGTCTCATCGGCAGTGGCGTATCTAGGATATTTGATTCGGGGATGCGGAATACAGACCAATAATTATGTAACTCATTAAATTAAGATAAAGAAAGAGAAATGGAACATAAAGAAATAAATGAACCAAAACTTGAGAGTGGTAGGACTCAATCTTTGGCCTACCAAGTGAAAATGTTTTTGCTCTGCCACCTGATATCTTGCAATTTTCGTTAATTATACCTCAATACTAGTGTTAAGTACGAAGTTTTGGGGGTACAACTATCACCCCATGTATACGTCACTGCTCATCGGTATACAAAACGACTTTGTTTCGTTATCAGTATCTTTTATTTTGCTTTCTCTTCTTGTTTTTCGATAAAATGATATCGTTTTGTATACGGGTGATACATTAGAGAAATAGTATTAAAATTTGATGATTTAATATACTACTACCATTTTAAAAATCTTATGGAACTATTCAAATTCTTGTTGATTTGTTTGAAAACGACAAGTTCGGTCGTAATGTTTGAAAGTGATGAGTTAAATCTTGAAAAAATTATTTTTTTTTGCAAATGCTAATGCTCAAAACAAAGTAGTTTCATTAGAATAGTATTTTTTGTTTTTTTAGTTTAAAAAATAATATCATTTCATACGCACATAACACAATTGACAAAAAAATTCATGATTTAATATTTTGTTTTTAAATCTTGGGACTGGTGAGACTTTGATCAAACTTTGTAATTTTAACAATTCATTATTCAATTATATATGTTGCAGGTATGTCATGCTCATGGAGTAATCCACAGAGATCTTAAGCCTGAGAACTTTTTATACGCAAACTCTAGCGAAAATTCTCCATTGAAAGCCATTGATTTTGGCCTTTCCATTTTTTTCGAACCAGGTCAGTTTTTTTCTCTGTGAATATATTTTCTTGAATAATATTTTTTTCATAGTTAACAATATGACTTAATTAGGTCAAAGATTCACTGAGATAGTTGGGAGCCCATATTACATGGCACCGGAGGTGCTGAGGCGAAATTACGGAAACGAAGTCGATATTTGGAGTACCGGTGTTATTCTCTATATTCTTCTTTGCGGAGTTCCTCCTTTTTGGGCAGGTAATTATTCGGGTCTGTATGTTAATAAGTGTCTTATTTCACTTTTACATGATAAGTGAGTCTTGCGTTCGACTAACTTATTTCGCTCATATTTTATTACATCATCAATACTCCCTCATCATCAATTTAAAGTTTACTTTGACTCTGGGTGAGTTTTAGAAAATGTGAAGAAAATTTGGTCTTAGCTCTATAGATTGATTTTATAGTGAAATATGAAAGTAATGATTTAGTGGAAAGTGAGATTCGTTTACTAAAATTTGGTAAAGGTTTATGAGACTTTAAATCGTTGGCGTCCGTAAATGCAGAAACGGAAGAAGGAATAGCACAAGCAATTGTGTATGGACAGATCAATTTCAAGAGGGATCCATGGCCTAAAGTTAGTGAGGAAGCTAAACAACTTGTCAGAGGCATGCTCGATCCCACCCCTTTTAGTCGTCTCACCATCGACCAAGTCCTTCGTAAGTACCTTTTTACCCTTTCCGTGCATTCATTTATTCGAGACGAGATAGATTATACTCTCACTTTACGAAAAAATAATCTCTTTTTTTCATTTCGCTATAATTAATTTTTAGTTATCGATGTTAATTTTCTATCTCTGATTAGCTAGTAATGAGGTATTATTGATAACATATGATTGAGTGGTAGTATTATTTTATCAATCAAACCAAACACCGCTTTAATAGTTCAAGATTATTACATACATGTATTAATTATCTTGAATTAATGTTTAACTAATTGTTATTTAATTTGTTGATTATAGAACACCCATGGATACAAAATGCTGACAACGTTTCAAACGTTCCATTGGGCGACCAAGTGAGAACAAGAATAAAGCAGTTTTCTTTGATGAACAAATTCAAGAGGAGAGTTCTAAGAGTAAGTCAATTAAAACATACTTCCTCTTCCTTTGTTCCCTAAAAATAGAAATTTTTGAAATGGATTTTCGGTGTTATGTAAAATTGTAGGTGGTGGCCGATAATTTGCCCGAGGACCAAGTAGACGGAATCAAAGAAATGTTCCACATGATGGACACGGACAAAAACGGGCACCTAAATTTCCAAGAATTGAAAGACGGCTTGTTCATGATCGGGCAACCCGTGCCCGATCACGATGTGCAGATACTGCTAGATGCCGTAAGTATGGGTCAATTGACCCATCATTTTTCTTATGAATAAATTATTTTTTTCTACTTTTTTTCCTTCTTTCTTTTTCAAAAAAAATTGAAATGAATATTAATTGTGAATTAAATATAGGCCGATCTTGATGGAAATGGGATGCTAAGTTGTGAAGAGTTTGTGACATTGGCTGTGCACTTGAAAAGAATAAACAGTGAAGAACTTCTAAGAGAAGCATTTTTACATTTCGACAAAGATAGAAGTGGATACATTGAATTTGAGGAGTTGCAAGAATCTTTGTTGGACGATCATTTTGGCCCCGCCAACGAACAAGTCATTCATGACATTATTTACGATGCCGATCTCGACAAGGTACGATGATTCTGGTCATAATTTACGAGACATATTTTCATATACGAGAAATAACACAAACGAGTCCCTCATATAGTGATAATAGTCACTTAAAAATGAAATTTAGTCGAATTCTAATCCATTTTAATTTTCCTCGTTTGTGTACAAAATGACGTTTTTTGGTGTTGCTCAAAGCACGATGCTTCATTACATGTACTGATGAAATAAAATTCAACAGGATGGGCGGATTAGCTACTCGGAGTTTAAGGAGATGATGACGACCGGAATGGATTGGAAAATGGAATCACGACAATACTCTCGAGCTATGCTTAATGCTCTTAGCGTCAGATTATTTAACAAGGAAACCTCTATTTGCAATTAATTTCTTCTTTTTTCTTTCCCCATTTTTTCGCATCCAATATGCCAGTTAGTTGGTTTAATCCAAAACTTAATGTTGGATGCTTTTCTTCAATCTCTATTTTATTTTATTTTTTCTTTCTTTTTTTGGGATGAATAGAGAGTGAGTAATGTCCTAAATTAGATTATTTGATACATACATTTGGTGCTAAATCGGAGGTTATTATCACTATACTAATTGGAGATATTGATAATTGGAAAGTGATGTTTTTGTATTTTTATTTTGGTGTGAATGCACTTCATAAATGCGAATTTACAATTTCGATTTAGTGCAAATAACAAGAAACAGTTCGATCATGTCTCGCGAGAGCGTAACACTAGTTAAAAATAAAATCCAACTTCCAACACAAAAATAAAACAAGAAGGCCAAATAGTGTGTGTGAGTTGATCAAGTGGTACAGGGGTTAATAATGACCAAAGTCAAAGGTCTCGGGTTCATTTAACCATAAAAAAAGGGCACAACCATTTAAATTGAGCTCTTGGACTGAGAACTTTATAAGGCCCAATTAAATAATCCCAGCCCAAAATCATAACCCACGTCAATGTCATTTGTGTGTAACCTTTTTAATTTTTTTTATTTCGAATACCATCTCAAATATTTGGACCTTTATTATAGAATTACTAATTTAATTTTCCAATCGATAATGATGAATATTACTCCTACTATATTAGTCTTGATCGTATTAAATATTAATCGATTATAAAATCGGAACAAGATTTGATAAAAATCCATAGATATCTAAATATTAAATATTTTTATTAATATGGAGTAAAAAAATGCCACCCTTCACACTATATAGTCTATAAAGCAACGACTCCCGCAACCATTCATTCTTCCCTTTTCGAGATGGATATTTGCCGGAGACAGCCTCACTCCGCCGCCTCAAATCGCCCCTCCGACGACGACCTCCTCTCCTTTCAAACAATTTCAATTTGATAATCTTGTCATTGCTCTCGACCGTTTAAACCTATAAACTTCGTTTGGAAAAAGCATCTTAATGCTGCTAAGTGGTAGTAGTATTGTAATATCCCTAAAAAGGACCTAGTTAGAAATATATTATTTTGATATAAAATTTGTTTTAACATCGTGTTAGAAATAAATAGTTTTCAAAAATGAAAAAAAGAAAGGTTTAAAACTTCATGATTTGTTTACAATAAGAATATGATAAGAAAATAAGAGTATATAAGAAAAACTGTGAAAATCAAAAGATTAGGAAATATTTGTTTATCGTTGCAAAAAGATGCCTATAGGGTCCGAGTCGGATCCTAAAGGACATTTCGAGTCGGATCCTAAAGGACATTTCTTTGTGGGAGGAGATGTGCTAGCATGGGCCCGAAGCGAGTTATATGAAATATGGTCATCCTCCTGCGCACATGATCCAATATGCGTATCGTTCTGGTGTGAGTCCTTTGGTTGTCCAAATACGGTCCCTAGTGGTCCCTAGTCCCTTAAGGTCCATCGTGCAAGACCATCGAGCCATAATGCAAGGCCCGTCGAGCCATCGTGCTAGGCCACCGAGCCTCGTACTAGTCCCTCGGACTAGGCCATCATGGAAAGCCACCGAGCCCCAAACACAAGATTTGAGCAAGATATGCGATAAATGAAAGGTACATAACATAAGTCAAACATATACGAAAGTGTGAAAAGATGAGATGTTGATAGTCGGTGTCTGCAAGTGATTTACTTGATGTGACCCCTAGATGGGCTCTACCAATTACATGTTTTTCATAAAATATTTGAGTAATACAGTACATGAATAAGAAAGATGAGAGAATATGTGATACCTGGTGTACGGTTCAAGTTACAAGTATATTGAAACTTTCTTTGATTATTGAAATAATAAAATATTAAAATTGTACTACACCCTATAAACAACTTACTATAGTTTTTCCTCCATCCTAAAAAAAATTTTGTACCCCAAAATTAGAACAAGTCTAGATATGAAAAGTTTTTAATCAATTACACCACTAATAATAATGTGGATTTCACACACTAACAGACTTCCACTACCTCTTCCATCTCTTCCTCTTACTTTTTCTCGTCTCTATCTGATGACATCGTTTTGGAGATTTCGGCATACCACCTTGGATTTAATTTGAGCGAAAGTTGATTTTGTGAGAATTGAATACATGCTAAAATTTTGTACTATTAATATTTTTTCACCGGATTCAAATTTGAAGGTAAAAACCTGAACTGAACTATATCACTTGAAAATGTATCGGAAAAAATTATTGAAAAATAATATACTATGGAGTACTATTTAAGGGTTTCGGAGTGAGCTGAAATTTTAATATATTCTATTTTAATCATAATTTGTGACTAAACTTGTAAATATTTCAGTTACTTTTGTTTTGAATTAAAAAAATGCAACTACATGTAGAAAACAAATCGAGATTCAAATCGGTAAAATGCGTCTATGATAATGATGTTTCGCATATGAAGACTTAATAATCAATTACTATATATGCTATTAGTTGGATATAGAGAAGGGAAAAAAAACTTAATTGGGTCATTTAAAATTTTTATTTATTTGTAATAACTAAAAACCAATTTGATTCATTAATTATTTATTAACCTTAATATACAGCGTTATCCTAAAAAAATTACTGTGTGCATCAATGCTCTAAAACCTGAAAATCTGGCACCAAATAAAACAAGATGGATAAAAAGAAGTGATTAAAAAACAATGTGCACTCCACATAATTAGGATGTTTTTATACCAAAAATCCCTTTATTAGTAGTAATGATTTTATTTTGATAACTGAAGTAAGATTTCTTGATTGATAAAATAATAATGATTATTATTATTAAAATATGATCAGTAATTTGTAATAGTGCACTGGGATTGACTTAATAAGTATTAATTAAAAATATAATGATACATAATTTTACTAATTACGCTAACACTTTCTTAAAAAGTTATTGATTAATGACATGATAATAAAAATAATAGATCATGTAATAATAAATATGATTACTACTATACTTATATAATTAAAGTATTTATTATCATTTTTATTATAATCATAAATTCATAATTCGGGTATTGATTGCATATTTTAAAAACTTTCCCTCTAAATTTTGGCGAGATTCAATAAAGAGAAGACCGAAAAGAAATGCATTGTACACGACAAAGTAAAGAGATTACCAAAGTGAATTGTAACAAAGATTATATACACAATCTATCACTGTCCTATTAATTACCATATACTTATCTATCTATAATCTTCACAGTAGTGCAAAATGGTATGAATTTGAGAGTTTTTCCTTCATATGAGCTTCATACCTTTTGTTGATGGATCCTTGAGTATGGATCATCATCTGGAATAGTTCGAAATCAGTTGTACGCCGGCACCAGCTACAGATGATCATGAGCCTTCTCCCAGGAAGCAGTTGCTACCACCAGAGCTTCCTATGGCACTTACCTCGTCACGAACCAGAAACTTCACACTGCGAGTGCCCATGAAATCTAATATTTCAAGACATTCTTGTAAATCAGAATCATTTACCAACATCACCCATTCCTCTTCATCGTCCAAATACTTGAGTTGGAACTGCCCTACCTGGAGTTTGAATCTCCTTGCTATTTCCTCATACAATAGAATGCACCCGGACGCTGTGTCAAATTTGAACCGGACTGTGTCGTCTTTGTAAGTAGCCTTCACTACTATTTTTGACCCACTATCTATATGACCGGTCTCACTTTTATGATTCTGCCTCTTGCTGGAACTTCTGGAGCTTGATGAACTGTTGTTCATCAGTGATCCAGATCCAGACCCGTCAGATGAGCATGTCATGCCCGAGGAACTAGGTTGGTTGTGTTCGCGGGAAGTGACAATTTCATCTTTTGATCTGGTATCCACCTTGTTACCAACTGCCACCGAGCTTGAGTTTTGAGGAATGAAATGAGATTTATCATTGAATGCCCACCTGTCGAGGGTTTTTGAAGGAAGGAAAGAACTCGGTAAGACATTTGGAGAAGTTGTCCAATGCACACTGTTTAGGCTGATAGGCCGGGATACCCCAGCATCTAGTGCAGCTAACCTAGATTGCTCTAAGCTCGGTAGATGAGGAGGATGTGGCTCGCATTTTCCTACCATTTGGCTTCCATCTAAGAGACACTCGTCTTCCATTTTTACAATGGAAGTTTGAACGTCCATGAAAGATGATGCTGGTGCAGATTTTATATTCTGGATTAAATCAAAGTCTCTAGTCATACCACCTTTGTTGGGCATGCCAGTTCTTTTTCTAGTCTCGAATTCTTCGACGATAGGACTAGCAGGAACAAGGCCGCCTGTTGCTGGATCAAACTTCAATCCTCCTTCCACCCCTTGGACAGAATCAAGCACGCTTTGTATCTTTCTCAAAGAACGATTCACCTTATTGATTTTGCGGGAAGGCCATCTTGAGATGCCATATTGTCTGCATATCCTTTTCAGAGTAGTTGGGCACACTACAAAAATAAAAATAAAAATAAAAATAAGAAGTTTGAGATTCTAATGTTTGTGTATGTGTTGTGATGTTTTTGCAACATTTGATGCTTGAAATTATGAAATGCATCATAAAAAGTTTTTATTTTCACCTATATACACATTAAATGCATTTTCTCCGAGTGTGAAAACTCTGAAGTGATGGGTGGCGTGCAACAAAAATTTTGGAATTTGTAAGCAAGACTAACCACCAATACTTTTCGCAGCGTCTTTGAGGCTCCCGGAGAAGTATTGTTGAAGAACACTTAAGCTAACATGTTTCTCAGCTGTACTTCGCTTCTTCTCCACCTGTTTCCTCGAGCCAGCCACATTCTACAGCCAATAGTGATTCTAAGCGCATTAGTTGCAAATCTATTTAATAAAAAGGTGTACAGTTACATATATTGAGATCAAACGAATTTAACTAAACTAGTAAAAGACTGATCCTCCATGAGTTTATTAGCTTCATTAATCAGTAAATGCAACAGTGAAAAATGTACTTGCTGAGAATATTGAGCTTACGCATTATTTCATATCACATAACAAAACTATTATCACAATGTATCTAAAAATAACATGCAATGATCGGGAATACCAAATTGTAAATGGCAAAATAACAATCACCTGGTCTTGAGGACTATCAGCTTCTTTCCTAGTGGTTGTAGATCCAACTACATTCTGAGTAATGGGATCGATACTTTTCAGATTTCCACCAATAAACGACAGTTCAGAACTCCTCTCAGATACTGTTGTTGATGATACGTTTCTCATTTCCAAATCCTGTGATTTCAATTCAGAGTCACCCATCCCACGTAATTCAGTTTCAGATACAGTCCTTAAACTCTTACAGATCCTCTGCATGGTACCGGAGAGGCTATTAAGCAGTAGTTGTTGTTCTGTACTTCCCTTCATATTGACAGGAAGAAAGAACTCCAATATATAGTCACTATCACCCGTATAAGTACTTCTTAGCCTGATTGCAACTGCAGCACTTAGGCCAAATTTACGGGCATGATGAACAAGTGGATATTCGCTTATATGATATTCCTTGACATCATGGTAAAAGAATGGGAGGGTTGATTGAAGAGCCTTTCCAGCAATTCCTTGTCCTTCCTCAAGATAATGTTCCTGGCATGCATGCACGAAACCCTTCATATCTTTGTCATTCACGTAACAGGCACTATCCTCAATGCATAGTACATTTTTCTCATTTACATTCCTTTTGTGTTCTCTAGCATGTATCTGCATAGTTCCTTCACCCTGCCCCGCTGAGTAACTACAAGGTATCCATGTTAATGCAAGAGGCAGTCGATGTGCATAGCATACTGCACGTAAAACATCTGTAATCTCAGATAAAGCTGCTCTTTGATTAATGGATAGAGTCTGCAAAACAATAATTGGTTTTAAAATAGGTGGACTGTAAGACCATGTAATGAAGACGATCCTAAAAAATGAACAATCAGATCAGATCTGTTGATGAATACCTGGGAAAAATGTCTCGGAGGTGCAGGACTCCTTAATTTCACAGCCTGAAAATGGTCAAAGAGAATATGTAAAACAACGATAAAGCAGTGCACAACATACAATTTTTAACCCAATTTACTAAGAACTATAATGGTTCACAGCTTGTATGTAAAAACAATGGTAACGTAATAGGAAACATACAATTTATAACCCGATTTACAAAGTATTAAATGTCATGCCCCATTATAATTTATAAGCAGATACAGGCCTAAAAAACAGAAGCAGATTCACCTGCCTCATAATAATGATTTAGAGTTCAATATTCACTTTATTCAAAAAAAGGACAGGGCACAAGTTTTTGTAAAGAATATAAAATAAAATGAACATTATAAGAGAATATTTGGTAAACTGACCTGGAGTGCGCGACAAACAATTTCCATCTCCAAATCAAAATTGGACTTCTCCATCGTGGTAACAAGTTCTAGCACAGCACAGCACGGACTTTCAAGCAACTCGTCATCAAAAACAGGTATAGCAATGGATCCTCGAACTTCATGATCAATAGCATATTGTACCCGATGGTACTCACCCTTACTGTAGTACATTACGTTTGAGGTCCATTCTGGAATCCTTGAAGCAAATACACGACCAGGAAGCCCTGAGAAAGATCCTTCCTTTGATTCTGCTGCAAATGTAAATGACCTAGACACTTCACGATATCCGACAAGTGTTTGGTCAAGTAAAAAAGGTTGTTCAGAAGTGCTTAAGATGTATTGATCCCCATTCTTCATCGGAACCCACACCTGAGCTAAAATACCCCTTCCAGACCATTCTTTGAATAGATCCAATGCTCTTAGCATTCTCTCAGCCAGAGATTGGATAGGAGGCCTTGGGATCACACTGTTCCCTACATCACCAATCATCTTATGCTTCGGGCTTCTATCTCTCATCTCAGTCAAACTGAACCCATCATCAACAGGGCTTGTTGTGAAAAGAAGCTGGTAGTCGACATTATGAAGCATCACCTTGTCTTCATTCATAGATGAACTTCCATTAACATCACTATCCAATAGTGACATTCCTGAATTATGCTGCGTGAAGTTCATTCCGTCAAGAGGCGAGAAATTTGCAAAGGAGGGAAACATCTGTTCAACCAAATTGTTGGGGCTGTTGCACCATCCAGCATACGTGTCAAAATTCATCAGATCCACTACATTACCAAACGAGTCCTCCACATTTGAGCACTGTACACTCTCATCTGTTGACCTTGCAGCCATATCCACTACCCGATTCCTAGGTAAATACGGAAACTCGTTACCCTTTTCGTTACTGGAAAAGGGGTACTCCATTTTAACTAAAGTGGCCAAAAACTGAACAAGAAAAGCAACTGTCAGAGAATTTCTAAAGGACTTGAAGAAAAATACGGCTCTGTAGAGTTTTTCCCAATGGTGACATACGCATTATACAGCGTCCACTTGCTATCATATTAAACCGGGTTACACTTTTGGCTCAAAAATTTGTAACACTCCTTAATGAGCTTCGCAGTTGTCCAAAAGACTGGAAACCTGCAGTACACATATTTGGATTTACATCTTTCTTCCCTCTTAAGTATGTCCATGAACAAGATGAAAAAATATTGTTGGAAAGGCTCCCCGACAAACCTTTAAATTTTAGAGATGTTGAGGCATAAAAAAACAGTGAGGTTGAACATACTGCAATATCAACAAAAAAGTGAAAGTGAATAGGATTGTCAATAAAATTACAAGTTGAGATCTAACTATAGTACACAGGCTATACAATATGATGCATATCACGTATACTTCTATTATCGAGTTCTGAGCATTGGCTAATGTCTGGAACACGCATACGATAGGAAAATGCGAATTAAATCTTTAAAACTACAAGCAGTTCAAATTAAACATTCAAAATCAGCTTATCAAACTAACGAGTAAATATGTTGAATACATAAATAGAGTAGCAAACAATACTTCAGTCAAAAATAACGAAAATCTGATTCCTGAAGATAGAGAAGCAACATCAAAATTCATAATTATGCAAAAAATGCATTAATTAAGCTACAGCTTACCAAATTTCACTTCAGAGATTCAAATCCATTATAATACAGTAAAATCAATATCCCCGTCTCCACACTTATCAAACAAAATTAGATCAATTTCCTCAAATCATAAAGCTAAAACACAGTAACACATATCGAATTCAATCACTTGCACCTCTGTCGAGAACTTAAACACAATAAAATGGGGAAAGCCGGATTAGGAAAGTATACTGAGCTTAGCATCACACTGCGCCGGATAAAAGCATGAACTTCATTTGATTGAATTCAATATTTGTTGCAAAAGTAAGGAGGTGAAGAAGAATACAAAGAAGGAAGAATTTACCGGCGGTGGCAGCTGCGGTGAAGCAGTGAAGAACAACGGCTGCTTGTTGCTCTTTCTCGACTTTGTAACTAATCTTTTTGTTTATAACAAATCCCACCCCACACCCACACCCACACCCACACCCACCCATCCCTAGCACCCCAAACCCTCTACAGCCACGTAGATGTGATTTTAATCATCGTCACTTTTATCCGTTATTTCAATTTAATTATTTCAAATAAGTAAATATAAATAAACTAAAAATTTAAGAAATGAATAATGAATGATTATTTTATAATTCCCGTAAATTATGTGGGTTGATTATAAAGTATTGTGGAATCCGTGAATAATGTAGTAGAAAATGTTTGTTAGTACTTAGTACTACTAGTGAAGTGTATTAACTCTTTTATAAGTTAGAACTTTAGTAGTTCTATATTATTTGTATTATTCATTTTACATTTTGGCACCACTCCACATATTGTAAGTAAGCTAGCTCAAGTGGTTAATTAGGTGGAACTTAGTTTAATTTATATCAAAGTGAATTAAATTTTCATTTCTTTAAGTATAGATTCCCAGTGTGAAACAATATTGCTCATTTTATTGCACTTAAACTTTAAACAAAACTCATCTACATAGGACTATTACTAGAATTACCTCAAAGACTAAAAGAAAACCACTGTCTTCATTCAAATTAAAATTTTAAAATATGGAGTATATAGGTTTTAACCTTTTAAAAATATAAATGTTGCAACAAATACATTTCAATTAAGATAATAGATCTCAGACATCAAACACGTATGGAATTACAAAATTTGTGACAATCGAAAACAAAAGGTAGTAATTGGCAATTTGGCTTTGTCGGTCAAAATTTTGAAACTTGATAAAACTCAATATGACCTGATACCTGGAATCTAGGTGGCATAAACAATGGAACAAGTGTTGCATTAGATTCCAATTTAATTTTTAGTATAAGAAGTATTTTTTTTAAGTTGGAATTTACACATGCCAACCAACCTACTTCACACCTGTCACCTACACATAACATAGGGAATAAAATATTTAATTTACAAGATTTCTCCCCTTATTTTATATTAATCCCCTTTCCTAGTTGTTGGTGGTTGATGTCATGTTTATATAATTTTAGTGTATTTGCACCGTATATCTAATAATGCATTTATTCATGTAATACTTTTATAAGTAAATTACATACTACTATATATAGGAAATCTGAAATCATGTATATTTTTGGTATACTCCTTCGTACCAAAGGAATTGATCCAGTGTAATGGCTAGTTGAATAGTGAGGGACATTGGTTAGAAAAATTACTATAAATTTAAACACAAATTTAGTATTTTTCCAGAACATTATTAGAAATGTCTAAAAAGTTATCAAACTTACGTAACATGTTGATTTCCATTACGAGTCGTTTCGGTAATCGTTAAAATCAACATGACATAATCTTATGTGGCATAATTAATCCTAGTGTATAGCAATTTATGTGGTGTCAAAACAATATCGTTAATTGGTCCAAGAATCCGATAATAAGTGTGTTAAATTTGGTATGTCCCAAAACTGAAAAAAATAAGCATCAATTTAAAAATAGATTATTGTGCAAATTTGTTATTAATTTATTTTGTAATAAAATTCTATTTTAGAATTAAAAATCATTTTTGGAAAAAAAAATTGAGGCAAACACTCGGTCACTCGCAAGTCATGTCATTACCTACGCACGCAATTGGAGGAAAAGACGAGGCGCATGGAGAGAGTGATGGTGTGTGCACTTTCCCTCGTAGGAGTGTCGCTCGGACCCTGCGGCGCATTCCGCGCCCGTCTCATCTCATGGAACAGACCCCAAGACCGGCGTTGCGGATGTTTGTAGGAAGCGATGAATTTAGTCGCCTTTGTCATTTAATTTGAGACCAATTTCATTAGTAGTAGTGTTGATTTTTTAAATAGTTGTAGTGTTTATTTTATTGTTTTCTAAATTTAGGGCATTGATGATTTAAAGTGACATAACACGTAGGCTATAACTGTTGTCTGAATTTTATGTTATTTGATATAGTCGATTCTCGTTTATGTGTATATTATTGTTAATTTTTTCTATTGAAGAATTTTTCCAACCCATCAAAATTGATTGTTCTTAGTTGCACTATTCAAGGTTCAAACTAACAATTGTTACCTCTTAATACACCAGGTTACTCAGATTCTAATTTTGGTTGTACGTGGAAATGGTGGAATGATAAATATAATTATCACTTATAATTTATAATTAGATGGAGGATATATAAATAGAAAAACGAACGTTAATCCTATTTACAAAGGAAAATGGAATGAGTCTAAAGATGATATGGACTCTGATCATAGAGTTATTAACTTTCTTTTAGACTCGATACACAATAATTTGCATATGTTGTACAAGTCATTTTTGTATAGTCAATGATACCAATTGTAATTAAACCGATTTGTTTGGAATGTGTGAAGTTTGAACACTTCACCGCAAAGGTCTGCTTCCATTTCAAAGAAGCAAATTTCTAAAAGAATCCTAATTTAGTTAAAGTTGTGTGAAATATCATTGAAAATTGAAAATCCTAACATAATCCTCAACCTAATCACTTTGTGCTCCTCCATTAACAAGGAGAAAGAATCAAAGATTCACATCACATGGTGAATCTTTCATAATATTCTATGATTTGGTTATGTCCAATTTTTTAATCTACAATTGCACATAGTCAAGGTTGCAACCTCTGGCAATATATATTGAATGGTTTAGATATATGTGTATGAATTTAGATAGTCACAAGATTGCTAGATACTAGTATATCTTTATAAGAATATTTGGGTATATTCAAAAAGATTCATAACATGTAAAACCCCTTATAAAATTACAAAAGGCTAATTGAGTTTTCAACTAAAAAAAGCATTGTACTTGGAGATATGGAAGATAATTTATATTGATCTTTTCACATTTAGAGATACGCTCTATGATAAGCCGCATTTGCATGAGTTCTGACGTAAATAATGATTTTCATGTACAAGAACTATCACTTTTAACAAAGTCAGTTAATTCGTATAAATAGTTCAATTAGGTCTTTCGCAATGAAGGACGGAGCAACGCGTCTACGTTGCAGGAAAGGGGCGCACCATTTCCATTTCTTTTGAAATTTTTATGCTGAAGATGGAAGGGGGAGAGAAGAAAGAAACAATTGATATGTCTAGTGTTTTTCTTTTAATTAGGATTTGTGTATTACACCCTAATTATTTAATTGGTAATATGCTGGGCCTGGACTGAAAATTAAGTAAATTGAAGGTGCATCCTTAATTTGCAATATAGGTCTATGATTGAACCCAATTTGTAGTACTACTACAAATTAAATCTAACAACAAATTTTTGGATTAAATCAAAATAAACAGTAATCAGATTTTGTATTAACTAAAGTACAATTTTGAATTTTTATTAATTTATTTTCATTTTACAAAAATCACAATTTAAATATTATATCAAATTGGAATAATAATTATAAATGATAAATTGAGAAAAATAGAATTGTAGCCAAAATTATGGACGAAATTTTTTGGCCTGGTTATTGGTATTGTAGATTTGTAGTTGAAAATTGAAATGTTTATGGAGCAGCTGAAAATTTTAGGTTTGAGATAATCTTATACTACAACAATTACTTTTTGTTCATTACTAATATTACTTTATTTATGTAATTACTTTTATAAAATAGATTATGAGTTTGCGTCACAGATGAGTTCGGGTTGGGCCCGCATCCGACCCGACCCGGTTGGGTATGCGCACACATAGTAGAATTTGAAAGGCCATTTTTTGAAATGGGTTTAGACAGAATATGAATATGCTGGAAATGGGCTTTAGTGAAGAGACCATCGTCTAAAAAAAAGTACAAAATTTATTAAAAAAATTACTCTTATTATATTTTCCTAATCTTTTATTTAAGATGCATCGTTTATAAATTTTCCATTATAAAATGTTATGATAAGAGGAAAAATATATATAGACAAAAAAATGATGGCAAAAGTAAAACTGCAAATACGCAAATCTTAAATTAATTGGACTATTGAAGGTTGTGTAGGTTTTTTGTAATCGATTTTTTTTTATTTTTTGTAAAAAAAGTATTTAAACTTGTCAGTTTTAATATTCTAAGTTAATTTTTCGACAATAAAATTAAAATTGCAAGATATATGAGTTAATGATGCATCGAAGTTATCCTTTGTAAATAAATATGGCCCCTTGAAGTACCTTTTTTTTAGGAGCAATGTTAATACAACTATACAAGTATTCCTCGAATTTTAATGTTGGAATTGATAGGAGTATTTTTTAGAGCAAGTCTCCGGTGCGTGTTTGGTGTATGTGCAAGGTGAGTTATGAGAGGTGTGGGAAGAGACATTGAATTGGCGGGGAGTCTCCCCCGACCGCGAGAAATTCGTTGCAGAGGTTGGGGATGATGCAGTGGAAAGAGAAGAAGACGACAATGGAAGAAGGGAAGGAGGCGACGATTGTAGAGGGGGAGCGACAATGAATGTAGGGCGTGCGCAGTAAAGTCTTTATTCTTATTGTCGTGGAATTGTGTACTATCAAAATATCCAAGCTGACAATTGATAACGACATAAATGAATATTTTATGTTTGGAACTAACCTGCATGTTAAAAAACTCGTTGACAACATCTAAATGACATGCAACTGCCAACCTTTTTTTCCGTTTTGACGCACAAACAACTACGTGTCATCATCCTTTTGCATGGATCCACGCTGATGTTAGTACTACTAATTGTGACCCCACAAGATCTAAAACATAGTATGTTGCTAAACTATTTCCATTTTAACATGTACTACTCATAAAACTCGCACAAATAGTTGATACGCCTTGTGTTAAGATCATGTTACTCATAAAACTCGCACAAATAGTTGATACGCCTTGTGTTAAGATCATGTTACATGAATCCGATCTGACAGTATCTGAAATATAGCTCATCGGTAACTCGCACAAAACTGCACGAGCAGCTCATTCGTCTCGTGTTGCAACCTTTTTGCATTGATCTACGTTTAAATGTTATACTACAATCTATGACGTTCCGATATTTGAAAATTGATACTAGTATTATTCTAATTGTAGAAAATCTTTTGAATTTCATTACATGTTCGTTATCTTAATTGAAACTCGCACACATTAACTGAATTCTGTAAATTTGCCCAATTTGATGCCGACGACCTCGAGGAAAAACAGGGACGATTATCGAATTTGTTAATAGGAGTATTGTTTAACTAAAGATAATCATATATGGAAAGAGAGAGAGATAATTTGCAAAAATACAGAAAATATAAGTCTGTAAAGAAATCGAAATAACGAAAAGAATGGGAATTGAAGAAGGATTTGTTAGAGAGAAGAAGAGTTTTGTCCCTGCAATTCACACATGTCAAAGGAGACGCACTATATATATAGCTGCAGAAACAGAAGCCCCTCTCACTCTTCAGGTGCCCACGGCGGGAAATCAATTTTTCGCTCCGCCATTGAAAAACCCTAATAAAGATTTACCTAATTATTCCCCACAGCCAGAGGGATTGAAGAAGAGCCATGGCTGCCGACGCATTACCCGAGAACGGCGGTGCAAAGCTCAGCGACGACGATGAATTTCATAGGGGCGGAGCGCCCCTCAAGTACATCCCGCTCTGCGACTTGTACTCCGCTACATCTCCCTGCGTCACCGCCTCCGGATCGAAGAAGGTCAAGGCTGCAGCGCGGAAGCCTCCGCAAACGAACGGTAATGGTCAATTGACGAAGCACCCGATCACGCTGGAGTCTCAGTTCGGTATAGTTTACTCGAGGCGCCGGAAGAGGGCGGAGAACACCA
The DNA here is from genome assembly GCF_004379255.2 of Salvia splendens. Classification (NCBI taxonomy): domain Eukaryota; kingdom Viridiplantae; phylum Streptophyta; class Magnoliopsida; order Lamiales; family Lamiaceae; genus Salvia; species Salvia splendens. Next base: position 1,800,173 of record NC_056036.1, on the reverse strand, counting down.
ATTTTATGAAGGGGCTGCTTTTGGATGCAGAATTGGAGGCTGACGGAAGGGGGGAGGGGGCTGTCATGAAGCGGAGGAGGGTTCGGAATGTGGAATTGGGGAGTGATTGTAAGTCGTCAGGAGAATCAGATGATCCAACGTCGTTGAGTGATGATCTTGACAAAATTGATTGTGAAAATGTTCGGGAAACTAGGAATGCGTGTAAGATTGTTAATAATAGCAACACAAATAAACGAAAAATCGATTCTTCGGAGACGGTTGTAAAGAATTTAGGAGCTCGACGGATGAAGAAATGGGTCCGGTATGTGTCGGTCCCTTTTCTAGTCTTTTGTGCTCAAGCTCACAGGTTGATGATGTTTTCATGGTGTCTGTACTTTGTTGTTTGGGTGCAGGCTGAGTTTCGAGGGAGTTGATCCAGACAAGTTCATTGAGTTGCAATGCAAGGTCAGAACTTCAATAACCAATAACAGTGATAATTACATTTCTTCAGTTACTGATCTGCTGTGGAAATAATCGGACAATCCGTATAACTTTTACATGTAAATTAATCTCTCCTCCCATTTCATGCTCAAATTGTTGCTGAATGGAACAGGTATACTGGCCACTGGATGCAAGCTGGTATTCTGGCCATATAACAGGGTACAATTATGAAACTCGTCGGCACCATGTAAATTCTCTTTTACCTTACACTAATTTATTAACGTGTATCTATATCATGCAACTAAGTTAATGCTGGCACATTGGTAATATGTGGGGGGAACTATGCAGTTGAAGTATGAGGATGGAGAGCAAGAAGATCTGGTTTTATCTAAAGAACGTATAAAGTTTCATATCTCTTTGAAGGAGATGCAAAGTATGGAGTTGAAGTTATGTGAGAAGAGCCCGGAAGCTGATGAACTTGATGCTAATGAGATGATGGTTTTGGCTGCCACTTTAGATGATGATTGCCAAGAGATAGAAACCGGTGATCTGATTTGGGCCAAACTTACTGGTTTGTCTCTTATCTGCTTCTGGCTTTGCATTAAGTTAAAATGCCGGTCTATCCAGTGGACTGCACTACCTGATCATTATAGTTCAGTAGTTTAGTTCATTTCATCTAAGAGTTTTGATATCTGATGGGTTCAAATAAGTAAAGATAGAAAGGTTTCATAAACTTTGATATCATTAAGATAGTAAGACGATACAGAAAGGGTTCTTTGCATTTTCTCACATCACCAGGAGCTTAGAATTTTAAATTTAGTCTCAATTTAATATTATGAACAAATTAAAAGCGCATGTCATTGTTTCACTCCGTGTACATACGCTGCAAGCTCATCCTTTTCAGCCCCTGCACATAATCTGATTATATATAATATGATTACTCTCTGTAGCATATTTTCTGATTTTGTGGGATCAGGGAATTTGTGTTCTCCCATGTACTGTTTCTTTCTGTTGTTATATATGCTGGCTGCCTGAGCTTCCTCATTTGTTAGTTTGTAATTGTCGGTCTGTCTCATTACTTTCTAATCTATGCAAGTTTTCTAAGTATATGCTGTTACCTCTATTTTCTCTGATGTAGGACATGCTGTGTGGCCGGCAGTTGTTTTAGACGAATCTCATGTGGGTAAATACAAGGGATTGAACAAAATTTCTGGAGAAAAGTCTGTGATTGTACAATTCTTTGGCACCTATGATTTTGCTAGGTATTATTTATGACTTAAAGTTGAAGATTCTTTGGAGAGTGATTGTTTTGCTAAAAATTGGTCACCATTCAGTCTACTCCATTTATATCTGCTTTTTTAATCAGGGTTCCGCGCAAACAAGTTATCCAATTCCTCAAGGGCCTTCTTTCCTCATGTCATTCAAAGTGCAAGAAACCAACTTTTGTTCGAGGATTGGAGGAGGCAAAAGCGTGAGTTTTTTTAATCGGAATTCTTAGATTTTTCATGCTATATTTTATGTTCAGTACAAATGCTGTCAGATATTCTCAAGCGACGTGGATGTGCTTAGGATGGCCGTGAATTCGTAATTCATGTCTGCTTTTAGTCGTATTTTCTTAATTTTTCTGTTTCTTGTGTCTATTCTGTAAAAAAAATATTACTCCTCATAGCCAAAGTGATTTGACCTTAAACCTTAGCACCGCCTACCTTCTGCGTTTGGATTTCGGGGTAAATGAGATGGCTTTGGTACCAGTTGAGCCTCAATATGAAGAAGTGCATCAGCAAACTGGGTGTTCAGTTGTGTTGGATGATTTGGAGACAGAACCTGGCAAACTCTAAGTATGACTTTTGCATGTTTTGAATTTTGCTGGGCTTTTCATGTTTTCTATAGGCATGCTTACTCACAATACTTGAAACATTATTTTGCAGATTAGAGCCTAGACACCTAATTCTTATGATGTGTGCTTGTTGAAAGTTGAAACACTTGTGGTTATTCAATGCCCAGTGAAAATAATTGGGACACGGATATTGGCTGAATAATACTGCACCAATGTATTTCTGGCAATCCTGGCATTGTAGTTTTTGTACTTCTTGGATATGTGGAAGACCATTCATTGTTTATACATTTCAATTTTCTGGTGAAAATATAATAGGTGTTTATGTTAAAATTCTAGGTTAGGAATAAACATGAGATGTCTGTTTATCACTTGCAATTAAAATTCTTTTCATTTATTTCACTAGTACAATTCCTTGGAATTCTCTGAATTAGCTGTTGTGATCAGATATCTCAGTGAACAGAGGCTACCGGTAAAAATGCAACAGCTGCGAGATGGTGTTGACCGTGATGTAAAGGATAATAGAAGCGGGGTGAATGAAGATGGTGCTGACTCGGATGGTGAGTCTTTGAGTTATGATGAGATACTTAAGAAACTTGATGATCTCAAAAGCTGTAAATTGGAAGATGGAGAGTTACAAATAGTAAGCCTTGGTAAGTCATGTTAATTTCTCATATTGATAATATGTGGCTGCATTTGTTGCTTTCTCTTTATTTATTAATTAGGCCTTGTTGGTTTTGGTCTGGTCACAACATTGTATTTTCGAATATTTTGTAAGGACCTTCAAGGCTGCAACTTACTGTTAGTGGTCATTAGTTCTTAGGACCTTATTAGTTAATTTCTTGACCATGTCGTGGTATCCATTAATCCAGCATATTTAACGAGGCAGGAGCTCACAGCATAATTGACAATTCAGTGTGTGCATGTGTATCATTATGCAGGAAAGATTGTCAGAGACTCCAATAATTTCCGAAATGAGAAATACATATGGCCTGAGGGATACACTGCTGTAAGGAAGTTTACATCTTTAACAGGTAAATTAATAATTTAAAGTTATGTGGTACTTCTTACTCCCTCATCACTGCTACCATTTTACATTTCACTTTCTACTTCAGATCCAACGTTGCATACTATGTATGAGATGGAAGTACTGAGAGATGTCGACTCGAGGACCAAACCTCTATTTAAAGTTAAAGGAGATAATGGAGAAGAGGTATCAGATATAGCTATATTATCAAATTTGCATGGCACCTTTTACCTTTCCCTATAACTCCTCCTTTTTATTTGCCATTCTATTTTCATTCCGTGAAGTCATGCCTTCCCTGCCTGAGGTTTGTATCTAGTGTTTCATATTTAAAATAAACTGGTAAATTTGTGAATTTCTGTCGAAGAGTAATCCTGTCAATGCCTGATTCCAAAGCTGGCTGTCCTCTTGTTTTTCTAAGAGAGAATGGCATATAAAATATAATCTTATATGAAGGAACCTTAATAATGGATATGGTGGCAGGAGCCTTACTTTGTAATCTTGGTCATTAAATAAATAATAGGGTGAATAACATAATTTGATCCCAACATCTTGCCGTTTTAAACAAATGTCCAAGCATTTCCGGCAACACATTTCCAGTATAAGAACATTGACTTGTCTCGTCTCAGAAATACATGGAATTGAGCACTTCCCCACCCCATTCAGTACAGAGACTTTTATTGAGAAAATAAAATCCCAAGCCCTAGTTTCCACTCCCGAACTGTCCTCTGTCACATTCTACTGTTCATCCAATTACATCATTTGCAGTCCACTCCCAAAACCGCTCCGCCTTGTCTCATGTGTTGGAATACTATAATCTTCCAATTAGGTATGGCTTGGGAGCTTATATTAGTCAACTGGCTGTATTTAACTTTTACCCAAGGCAAAGAGGCACCTAGGCGGTCCTTGTTCATTATTGAGATACAGTCGTTTCATTATAAGTCTGGACTTGTTACAGTTAGTTACTGCCTACTCATGAGCCTGCTCACTCAAGCTTTGTCTTGTTTTTATTGTCTTTATTTTGCAGTTCAATGGACCAACACCATCAGCTTGCTGGAATAAAATTTACAAAAAGATCAGGATCATGCAAATCAGAAATAAAGACTGTAAAGCTGATCAGAAGTTTTCCTCTGGTTCTTATATGTTTGGTTTTTCCCACCCAAAAGTTTCCAGACTCATAAAGGTACTTATTTACCAATCACCATCTTAACCTTGTCAAAGTAGGTTATTTACTAGTCTATACTATGTTACTATTCTCTACTTTGGTTGTCATATATCTTGTTAAATAAATTCGTATCCTATAGAGTGTTCATTATTTTGGTCTAGTGGTCTACAACTTTCCATTTTGAGTTTCTTTTAGAATTTTACATTGGTAATTATGTGATGCTTAAAATGTTTATTATTTTTCAAGTGCTTCAATGAACAGAAATGAGTTGGACTCTCATGCACCGGTACATCCGATTTCATTCTATTTTCTTATAAATAAAAAAAGGAATTGCCTTGAATTTTTTGTGTACCTGGATACAACTAGATTCTATTTTCTTCTTAGTTTTTCTCGCTCAAATATGTAACTCACTGTTTCTCTAACTATAAGGGAAATTAATATTTTGAAATATTTCAGGTAATTATAGCCCATTTGGTATGCAGAGTTGTTTTCCCATTTCTTAACTTCGGCGAATATTAATGCGACAAGTCATTGCATTAAGACCTCTTGTGCCAAAAAGGTTGGTGAGCATTGATTTCAAAACCCTAAATCTTAAAAATACCTCATTTAGCTAAATGGCGGCGGTCTATGGAGAAACTCATCTCAACCATTTACTTTAATCTTTTGTAATCAGCCATTTTATTCTGCGAGTTGATTTCCTGCTTTATCTCCATTTTCTTTATAACATCAGGCTCTTGTTCTGCTTCTTTCTTTCCTCTTGACGTCTTGAGCTTTTGTTGTCACCTCGTTTCTCTTACTGGCTTTGTCTTCTTCATTGCACTTTCCTCTGTCCCTCCCTGCTTGCCATTTCAGTTTTACCTTCTTTGTCTGCACAACTTTTGCTATTCCATTTACACTCTTCTTAAAAGCTCCACCACCTTTTCTCATCGAATCTGTCAACATTGCAAAAACATCTCTTTTCCTTCAGATCTACGCACCCATCAACCATCAAGCTTACCATGATGAAGCAGAAGACCAACAAGCTGAGAAAGGGAAACGAAGAGCAAGTTACCAGAGCAAAGCGGAAAATGAACAAGCAAAGAGAGGGAAATGACCCGGTCTCATTCCAACGCAGGAGTGGCCTCCGGCCCCGACATCGCCATGGCCATGGGCCGGATGTGAGGGGGGCTGAAGAGGTGAAGAGGAGAAAAAGGGAATATTTTGACGAGAAATGGATGGTGAAATGTGAAGAAAAAGATAAAAAGAACTTAGCAAATTTTATTTCTTTAGATAACCAAATTTGAAGATCTTGAAATCGCAACATCTTCTCTGTAGAATTTTGGGAAGATCACATAATTAGTGTTTCAAATGATGATCAGTAGTGCAATTTACCATCCAACAGATTTTCATGCGACGTCAATTTTTTGATTTGGGTTTCATTAATTTAATCAAGCAGGCTCTATTACTTAAGTATGCAGTATAGCTGCTCAACATTTAATAATTTGTAATGTGTGAGATCTTTTATCTCAGTTGACTGATATTTACACATCGGGTACTACCTTAATGAGGCTTGTAGAGTGTCTGAGTGAATGCTCATAGTGTTATTTTTTTATTATATTAGGGATGGATTAATTGCTGTTACCTTTTAACTTACTTGGAGCATCATTTGATTTGTTGTGGCGGATCGAAACTGTACATGGCCTCACATATGCCTTCATATTAATGTATTATATTTTACAGGAGATGTCCAATTCCCGGTCAGTTGTGAAGGGTTCCCAGTTGGCCTGTAAGAAAATGAAAAACTCGTCTGCTGGTTACCGACCTGTTACAGTTACATGGATGGACCTTGACAAGTGCAATGTTTGCCATATGGATGAGGTAGTATTTTTTGTGGAAAAGGATTGACTCTTAACTCAGGTTTCAGTTGGATTCTGTCATTTCATGATTTCTTCTGCTCTAGATTGCATGAGTTAACAGAAAGTGTGGTTCTCTTCATCTTTTTCTAATATATTTAAACATAATTTCATTACCAGCAAAACTATATTTCATGTGTTGAATAATAATGATTTCGAATATATAATTCAGGAGTACGAGAACAACTTATTTCTTCAGTGTGACAAATGCAGGATGATGGTAAGTCCGTATCTTGTGACATTTATTGTCTGATTTGTCATTAAATGAACTGCATTGATCCGTTATTTACATTAATACAGCGAGTTGGTCCTCCTTTCTGTCAAGGAACCATTGTTATAAATAGCTTTCCTATTTTATTTTCTTTATTCTCAGTGTTTTGCACTTATGTTGGAGAAACTTGCTACTAAATTAATTTCTTTTTAATTGATTTCAAATTTTTATAAATGATTTTTGCAAAAATCGTATTGCTTGACTTGTCGGCAAGACTCTTGTATTGAGATTCGATGGTTTTACCATGACCATGCTGCGTTCTGTTCTTATGTCTATTAGTTCTAAATCTATTGTCAATTGCTTGAACTTTTTGCTGGTTGCATTGATTTTCTTATTCTCCTTCCCTTTCCTGATAACCCACCCACAAAAGTTATAGAAGCTTGCAAAAATCTTTATCGCCTGATTTCTGATATCTCGCAGACTCTTGTATTGAGATTCAATGGTTTTACCATGACCATGCTGCGTTCTGTTCTTATGTCTATTAGTTCTAAATCTATTGTCAATTGCTTGAACTTTTTGCTGGTTGCATTGATTTTCTTATTCCCCTTCCCTTTCCTGATAACCCACCCACACAAGTTATAGAAGCTTGCAAAAAATCTTTATCGTCTGATTTCTGATATCTCGCAGCTTCACAATTTCTTAAAATCTTTTCTTATACTGAACAGTGAAGTTATGCAATTGATGTTCCTTAAACTGCTCTACCATGAGTATTCTCTGTTGTGAATTGATTTTACAGAGGAAGGTAGCCTGACTTTGCATCAGCTAACTTTGTTGTCGAAAACACTTTTAGACTGATATCCTCCCATCCATATGTTAAGCTACTAATTCTTTGTACTCCAGAAATTTTGTTTGCTTTTAATTTTCTGTTTCAAGAATATGGCAACTCCACAGTTTTGGATTTTTATTGAGTTTCTTCTCTCATTTTTTGTCCTGTATACCTGCTCAGGTGCATGCTAGATGCTATGGTGAACTAGAGCCCAGTGGTGGAGTGCTTTGGTTATGCAACTTATGTCGTCCTGGAGCACCTGTATCTCCTCTATGCTGCCTTTGTCCTGTAGTAGGTACTTTAAGATTAATACCACCTTTAATTTTACTACTTTAAGATTAATACCACCTTTAATTTTTCAACTTCTTCATTCGACCATTTGTTTGTATTCGATAATCAATAAATAAAACCAGCTTAATGTTCTGAATGAATTTAACTTCAGGAGGTGCTATGAAACCCACTGCAGATGGCCATTGGGCTCATCTGGCTTGCGCCATATGGATTCCAGGTTTCTATTTCTTCCCTACAACTACATAGCTAATTCCTAATGGAACTAAAATTCATAGCTTAATTGTCTATTTTCATGCAGAAACGTGTTTATCAGATATTAAAAAAATGGAACCTATTGATGGGATTGATCGAATCAATAAGGTATCTCCCCTCTTTCTAGGTTTGGCTGTCCCAGTTGATTACCAATCACAGAGAAGCATACTTGCCCAGCAATCTTTTAGATGGCATTGGTTAAGAACTCTACATGATTGAACATTAGTTGATAGTTCTTATTTTCTGTGAAGGATCGGTGGAAGCTAATTTGCAGCATCTGTCACGTTTCTTACGGAGCGTGCATACAGGTAGATCCTTTTTTTCGTGCTTAGCTGATTGTTTGGCAATCTGTGTTAAATATGCATTCTTTGATATGTGTTCTTTTGGTCTGGTGACATGGCTTAGTTTTGTTACTCTTGTACACTGTCCTTCTTCAACTTTGGATCCCAAACTTTAACAGAATTCATTATCTGAGTTAATAATGTTTTATACATGTACATATTGTCGTTTGACACAAAGGGTCCATCTGTGATTCTGCATCAAATTCTACTGATGGCTGTCACACATCTTGCAGCGTATTTTTGGGATCAGTAATCCTAAAAAAAATTATGCTCCTCTTAAGGGGGTGTTTACTTTTGAGGAACAGCTTAGATTATAGTATAGGTTCATCCCTTGTTTACTTAGATGGATTGGAGTTTTAGGATATCACAAGGCCCTTGATAATTCCTACCGTGTGATCTAGTTTTGCTTGATTCATATTCCATGGAAAAGGTTGGATTGAGGAATCCTAGTAATGAGGATAAAAATACTTATCACCTATCTAATCAATCATGAAAAGTAAATGCCCAGTGTGGAACAAATCTATTAACTTTACTGACGGGATGTATTGGTGATTGGTTTGGTTAGTTGACATTTATGTTAGTTCATATTCTTTTGACTAGGCTTCTATAGAAACTTTGCCATGTTCATCTTTATTTTCTTCTTCTGAAAATTTGAAATTATGCGTCTATTCCATTATATTTATGTATATCATGTATATTTATGTATATCATGTCTCTTCAGTGCACCGACTTTAATTGCTGCGTGGCATTCCATCCCCTCTGTGCACGTGCTGCCGGCTTTTGCCTTGAGGTATTATGTTTGTGTATTTATATTTTATACCATGTGCTTAAGCATACTCCATTAGTTGTGGAAACTCCTTTCCTTACTTGGTTCGTGTATGGTATATGTAGCCTGAGGATATGGATAGAGTCCATGCAGCTCCTCCTGATGAGGATGAGGAGGATCAGTCCATTCAGCTTCTTTCTTTCTGTCAGAAACACAGGCCAAAGTCTAATGAAAATATGCTTTCTGACAAACGAGTTGTTCAAAAGGAAGATGAACATGTTGAATATATTCCACCTATAAACCCTAGCGGTTGCGCTCGTACTGGTATATTCTTATCTACCATTCTCCCAAGTTTTGATGAGATTTCCAGTTTTCGTCTGATAGAAAATATCATCTTCTCTCATCGTGTTATATAGCTACTCCCTCTGTCCCATTAGAAATGAAACGTTTTCCTTTTTGGTTTGTCCCATTAAAAATGAAACATTTCTAAAAATGGAAACAATACTCTCTCATCGTGTTATATAGCTATTAATTTTCTATTTTGGAATTTAGTAAGGGAGAGACATAAGCTCTGGTTAGCTTGACAAAGTAGGTGTAAGCTAGTCCACTAAATACTCCATAACTAAGATTGGAAGTAGGATTGTTCTATGTTTAAGAGGATCTCTTTGGAAATACAGTAGCAGTGTCTTCATGGGTATCTGATTTCTCTTTTTCCTTGTCTGTTAGAAATTTATGATTACCGGAAGAAGCGGGCAAAAAATGGACAAGATGGTCCTTCATCAAAGCGCTTGTATGTGGAGAATGTGCCACATATACCGGGTGGGTTTAGCCATCATATGCCCTTGTGGAACAAAACGTCATCCAGTGAACCTGGTGGTTCCAAGCACTCTGTAGACCTTCTGGAGTTAAGAAGCTTGCAACTAAAGTCATCTCGCGAGTTTCTTTCAGTTGCTGATAAGTACAACCACATGAAGGAGACCTATAGGAGGAGACTGGCATATGGTAATATTTCTTATACTAGTGGTTTCGTTTTGATTCCTAATTGTGGTTAAGGTTTCTCTTTCATGGCCACGAGTTCCATAATCTTGCCTTTTGATCCAATAGATTATTTGGAAGTACTCTATTTAATCATTTACCTTTGAAAATAATTTGGCCACAGGGAAGTCTCGTATACATGGTTTTGGTGTGTTCACTAAACTTCCGTATAAAGCTGGGGACATGGTAATTGCTACAACAAACAATTTCTTTCTAATTTCTGAAGTTCTGCATATTAAGTTGGCATTTTGTTGCATTTAAGGTGATTGAGTATACTGGGGAAATTATTCGGGGTTCAGTAGCCGACAGAAGAGAACACTTATCTTACGATAAATTAGTGGTAAGTTTCTACTTTTAATCCAATTTTCCTATTAGAATTGCATTCTCTCTTTAGTTTATTAAAATGCCATTTGTTTGTGATATTCTTTTTACTCCTTATGTTTGCAATTTATTCAACTCTCACGTATTGAATGACCTTCAGCTGTAAATCTGCATCATTATTGAGTGTCGGTATTTCATCTCACTTAAGACTGCTTATAAAGTGCCAGTAAATACCTGTTTTTGGATTATCCTAACGTTTCTTCGGTGCAGGGGGCTGGAACTTATATTTTTCGGGTTGATGATAATCGTGTTTTAGATGCCACCAAGGCGGGAAGCATAGCACAGTTGATTAACCACTCATGTGAAGTATGTGTTGAATTTAGCAGCTTTGTCGTTTATTTTTAAGTTCCTGCAGAAGACTAACTGTTTCCTCTTTCAGTCAAACTGTTATTCAAGGGTAATTACTGTCAATGACAACAACCACATAATTATATTCGCGAAGCGAGATATCAATTATGGCGAAGAACTAACATATGATTACAGGTTTTCTACCTCATCCAGCTATTGTACTTTTTTTATCAATAAGTGTACTCATGTTTTCTTGTGTGGCAGATTTTCTTCAATTGGTGAACGACTAGCTTGTCATTGTGGATCTTCTAGATGCCGGGGTACAGTGAATGACATCGAGTCTGAAGAAAGACTAAAAAAGCTACATGTACCCAGCAGTGAATTGACAGATTGGAAAGGAGAATAAAAGAGGTCAGTTATTCCATAGTCTTCGATATTATCTATAATATAATAATGAATACTTCAAGAGCCTTTTGCTTGACAATGGTGGAGTCTGTAATGAAATGAAGAGTTTTATTTGCAATTTTTGTTTGCATCTGTTGTTGAAAATTCAATGTCTACGTGATACGCTGCTGCCTTACTGAATTCCTTCCTTGTCTAAACCCATATATGCAACACTGTTTCTCACGCAGATTCTTATGCCGGCCACTGCTTATCAATAAAATCATAATTTGAAAAATCAATATACCATTGTTTGGTATGATGGAATGAAATGAGGGTGGAATGGAATGAATGTTGGAATGGAATGAAGATAAGGAATGAAATGTTAATTTGTTTGGATTTTCTTTGCATTTTCATCCATTCCCTCATTCATTCCATCACACCAAACAAATGAATAGAATGGAAACAAATGAATAGAATGGAAGTGGGAATCAGAGTGTACTAGCTTGGAATGCTTAAGGTCTACTTTCCGCATCTTTTTATACTAATGCACGATGCATCATCCGATTCAGAAAGTTCCACATCGTTACTCATCTTAAAACCTCTCAATCTCAGTGTTCCTTCTCTCTCAATATTTTTAAAATTACAATCTGATCAAATTGGTTAGTGATACAACAACTTGTGCTTCTTAATATCTCATCGTTACACTCGTCTTTCTGTCACTGATGGGTGTTTGCATATATATAGATATCGTGCAGAAGCTCTTTTTGGTGCACCATGGAATCAGGGAAGAGTATAGAAGATGTTGCCGTGGTGGCCATGGCGGAGCTAGAGATGTTGTACCTTAGTATTTTTCCCAAAAACTACAGTATATTGCTACTTATGACCAATAAGGATCCCCAATTCTTATATAATTCTCCTGTCTGTAAAAAGAAAAGGTTTTGCCTCTGATTGAGAGGCGATGCCTTTTATCAGTTGGCAGAAGCCCACAATGCTTGTATTATTTCTTCTTTAATTGAAAAAAAACCACAGTTTAGGTAATATCTGTTTGTCCCTTTCGTTATTTCGATTCTACCACTAGACCTCGTATCATGATCATAGTGAAAATGTATTAAAATGAAATTTTTTAAGAAGAATCTAGTGAAACAAAGGCAAAATCACAGTGATTTGTATCTGTGAATTAGTCTATTTATGTTACTAAGAGCATCCGCAATAGCGGACGAACGCACGCCCTAGCGACTGGCCAGCTGCTCGGGCGTCGCGTTCGTCTGCTATTGGAGTCGGCGAAAGCGGGATGGACGAACGAGGCGGACGAGTGGTCGTCCACAGTGGGATGGTGTTAGCCGATGGTCTCATTTTTGGTATATGGTTGGAGATGGTCTAATACAAATTTGTATACGTTGAAATGTCAAAAAATCACAACCTAATTGATAAGAAGACGGTTCGGCTCCAATTAATACCTAAGGTAGATAACGAACCATTATTGATACTATGGGCCTATTCAAAAACAAAAGAAGCCCACTATCCATTATCGATAATATGGGCCTATTCAATAACAAAAGAAGCCCACTATCCAAAGGCTACACAAAAAACCTCGGAGGGTAAATTTGACAATTCTGAAATTAGGGTTGTGTTGATTTGCGTTGATTTCGTTTTCCAAATCATCTCTCCCATCTCTTGGAATTATGGCAAACAGTGCGTATGCTCTTCTTTTTCTCTGTCCGTTCATCAATTTTTGTTTGGAATTTTGATGGATTTATTGCTATGCAGCTGCAACGAGGTCTTTCCTGCAAGTGGCGGTCACGGAGGAGGCCACGCCGCCGCTCAGAGTCGTCCAGATCGAAGGACTGGTATGTTTATTGTTAGGAAATCAATTATCGGTGTGGATTAGAAAATTTTACATTGTTTGATTTTGATTTTTTTGGACCTTCAATTGCATTTGAGCTTGATTGCTATCCAACGATTGCTACATTTATTGTTTATCGAATTGCATTTCTATAACGTTATGCTTGTAAAATATGGTACAGGTTATTCTGAAGATAATTAAGCACTGCAAGGAGTTCTCGCCGGCTCTGGTTACTGGGCAGCTGCTTGGTTTGGACGTTGGTAGTGTTCTCGAAGTCACTAATTGCTTCCCGTTTCCGGTGTGTAAATTGCTTCAGCTGATCATATTTATTGCACGACTGCGTATTTTGATAATTTCATTGTTTCATATTACATATTTGTGTAATGTTGCAGATCCGTGAGGAAGATGAGGAGGTTGAAGCTGAAGGTGCTAATTATCAGCTGGAGATGATGAGATGCCTGAGAGAGGTTAATGTCGACAACAATACTGTTGGTTGGTAAGTATTCTCCTTGCTTAAGTCCTCCAAAACATCCAATTCTTGTATTTTGTGAGGGGGAAAAGAATAAGAACAGAGAAAATAGGAGAAAAACACAAAAAACCTCTAAACTGAAAAGTTCGCAGTTAACGTGCCCCGATCCCATATTCTGAAAGAATTGCGAATTTAATCCCAAAAACTGAAAGGCTGTCCAAGTTGATCCCAAATTTGGAAATCTCACTATCAATGTACTATCAAGCGAGGCAGCAATGCTAAGTTCTAGGATTGGAATGTGATTGCTGATGTGCATTAATAGTTGACTGTTAGGATTTTCTAGGCTTTATCCGTGAACAATGTCTACAAGCATTCAGTGGGCTATAGTCTCATGGCATTTTCAATGAAAGAAAAATGGTAATCATACAATGTTAACATACTGTTATTTTCTTTACACTCTCATGTGATAATCCTTTCAGGTATCAATCAACTATGTTTGGCTCTTTCCAGACAGTGGAATTGATAGAGACTTTTATGAATTACCAGGTATTCTCTCACCTATTGCTACATTATATTGTGCTTTGGTTGTTCGTCTCCAGACTGCCAGTCGCATTGGCTATAGTTGATGTTGATCACAACCTAGTATTTCTGCTTTGATATGCATTTTTGGCGTATTCGCTAATAGTGTTTTGTCTTGCTTGTCTAACATGTTACTAAATTGATGGCAGGAAAATATAAGAAGATGTGTCTGCATCATTTATGACCCTTCAAGAGCTAATCAAGGTGTCCTAGCATTGAAAGCACTGAAGCTTTCTGATACGTTCATGGAGCTTTATCGCACAAATAACTTCAAAGGAGAGAAGTATGTGCTTATTTTCTAATGCCCTTAAAAAACGTAAAACTCGTCCTTTTCATGAACTCAAATGCAGTAATGCACAGTCTGTATCTTACATTTGCTTTCCTCACAGGTTGAGGGAGAAAAATCTTTCCTTTGTGGATATTTTTGAAGAGATTCCTGTAAGTTATTTATTTTTTATTTCCGAGTTTGACTAAGATTGCCAAATTATTCTTTTTAAAACATTTTTTTGTTCTAATTTTGGATAAGAAACAAAAGTTTATTAAGAATCTAAATGGGTCTTAAATTAGTATAGAATAAGTTTAGATGATCTGGTTGAGGGTCCAATAGAAAGCTTAATCCATGGTATAAGTGATGAATACCTAATTTAGATATTCCAGACCCCTTCAAAAAAATTTGATTTTGCAATATGAATATTTAGAAGCTTCTATCTATGAATCAAAAACTTGGAATTGATTCATCTTTGGGGTTGACATATGTATATTGTGTTTGATGGTTAAGTTGTGTAGACTTGTGTTTCTTTTCTTTGGTTAGTAGTTTGTACACATTGCCTAGTTCATGGAACAAAAAATTGCATTTTGATTGCTGGATGTAAACCACTTTTGATTTCAAACTGACGACACTCTAAGCAATATGTTAAACTATTTACTGGTCCTTTCATTTCCAGATTAAGGTTTCAAACTCTGCTCTAATCAGCGCATTTATGACTGAGCTCGAGGCAGATATTCCAGTCACTCAGGTAATCTAGTTTCGACGTAGTTGATCCTTTTACTTTTCCTTAGTGTGCAATGAATAATTCTTACTCTATTTGGTCAGTGTGATTATGATAGACTGCATCTGTCAACCAGTCCCATTTTAGAGAGAAATGTAGAGTTTCTAATTGAATGCATGGATGACTTGTCAATGGAACAACAAAAGGTCAGTATCTATTATTTGCAAATAAGTCTGTATACTTGGCCAGTGACATGATATGACCCTTCTTTCTCCAGTTCCAATTCTACTACAGGAATCTGTCTCGTCAAGAAGCACAGAAGCAGGCCTGGCTTCAGAAGAGAAGGTAGTGTTATGCTGTACACCCAAGTTAATTATCTGAGCATGCGCTTTCGTACTAAGATTACGGGTGTTGTGGGTTCTGTCAAAAATGCTTCAACTATTTTCCTTGTAGGGCTGAAAATGTTGCGCGGAAGAATGCAGGGGAAGAGCCATTACCTGAGGAGGATCCCACAAACCCTATCTTCAAGCCTATCCCCGAGCCATCAAGATTGGATAGTTTCCTCGTAACAAATCAAATTGCAAACTATTGCAACCAAATCAATGGGTATAGTGTAAACCTTCTGCAAGTTTGTTTTCAGTTGGCTGTATGGATTGGTTATTTGCTGTTTATAGCTCTTTTACTTTATATGTTTCTGCGATATTTCATTTTGCATGCATTTTTTCCTTGATATCGTACATTCGATATGCCTCGTTCTGTAATGACGTTCATCTTAATGCATGGGTTGCAGAGTGGCTGGACAAAGCTTTAGCAGACTGTATCTGATGAAGGCTCTTCATGAAAAGTAAACGCGCATGCCTTGGTCTTCTATCGCCACTCGTGGTTTTGTAGCTTAGCAGACGAGTGTCCCTATTTTTAATGGACGAATGGAGGATCATTTCTATGAATGTGGACAATCATAACATACACTTGACGATTTTAGTTAAATTGGATATTCTCACACTAGTCTACTGTACTTTCCTATATTCATACAAAAAGGTATACATTGAATAATAGGCAATTCCATGAAAATTAATACAAATAGCAACAGATTTTCAATTGAAACCAAAGTGATATCTAATATGAAAGGTTTCACTTGGGAGTTTTGCATCACAATATTATAGGATGTACATATTACACTTGTGGAAATAATCAAACTGTGTACTTATATCTATACAAACAAGTATTTACACCATCTAATGTAATGCTACAAAAACACAAAAGTCATAGCCAACTTCTGAGATTTTATGGTCATTTTCCAGTGTTTCCTATACTGAGTTGCTTATGGTGAGAATGGAAGTAGTAGTCATTGTTGTATCACACCATGCAACACAGCCATCATCAGTAAGAGGAATACGACATGGAGGCTGAATCTCGAACCACGGGACAGAGTGTGAGCTCCCACGAGATGTACTGAACCAGTGATTTCATCCTTTATTTGGATACTTGAGGAGCCTGACAAACATTGATACCGATAATGAGGTTAAACCGAAGGCTAAAAGTGATAATAACGAATGCTTATAGCACTTACAGTTATATTCAGTCCATCCAATTGCTTGCTTTTCGAGGTCATAAAGGACCAGCTTGTTGGCAAGAACCAGATCTGCCAAAATTAGACCGAGCTAAATTCAAAACTGAGAACATTACCAGAGAATAATATAACACACTTGAAAATGTGAATAGTTTTGCAAATAAGCTTAAATTTCTTATAACATGCTGCTTGCTACCTCAGATTAAAATAATGACAGTCAGGGTAAAGAACAGAAACTACTGGAAAAATATGAGCATCGGTGCATTCAATGCAGTAAACTTCTTCATATTTCACACAGGATGCAAAAGGTTTCAGCATTTCATGGCCTCAAAGTAACAGATCTAACAACACATGAAAATCGAATGGGATCTGGAGTTGGAAAAGTTGTGGCTCAGAAATTCTAAGGTACATTGAGCAGCAATTGTTTCAAAAATATTAGCACATGTTCATGAGCTGCATGAGCCTTCTAATGACAACATGGGGAGACAGATTTATCTATAGAGGTAAGATTGAACAGCTCCTCCAAGGGATATGAATTAAATAAATATTTTTGTTATAATCTAAATAGATTGATGATAAAAGATTGCAAGGTCTTACCTCCTAAAAGTGTAATATTCTGTTTATCCTGGGATTCCAAGCCACTGCTTTGCCACCCAATGCACATCAAGTCTTCCTGCCCAGAAATAACAAGACAAGGGGAGGGTAAAAAAACATATTACAGTGTGCAAGATCTAGTTTCAAATTTCAACACAAAAGTTTGAAGATACTACTCTATAACTTATCCAATCACTTATAAAGTAGTAAGAAACTATAACCTAGTTACCTATCCATTAAAACGTTTGTCTATGGGAATTTAAGCACTGGTACATTTAAGAATCCGCTTGCCTTCTAGGACCAACCTCTCTAGAGTAATTGTTAATCCGACATTTACCAGAAACAATTTTCATATACTTTTCGGCTGTAAATTTAAATGAAGGGCAAAGATATTTACATGCAGTAAAGAAATTAATGCAAACGTAAGATGCAATCTACCCCTAGTAAATATCTGCAAGTTCTCCTTTGCTATGATATAAAATGACAGCAGTAGCATTTAAGTGAAATATCAGTTATAAAATACAACCTTAAAAAACAAAATAAGAAATAATAACCATAGAGCTTCACAGCCTATCAAGCAATTTATGACACAAAATATCGCTACAGATACACTAACAAATATTTTATTGAAGTAAATAAAAGATAATAGGCATGTTGTACTTATATAACATAATGTACTTACAAATGGGAATAGATACTCGTGAGGATAAACCATCAGAGAAAGTGAATTTTGAAAATGGAGGGTCACGGTGGGAAATCCATCATCAACACTACAACAAGTGAAGTTAAGTTATAACTACAAGCGTACAGAATATGATATGATCATCATACAATATGCCAGTGACTTGTGAACAAGTAAAAGTGTAAGATCAAATCAGAAAGGAAATTGTGAATTTGAGAGGTATAAGACAGGTGACTTCACTACCAAATAATGAACGCTAGCATCAAACAAGATTTGACTTATTCAAGAGAGTGTTAACGATGGATACTACCTGCCAGAAAAATCAAAGCAAGTATATAGGTCGTGAAGCAATTGCAGTTTCAGATCCATCTGCCAGGAGAGTATCTAGCAATTATATAAGACATAAAAGGTAAGTTCATCTCCATTCAATTTGGCAATCAAAATGCATATCATGCAAACTGTTGCAAGTGAGATACCTTTTTCACTAGTGGTTCATAAATCATTTGTGGCAGATATGCCAACGTGGTACCACTGTCAATTATTGCTCCCCTCTTGTCTGCCATATAGATATCTGTAGTCAGATTCAGGAAAACATGACCGACTTGGATTCCAGTCATATTGACATTGTAATGTGGCCTACAATTTCAAAAAATTAATTGCTTTAAGATAATGGAGTAAAGAACTACACAATCGGCAGACATTAACGTTATAAAAATAACAATAACAGCAGAATTTTGTAAACAGGAAACAACAAAAGACAATTACTTGAAAAGTGCAGACCAGTGCAGAGTGAATCACTGTTAGAGTTGTTTCAAAAGGAAAGTTCAGAGTATCAGTATCGCGAACATTACAAACAATCTTTCAGAGCGAACCACTTCCCTATTTGTGTAATCTTGCAGAATGCACTGCTCTATATTGTTCCTAGACCTAGTTTAATACTATGTTGAGGATGCATGAAGTTGTAAAATAATATGTATGCCAAGGGATCTGACATACTGGTTTGGCACCAAGGGTGTTGTATTTACTAGAGGTTGAACCACATGCCCAATAGCAAAGATACCTCCACCATTTACACCATCTAAGCAATGAGCAAACATCTTTTTCACTCTTCCAGACGAAGCCAGCTGTGAAAGCATTGATGAGTTAGATTTTCCAAAACCCAATATGCCATTAAGTGCCTCGTCCGATGACCCTAGATCTCCAGATTGTTGGGCACCACATCTGCTCAAAAAGGTTTCACTTATTATTGCATAAAGTGAGAACATAATAATTCCTAAATACAAGAAAACTTCAAAAATTAACAAAGGAAACAGTTTATTGTATAGCATTTGCATGTACAGAAATGAGATGGGATTATTACAAAACCCTTGATTTATTTTCAGACATAACTGTGACAGATGAAGCTATCATAATTTCTTATCATATGCATAATAGTTCGAGCAAGAACCACATATACGCAGAGAATCAAGAGATGAAGGGATTAGCATTCAAAGTACAGCTATAATAGATGGATAAGAATTTATAAAATCTTATACCATCAAGCAGCAAGTTTACCAGGTAAAAGAATAGTTTTAAACCTTCTGTATTCCAAAAGCACCTAACCTTTTATGTGGCATCACCACTCTAATTTCTGTTATGGTGACAAACCTCTACTAAACAACATAGGCTAGATCCTGATGCTAGTATAATTGCCCAGTGTCAAAACAAATCTTGCTATTGCAATGCACACCAAATGCTTGAGTTTCTATAGTCACTTCAAAAATCAGAAACATACAGTATTAGAACAATAACATACCCAAAAATAACACTTCCATTAGCTGATTTTGTTTCCAAATCCCCAGAGATTCGATCATACTGAACAACATCCTCAACAAAGTATCCTATGGTATAGCTTCCATCTCCATACACTTCAGTATACAAGCATGATGAATTAGCATTGCAGCCTGATAAGCCTCCACCGATCTCTTTACAAAAATTTTCCTCACATGACACTAGTTTTCCAGTAAGAGAATCTTTTGGATTGTAAAGAGGAAGTTCTATCTGCCAATACAAAAAATCAATCACAATATAACCAGAGATGAAGGAATTCTACTGCAGTAAGACCACTAGAACTTTTATCATGAACCAAAAGTAAATAGGAAACAGATGAGGATCGGATCATACACCATGGTAGCCTCGTCGGGGGCATTGATGGCACTGAATGCAGTTAACCCAAGTTATATCAGTTCCGGTGTCAACCTGCACATAATAATCTTCCGACGGTGTTCCAATGCCTATTTTAGCATAGTAGAGCCTGTGCCAACAAATACATAAGCAAGAGAGTGCTGTGAGATTTGACACTCATGTGCTGAACATAAAATTTATAACCAATTGCTTGTCAATTTTTCTCTTTCTGAAGGATAAAGTTCAAAAATATCCACATATCCATTGTTTGATCTTTCAAGTAGCAGTTCAAAAGTCATATTCCATGAATAAATATTAACAACAATTCACGTAACTTGCAGAACTAGATAATGCTTTTGCAAACTGGTTAATAATAAACATTAATCATTTAGTTAGCACCTTATTATTGCAAAGCTGACAACTAGAACATGCATGCCTGTACGAGACCAAACATTATTAACAGATAAAGTGATTCATGAGCAACTGAGGGGTATTTTTAGGACCAAAAATCAATAACCAGTCCCATGATATAGAAAACTCTTGAAGGACCCATCATTTTTAGACTATAAATGATATAAATAAGAAAAGACACCAAAGCATACCCTAAAGTGGAAATGAAATCCCAATGTTTGGACTACATACATGGGTGTAGCTGTTACCAAATTGGTAGGGCACTATGAATAAGATATGAATAAATTATTAAGCAAAAACAGAAATCAGTCATAGAACTGATCTTAAGGTAGCAGAAGCCTATCGTACCATATAAACTTATTAAGCAGTGTAGTAAACCTTGGCAGAATCCATCAAATGTTATGCATCATTGTATGGTATGATTAGTAACTTAAACATGGAAGCATGATAGTGCGTACTAAGAAAACAGTATAACATTCCATCCAGGATCCCCTTTGCAATCCAATTATTCCTCAGATTCAGCCAGGAAAACAAACACAGTTTCAAAACTCGCATCAATTGCAAAGTCACAAATTCACCTCATGTATATAACAATATCCAACACTGAATTGAGTAAATTGCTATACAAATATTTGACACTACAAAAGTGAAGAACAAACTTCTCAATTTCTAAAGAGTAAAAGCAAACAATAGAAAACTAAAAACTTCAGAAAATAAATTAAAACCAGAATTTCGTCCAGCGTAGCTTGGAAATAAGCATCAATTCACGATGAGTAAACATTCCCACCACATTCAAGCAACAGACGACCAGAATTCCCCATTCTAATTCTAAATCAGAGTTCGCAAACCGCGCAATACTAAAATGCAAAATCTCCAAAAAAATCTCTCTATAGAACTGGATGCAAAAAACCACCAATCATCACCAAATTCAAATAACACCATCGCATCCTCTATTCAACAGCGAAAACGGACAAGGAAATCAAAAAATTCAAAAGGAGAAAAGTAGAATAAACAGCGCACCCGGCGGAGTCAGGACGACCGGTGCCTCCGAGGGGGAGGTCGACGCCGGCGAGAATGGAGAGGTGGCGGATATCATCGTGAGCTCTGAGGGCGCTGAGACTGGCGTCGGAGCCGGCGAATTTGTAATTCACTTTGATGACACCTGCAGCGCCGCCGCCGATTCCGGCGACTGGATTCAGAGAGAGAAAATTGAGCAGCGGCGGGAGAAGGAGGAGAAGAAGAGAGCGGAAGCGCCGCTCCATCTCACTGGTTTCTGCTGCACAAGTCGTTCTTCGTCTGAAAATGATTTTCGTACTCCTATTTATTTTATTTTATTTTATTAATAATTTAAATTATTTTATTTTAATTCGTCTCGTGATTAATTTAAAACAGGCTTGTGATATATTGAAACGTTTATTAGAATCTGAATTGGATACTCGAATTTGATACCTGAGATAAGTGTTAGGCCTATACTCGAACCGGGTAGTTTATAAGCTCAAATATAAACGACCCAAAATGAGAAAAGAAGAAAAAATCATTGAAAAATGAAACCATAGTAATTAATTTTATGGTTTTGTCCATCTTTTTTGGCCCGTGTCATTAGAAAAGTCATTTTACTCTTACTAGGGTAATAACTTGCACGCATTTGAGCATACCCACATTATGTGATTCAACTAATCAATTTACGTGATTCGACTCATCAATTATATTTTCCCACATCAATACATGCCATCATGTGTATATTTACAAAGTGACCATGAAATCTAAAATGAAAGCAAAGATTCCATATTCCTTAAAAGTTTGTCTCAAGTTGAAACTATGCCACAAAATCAAATGTGTAGGGACAGATTCCTTTGTCCAAAGATTTTTTTATTCCTATATATCTTCAATTTTTGGTCAATCCCTGATCTTCAATAATCAGTGGAGCATTTGGATTTTTCTCCTGCATCCAACCTTTTTTTACATAAACATGTTATATTTTGGTGAACGAACCTAGCAAATACACACATTTAGAGACCGGAAAAGATCATGCGAGGCTTGGTCGGGCTTTTCATAAAAGATAAGTCGGATCGGGCTAGCCTGAAGCAATAATTATGAATTGTCATACGCATAATTCATAAGCATGGTCAAGGTAAAAACACATGAGGCAGAAGGCCATATATGTAAATGTAAAGGATACAGAAGAAAGATGTGCAGACACAACTGACATGAAAGGCAACACAAAATAGGATAGTATACAACAATTTTGGAGCTCAAAGTTGATGTCTTTCTGATGATAACGACAGGGTATCGTATACGTGCCAGATGTTGGAGGGAATTCGTTGTTAACAGGCTCGGACAGAGGTGTCTGAAGCAGCTTCAGAAAGAAAGTCTCTTGCCCAGAGGCCTTCAAACTGCGTTAACCAGAGTGACCGATTAGATTGGCATAGCAGTACAGGATAGTTCAATGTATATAATTTTGTTTTTTCTAGTGAACTAACTTGATCAGGAAGACATCAAAATCATAAGATATTCATGAATCATGAGATGCCAAAACCATATCTAAAATCTCAATTATGAATCTACAAGTGATAATTCTACAATCTCCTCCTATATTTTGTGCATTTGAACAATCCGAGTACAATATATTAAGTTCACGTCCGATTAACAATAGCTTCCTTCACCCATATAGCACTTTATTTAAGTGTCAAGTTCTATGTGTACCTGGTTGATCCCAAGCTCGACCCAATGAGCACCCATTTCAGTCGTGACATCCTACTCATAAGATTCCATGAGCATTGCAAAGCCTTAACTTAAATGGACTTAGCTACACCATCTTACTCCTCCAGTCACACTTGGACATGTATAGTCAGAGAGAATCAACCAGAAGAGGTCGAGTAGAAGCTTCATGCACCAGGCAATCATGTAGCTTTCAGCGCCCCTTGTACGTCTTCAAGGCAAGCTACAAGATCTCCATATTCTTTAGTGTTAGAAAGATCTATAGCTTGTTTTATTGTACTCTTCAAATGCATCTCAGCAGCAAACAGTTCTCTACGGCTGTTGCCACGCAAAGCAAGTTCCTGATACACCTTGCACAGTTCCAAGGAAGCATTGGCGAATTTTACAAACCGATCCTTGTCCTTCCACAAATCTGATCCTTGATACGATCTAACTTGCTTAAGTAGAGCCTCGGAGCACATTGCTAGATCTCCTTTCAGTTTCTGCCACCTTGCATATAATCCCCAAATGTCAGCATTTCCACCACTCTGAACAATTTGTCTTAAGATTTTCCCAATCAATTCAATCAGGTGCTCAGCTTCCCGGCTTCTGGCAGAGTCAGTTTGCAAACCATGCACTCCATTGGCATTAGCAACATTTGAGCTAACATTGACAGGGTCAGTATGACTACTATCACTATTTGCCACATTAGACTCTGAGTGACTAATCAATGTGCGTTCTTCAATTTCGAGCATAATTCTTTCTAACAACCCAGAGTCGCAGCGTTTCTTATTAGACAAGTCCAACACCTTTTGTACAGCTTCCATTGCCTGGCTTAAGTTTCCAATATCAACAGCAACTTGGCTATAGTTCTCCCACATTTGCCAGCTCTCTCGCTTCAGCTTTAATGCTTCTTTAAATGCAATGAAAGCCTCCTTACTTCTCTTCTTAACCATATGTAAACAAGCAATATTATTCCAAGCCTCTCCATTTTCAGGATCAAGTTGAACTGCACGTGTAAAAGCATCCAGTGCTTTATCAACATCCTTAGACTTTAAGGCAGCAGCACCAAGCGCAAACCAACCATCTGGATACAAAGAATTCAAACCCATAGCAGACTCCCACAAGATTTTTGACTTCTCATACTCTCCTCGGTTGTAGGCAGAGCGAGCAAGAGAACGATATGCTCGCGCAGAACGTCTTCCCGAGACTTCAAGAGCCTTCTCATAGGAAGCATCATCATTTGTAACATCACCAAGAGAGCACCATAACCTTGGGTCAGATGGCTTTTCACATAGGCGTTTCTTGATGAGTTCAACAGCTGCTGCTTTCTTATCCATTAGCTGGTAACAGTATATCAGATTATCCCATAGCTCAAGATCCTCATAAATCTTAAGAGCTTCCCCAATCAAGCCACAACTTACCAAAAGATCACCATATTCCCTGAGAAGAGCATTTAACACCAGTCATATAGCAATAAACTATTTAAAATGGACACTACAATGTGGTAGGAAGAATTCACATAATCCTTTCCGTTTAGCTAAAAGAGGAAAGGATTGACCCTAACAATGTGAGAAAGCAGCATACTTGCGTAGTGCAGGAATCGGAGGCATATTCATTCCAAAGCAGTAATATAATCTTTCAGCAACTCCAGGACCAGGAGAATGACTGTATACACCTTCCACCTGTCATAGGACAATAGTGAATTGATGATAATAGGCAACCTTAGTCCAGGACTGAAATATTTGCCACAGGTAAAAAGCCTGCGTTGATCACAAGCAGGGGGTATCCATAACAATGATCTTTGCAACAAGTAACCCTTATTATGCAAAAAAAAATGGGCAGAGCCTTACACATAAATTCATGTTGATAAACTTAAATTAAAATTTTCATCCATTAAGAATTAAATTCAAGACACTGTTTTAGTCAGGTTCCTAATAAGTATTTAAGCCCATAAAATGACCGGCTCCATCTTCCTAAATAAGACATTACTCGTATAACCCAGCCTGGAGTTCAAGATCAAACTTGAATAATGAAATGATTATAGCAATTTAGCATATTTACAAACTTCAGTTTCAACAAAATTTGGCTCAAAGTAGAGAGGCTTTTTTTAATTGAAAGTGCAGTTTTTTACTTCAAACACACGGGTGGAAGTATAGTGCAAGAAACTGAAAAATAGAGGGTTCACTTCACTAATAGTTTAGTTCTCATGATATTTTCTTGATGGCTACATTCCATTCTTTCCTAGTCATAAAACTCAGGTTTGTGTTTAAATTGGCCAGCTACTTAATACTCATCTCATCTTCAGTTAAAACTCATGGCACATGCTTTCTTCACTGAAGTCCAAATCGTACAGCAAAAAACTATACCACCAACCAATAGAAAATTCAAGCAGGAAAGTTTTTACTTTCCACTAAATGATTAATAGGACTGATTGGCATAGCAAAATTCCTTTCAAATGTTCAAGAAAACTCGGTAGAGTTTTCTGAAAATCAAATTAAATACTCCCTCCGTCCATGAAATATTGTCCAAGTTTGACTCGGCATGGGTTTTAAGAAATGTGAAGAAAAATGAGTTGAAAAGGTTAGTAGAATAAGGGTACCACATTTATATATTAGTTTTATAATAGAATGTGAGTGTAAAGAGTTGGTGAAAAGTGGGGTCCATTTACCAAAAATAGAAAAAAGACAAAGTGAACAACTTTTCACGGACGGACCAAAATGGTAAAACTGGACAACATTTTACGGACGGAGGTAGAAAAAATTTGGTAAACATACACTGTTCTCAAAATTTATTTGTTATTGATGATAACATGAAGGATACTTGAGATATTGGCTACAAGAGAGAGAGAGAGAGAGAGAGAGAGAGAGAGAGTGATTATACCAGGTGTTCCATCATCATCAATGATCGCTGTTTTGTTCTACTACGACGTGATTCCCATCGGACACGCAATAAGTTGCAGAAACACCGAAGCTGGGAAATGAAAATAGTCGGATCGTGATTAGCAAGTCGAGAACCAATCAATATAGAAAATTGTTGACAGTTGTGACAAAGATATGCGGTCCTCAAAGTCACGAAAAAAAAGCAAAAATAGTCACATACGCACACTTATATAGGGGACGGGGAGCTAGTACCCAAGCCTTAGGTAGTATATTGTACCCAATCTTAACCATTGATGGTGAAAATTTGGACAAACCAATTGCATTTTACATGGATCAAGTTTTTTTGTCATCATAAAAGCACATGCTCAGTGAATTCACTTTATGCATATTTGTGTTCAACATTTATGTACATTTCTGTTTAATAGCATGCAATTTTGTGTTTAACATTAAGCATAAAATATGGATGTACTCTTACTGCATGATGAAATCCCATTAAAATAGAAAGAGATGATTCCAAAAAATTGTAAAATTTTAGAATTTGCGTATGCTTATATCTGTTAAAAAATAGTAATAGCACTTTTCAATGTACAATGTGCATTAATGTGTTTAACAGTATGCATTTTTGTGTAGAGATCAAATCCAGAAGAAGATACTTATCTTAACCAAGAATAGAGATGAAATTCAAGAATCAATAAAAAATTTCTTACCATGAATGGGGATGGACTCTGAGAATCAATAGCCTCTATATATGGAGCCATTTCCCACTCTGAAACACAACATCAAGATTAGGATCCCAAATCTTGACAATTGGCATTAGTTGAAAACATGCAATCACAGACCTCTCCACCATCGTTTGATTTAGTTCATCATAGGATAGTGGAGGTTACCAGTTATGACAACTGTGAAGACAAAAACCGAATAGAATTATCAAAAACAAAGATCTCAAACAGCTTTAGAGAAAGAACAGCATACTTTGCATTTCATCATTACGCGCTTTTTTTTCAACCAAAAGACATTGCGCCAGAATTAACGCCTGATGTGTTGCAGTCAATGGAGTGGCTGCAACAGAATGCTGTTTTGCATCCTGCTCAACACTTCCAGAGTTTTTCTCATCTACTACGAATCTGGGGGTCATTAATATATCAGAAGCTTCATTTTCAGAAGATTGTGGAGGTGGGTAATTGTTATTACTGCTGGACTTGGCGCTTCCATTATAAGTTCCAGTAACAAGAAGAAGCTGTGCTTTTGGTTCTACCTGTATACCCAGTAACCATCAGTGAATACAGAAAAAACAAGAATCTTCATCTAACTTTATGACATATGTGTGAAAGATAATACCTGATGCATAGTCCGAAATCCCAGAGCACCAGTCAGATAAAAGTTAAAGTTGGACACCTCTGCAGCCGATTCAAAGTGCCGCCTGAAATACCATTTTTTATCATGGAAAAATGTCACTACGCAGGTAAGGAAAGGTCGGCAACCCGAGATTATAAAACTGGCCATATATAACTTTAAAATACATGAAGAAAAAATAAAACTAGCCATAGACACTACTTAAGGTTTCTCATTAAAAAAGATTATAAATTTCTTATTGCAAGTAAGAAAAGGCGAACAGCCCGAGAGGAAAGGGGCACAAATATATGATGCTGATGTCATCACCAAGCTCATGCTTATGAGTAAAACTATCAAATAACCAATATACTAGTCCATGAAGTTGCTTCAATCTATTGGAACGTATAACTATGCTTTGGAATTCATTTATATGCATTTTGAAAATCTGGCAGCATTTCAAAATATCCACATTCTAGTTTCTACAGATGACCATGTTTTACAACCAGAATAAGATATGCAAATATGTTTTGGGCTTAGCCGCTTAGTATGTCTTGGACTTGATCAATAACAAAACATCCTTCACTTATAACCTCCTGGTCTATTGCATTTGTAATATTGTTACTTTGTTATCAATAATATTAACATTTACCAAACAAGTAGAATAAATGTTAATTAAAATACATATAAAACAAGTATGCTGACTCACTTGGAAGTATCTACACGTCCATAATAAAGTTCCACCATCCCTGCTTCTAGCTGGAGGAGAGACAGGATAGTGGAACAGTCTTCATTCGGACACCAATACTCTTCTATCTTCTCTAAGGTGCCCAAATACGAGAAACTTTCATTTTTACAGACTTGCAATAGATCAAAAAGAGAGGATGAACGTTCATCCAACAACTTTTGGTGCAAGAATAAAGCTCTGGCCAACCACCAGGACGTGCTTCTTATTCCATCTATGGAAGAAAGACTTTCTTCAAACAGGGCATCTTTCATCTTGAGCAGAAGAGTCTTTCCGAAAATTAAGTACTGCAAGCAAAATATATAAAGCTAAACATTTAGCAAAAAGAAAAAAAAAACTATGATGACAAAAAAGCGAGAGATAGAACTTTTACACAACATTGTATACTGATGCAGATAATATTCAGTTTTAGACATATTATGCTCATAATTGTGAATAAATAAACCACTAGAGAATATAAAGTGGATGTATGTAATAAGCATGTTCTACTATGTTCAACTTTTGGCTGCCATATTTTATAGAGAATTGGTTTGAACCTTGAAGACAATTTAAACTTTAAAAAGCATACATTTTTGTAACAACTTATTGATTCTCTTACTTGTATGGACTAAAATGAAAATAATACAGGATATGGGGAAATTTTCTAACAGAAACAAATTGACTAATTCACTCATTAAATGAGCATGACCATTGCATATTCACTATTTGCTTCACAATGGAAGTTGGAACCATTTGCCCAACTAGGAATGACATTTACTCACGACTCAGTGAAGAAAAGCATATAGAATCAGTGAAGAACACAGATGTGGTTACTTAATTCAAAAGAGTAAAACAATTTGAGTACATATACCTGCAAGTTAGAGAATTTGGCACAAAGGTCAGAACCAACAGACATGAGTTCCTTGTGTGCCCATGCTTCCCACTCCATCCATTCATCACCAACTTTTTTATACTCAAGGATCGACAATTTTGCAAGTGGTATCAAAGGAACGCTAACTGATGGCCTGTTACAAAATCGCACAAAAAGCATATGAAACCCACTATGGTCATCATTTCAAAACTTATGCCTTAAAACTAAAAAACCAAACTAATTGTTATATTTGTATATGGCTTTTTCTTGTTAAAAGAACAGAACACAAACCCACACGCAATATCCATAAAGTACTATTTATCACACCCTATGCTTATAAGGTTCTCATGGGCTGCAGCACAGTCCAAATGTTGCATAAATGCTTCGGTACAAAATCAAATTTAGGTTTTAGCATGATTGAAGTTTACAATATTTCTGTCCAAATCACCCACCAGCTAAATTACAGAAGTATGACTTCCAAGATTTATTCTTATGCATCAGGGGGTCTACCAAACAAAATTATATAGCATTGTTTATAACATAAATTGATTGGCGGGTCTCAATCTCCCTAATCATCTCCATTCATTATCATGGTTTTGACTTTCCAGACTTCTGAAGTCTATCACCTGTTATGCTTTGATAGCTCACGAGTCAAACAATGTGGATCTCAATCATGCTATTTCAAGCTCAGCAAACAACAGTAGAAAGAGCATCGCATGCATCAAATAAGCAAAACAGGTTCTCGTGTATTTATCAGCAGGATCAATTAACCTCAAGATCCTCATCTGACATCAATCACAAATATCACACAGATCTTTGTTTTCAATGACCATTTACACTTTTTATCCCACAACAGGCATTTTACACTTCTAAGTCCACAGCTACCCTTTACTACCAGGAAGTATGACAGTTAGGAATATGTTTAGTAGAAATCAACAACATGGAGTGTTGCATCATCTGCCAGACTACTATTATAAGCTTCAAAAGTCCCAATCTTTCTCTACAAGCAGGCATATCAACAGAAATCCAAAATTGAAACAGCACAATGAATCAAGACCACAAAATCAATTTAAACGAGCAAAGCTGCGACTGAGCGAGAAATCACGAGTGACTGACCCTGTAAAGTTACACTGATTGAAGGCAAGTAAAGAAGCAACCGCGATAGCCATCACAATCAACGCTTTATAACCTAATTCCACTGAATCCTCGCTGCCGCTGACATTCAAAAACGAGCTGACGCACTCAGGGAGCAGCTCAGAGTAGAAGCGGTGAGCGGAATCGAGCGAGTCGAGATGGGGATTGGAAAATAAGGCTTCAGAAGCGGATGAGGAGGCGAGGGCTTGGCGATACTCGCCTGATTCTATTAGAAGCACGACGTCGTTTAGGAGAGAGTGTAGGTGAGGAAATTGAGGCGAGGGTTCGATTGGCGAATGCAGCAGTTCCACGGCGTCGGAGGATATAGAGCAGCGGAGGAGACGGAGCTCCAGAGAGCGGAGGAGAACGGCGTCGTTTGCTGCCATGCTTGCTCGAGTAAACGCAGAGGAAGAGGGTTTTTGCTGGCGGCAAAACGGAAGGGTTTGGTAACTTCAGTTTATTAAGGAATCTTAACATTTTTAATTATTTTTTATTTTGAGTATTTTCTTCATTTTTACAAATAAATCTACTTTCTCTAATTACTCTCCAAATTCTTTATGTTTTAATTTTTCACTCTGGCATTTGTCTATTTATATTGATGTTTGTTATTTAGTTTTTTTAACTAAATTTTATTCATGAATTAAATTAATTGAAAATTACTAATAATTTAAAATAAAATACTTAATATTTTCACGAAATAGGTCTAATATTTCAATTGTCCTATTCTATTACATCAGTTATTTATAGGAATAGTGTCTGAAATACAAATTAAATACAATCAAGTTTCTTTCTGTCTTTATTCGACTATAATTGTGGAAGATGTCATATTCCTTTCTACTCTATTTTAATTGAAACTATATCCAATTGGACAACTAATTTATAATTATTTTATGGAATTTTTTAAATTTTTTATTAATAAAGTAGACGCATATCAATAAATTGCTTTATTTTTATTTTTATTTTTATTTTATTTTATGTTTATGCTAGTTTCAAGAAGTTGCTTCATCATTCACTTAAGTGTAGGTGCATTTAATTTATAATGTCATGAATATGGATTTGAATCTTGACAACAAAAGTGAAAGGACTCATAGTAGTATTTTCTAGGAGGAAGACATGTTAATCAAATTTCCAACTTGATTGAATATTTCTTCTATTAGGTGGGAGAGATGTTCGATAATTTGGCATCGGATTATTAAAGATGCGAATTTCCAACGCATGCATTATACATGTAGTATCAAATGGGAATCACTTCTATCTTAAAGTTTCATGAGCGAATTGCTAGATAAATCATACTAACTCTGTCCCACAATAAATGTCAATTTTTGTCATTTTGGTCCTTCCCACAATAAAAGTCACATTTCACTTTTACAATAAATGGTAAGTAGATCCATTTTTCTTAAAACTCATGCTCACACTAAATGTGACACTTATTGTGGGACGAAAGTAGTAATATTTAGTCAACTTTTAATCTGTCTCACACTTTTCAAAAATCGAATTATAAATCTCGAAGTTTACAACTTTTGCAATGATTTCATCCATCACTTTCCCGCAAAATACCTCACCCACACATAAACATGTATCATCTTTAAAAACGGGAGTTCACATTCCTAACAGAGTCATAACATTTTCACATGTTTAAAATCGGTGGCCACATTATCACATATTTTACCGAAAAGGAGACAGATAATTGCAAAATTTAAAAATTTCATAATTTATAATTCAGTTTTTAAAAAGTGTACGAGAGAGGGATGTATTAAGGACATTATATAGATAAACAAAACAAGTTTTTACTTTTTATGAATGAAAAAAATGAAAGGAACAAATATACTCCAAAAACCAATATTGGCCACCTTAAGCTGTGGCAGCACGAATCAGGTGCAATCGAATCTCAATTTGATGCCCATTTATTTGGTGCTTATTCTTTTCTATGTAAATATCCAATATCATAATCATAACTTATGTAAAATTATTCCTACTTTTGATTAATCATAATAAAGATATAATGCGTAAACAAAATCCAACATCCATTTACACTTGAATTTTCTCACGTCATGAAATAGAATTTCACTCCAAGAAGTTTGGAAGATACGATATTCCTAAATAAATATTGTACGTCATGAAGAATAATTGAATTGGGAGTTTGTATATAAAATACACTGCCATGCATTATTTCCCAACCCATATACGCACATGCACAAATTTCCTTTACTTTCAACCCATACAATAACCACTGCAATTTTTTCTCTCTGCTTGAATAAAAACTACGACGGAGAGGCGGCGCGAAGTCGGCGACAGGGAAAGTTATTTCGGAGAAGACGAGAAGGCCCATGCCGATGATCGAACCACCAGCTCTTTTCTTCATGCAGTCATCAACATGGTTGGAATGCTCATTGGTAAGTTCATTAGATCTCAACATTGATTAGCCCACCACTAAATAAAAACAGTATTTACCGAGCACAAAAAATATTCGGTATAAGCAGGGGTGGATGTAGAAAAAAATATTTGTAGGAACTTTATTGGACCTAATTAATTTCTTGTAGTATAGATTTTTATGCAAAAAATTATACTACCATTCAAAATTATACTACCATTCATATATTACTACATTTTCGAATTAGTAAGTACAATATATTAATCCAACATAGTTTCTCTTCAATATTTTAACATTTTCTTTTTATTTCTCAAACTAATCTTTTGCAGCAATTTTTCTTTAGTTATTTGTCTAATTTATGTCCTTCAATCTTTACTATTGATCTTCATCTACGTTAATTTAGTAAGGCTAAGGATGATTCCAAACAATTTCGGCAAAAATAACAACAGAAAAAAAAAAAGAATGAAAAATTATATGGTAGCCCTTAAGCCCCTCCACCTTATTAGTGTGTCCGGCAAAAGTGCTTGGTAAAAACGAAATACCGAGCACTTTCCGAGCACTTAAAGTGCTTCATTTTAGCCTTGTCGATAAATTTCTAGATTACTTTTCGAGCCCAACCCAATGGGATTCCGATCACATGGCGGTGCCCGGTGAATAACGCTACACCGAGTTGTCTTTATTTGCGCCCAGTACTTTGACTATGCTCGGAAACTGCTCACTAATCACATCTTTTTCCGATGATACAAACTACACTTTACGCGCTCGAAAATCGCCTTAAATTTTTGTTTATTTGTGGCAGGTTTGGGACAACTCTCAACTCCCTATGCATTGGAAAATGGAGGGCGGGCATCAGCATTCCTACTAGTAGGAATTGGATCAGTGTGTGCCTACACTTCCTGCCTACTTGGGAAATGCATGCACAAGAACCCTAAATCAAGAGACTACAAAGACATAGGGTATGATGCATTTGGATCAAAAGGAAGAATTATAGCAACTACTTTCATCTACCTAGAGATTTTCATGGCCCTTGTCCCCTACACCATATCACTCCACGACAACCTTGCCAACGTCTTCACCGCCTTCACTCTGAGCTCGAGCCATCTCTCCGCGTCTCAGCTGTTGGCGCTGATCGCTGTCCTGGTCGCCCTTCCAAGCTTGTGGCTAAGGGATCTTTCCTCCATCTCTTTCCTCTCGAGTGCCGGCGTCCTCTCTCTTCTGATCTTCACGAGCGTGGCCTACACCGCGGTTTCTGGAGCCATCCGAGCTTTGCTGATCTACATTCCAGTTCTGCACCTAAGCAAAATTCCTGCAATTTCAGGGCTCTATGTGTTCAGCTTTGCTGGTCACATAGTTTTCCCCAATTTGTACAATTCCATAAATGATCCTTCCAAATTCACTAAGGTATGTGTGTGCAACTTTGCACCTTCCATATAATTATCAAATGTGTAAATATATAACATTTCTGCAACAATGTATAGGTATCCATTGTGAGCTTCTCAATGGTGACAGTGCTGCCATGCAGCTCGAGCAAAGCCTCCCCCCATCGTTCAAATCCAGAACGAGGATGATCATACGGGGGGCAGTGGGCTCGATTCTACTGCTCATCATACTCGTGCTAGCACTCTCCGTGCCATACTTCGAGCACGTCCTCAGCCTCACGGGCTCCCTAGTCAGTGTCGGAATTTGTATAATTTTTCCATGTGCTTTCTATTCCAGGATATTCTGGAGACAGATTTCGACACGTCAGCTGCTGCTTAATCTCGTGCTCATAACATTTGGTGCAACTTTGGGAGCATTCGGAACCTTTTCATCTTCAAGATCTCTCATCATAAGTTTACAGAGAGGGCATACTTCCTAGAATATCTGGATTTTTCTTGAGTTTTATAGCTTCTCTTGTGTTCAACCGTTGCATAAAGGTTGAATGTAATGAGGAAATATGCATGTATTACTCAGACAAACACAAATGAACAGTTGCAAGCAATGTAATTTTGTATTAGGCTAAAGCATTTTAGTTTCTTACTACACATTTGAATAATCTATGTTTCATTTGTTGCGAAATGCCCCAACTGAAAACAAACAGCGCTGCTTTCATTCCTTCAAGTGAACAATACCATAAAACCGAGACTTACTCCTATACAGCAGGCGATTCTACCAATGTAGACCAAAGCTGGCAGCCTGCATCAGTGGGTGAGCAAAGTACGCCCCTAATGTCAAGGCTGTTATTGAGATATACGGCAACCGGAGGTATTCCTTGTAGTAGTCTTCTGGTAGCTTCTGACGCCCATCGAGAATAGCTGCAAAAGGGATCACACTAGTCCTACTCTTAACAGCTTCAAAAGCTTCACCATGTCGTATGGCCAATCTCCGGTCTCCATTCCAAACACCAAAGAGATGGTGCGCAATCAAACCCACAGAAGCTGCGGCTGTAACTGAATTCCCTATCCAAATTGTGTGAGCAAGGCACCAGATTATTTGCCCTACCATCTGAAGGAAGCAATCAGGATTAGAAAACAGCAAAGGACTATCAGACTCTGTGTGAACTCATGGATGATGCACCGATATTTAAATGTCTACTGGATGTATAATAAGTGATCGATGACATGAATGCCTGTGTTCAAATTTACATAAGAATCAAGTCTGATGTTTTCGTAGTCAATAATCTGTAAATACAAGATAAGGTATAAACAAGAAAACAACAGTAGATTCAATCTTACAAATTGATTGTCAAACTTTGACAACGACTAAAACATTTTTCAAATTTTGAATACTAGAAAAACTTGTAAGCTTAAAACTGTGTCAAGATACTCATTGTATGTTCATTTTGGAGAAGAAAAATGTGGATCAGCAGCAATTGTGAATTATTCGGAAAAAAAACACAACCTTTACCCAAATTTGCAAGTTCCACGTGACTTTCAAAACATCCCATTTACCATACCACATTCTATTTTTTGTAATAAGAAGGTTCCCCAAGATTTTCATTGGTTTAGTAGTACATGTGGTGTGGGACAAACTTCCCTACAAAACTGGAGATATTGTTATTGCAAATAGGTTAAAAGGTGATGCTGTTCATTTGTATAATGTTTGTTAGTCAAGTGAAATTTGCAAATACGGTTAGCTCTCAATTCATATTACGAAAACATCTGTGATGAATCAACTACCTGTGGGTGCCTAGTTATTCTCATTATTCCAGTTTCCCAGAGATGCATCTTGGGCTTGTCAACTGCTGCAACCTCTAACAAGTTGAAGGTCGAAGGATAAAGGAACAAGAAGGAAACGAAGTTGGCGAACCAAACAAGCTCGTGTAGCCCAGGAGTACCCTGAAGTTGCCAAAACTGCACGCCATCATATCTGTGGTTGATGAAATAAACCTGTAACAAGATCAAGATAGTAAAAAAAAACATTTCTATGAGTTCCCGAAAATGTAGAATCTATAAGCAGAATGAGTATAGGTAGGAACTCACAACAGTAGTAACAGCTAAGGGAAGAGATACGCCTGCGAATAAAACACGGAAAGCTCGTTCTCCAATGAGTTTCTCACCCGCGTCCCTCAGGCTAGCTAAGCCACTGTGGACCAATGCAAAGATTGAAACAAGAGCCAACATCGCAACCTACACAGAAACAACAATCAATATTTTTGGATACATGTCAGCACATTATAGTAAAGGCAAGACATCTGGTCTTTCATCTACGGTTTGAGGATATAAACACACAACAAAACACGCAAATACGAGAACACTAGCCGACAGTTCGGTTTATTTTGTTTTTTTCAGTCTTACTATTCTTTTTCCTTCGATTGTAATAGTTAGAATGCTGCCTCTATATGGCTCGGGATTTATCTTATATATTTAACAAATATAACTAAATAGTGCAAACATGTAAGCCACACAAAAGGGCCAATTTTCCTATAACGAAAAAAATCCCTAATTCAAACAGAGTATCCAATATTGAAGCCCCACTAGCATAAAAATCACGAAAACCAACACTCCAAAGCGAGATAATCAACATTAAAATTCAGAAACAATTCCCACAATCAATCTACATCCAAAAACACAAAATTGACTCATTTTCGAACCTCGGGGCTGCCGGAGACGCTCGAAACAGCGTCGACGAATGCTTTACCGAAGCCGGTGGAGTTGTCGATCCAAACCACGTCGAGAATGTATAGCACGACGCCCAAAACCAGCGTGAAATAAATCCAGGAAGAAATCTTCTGCGCAGACAACACGAATTCCGCAGAATCCTCGCCAATCAGGGAGGAAGAGGCTTCACTTCTCTCGGCCTCAGTTTCCGCCACTCGCGCTAGCACGAGATTCCTGAGCTTGCGAGGGGCGTCGGTGGAGCTGGAATTCAAGGGGGGGCGCAGGGAAACATTTTTGAGCTCGAAATTAGAGAGTTTTGAGGGTATTGAGGGACGGAATTTGGGTTTTGGGAGATGAAGGTGTGGGGAGAGAGGGTGGGAGAGCAAGATGGAGCTCGACATCTTGGCTGTGATCGAATTCGAGCCCTCTGCTCTCAAAATTGTTGGTGAATTTGAATTGGGAATTGCATATGAAGTGTGGAGACGAGAAAGAGAGAGAGAATCAAAGCGAGAGGATTGGTGGTTTTGGAGGTTAGCGCAGTGCTGATGCAGCGTTGCCGGGAAATTCGATGCCTTTGTATTTATTAAAACAATTTTAAAAATTATTAAAATGAGTGAAAATGACAGAATTCGGTATATTTAGATTCCCGGTGGGCTAAAATGTATAGTTGGATTAGCATTAAATGTTCATTGATTACATTTTCGGTCGTAAAATAACTTAAATAATTATCTCTAACATTAAACACAGTGATGGATTTCAACATTCAATTGTATAAAAGTTTATGTAAAATTATTCAACTTTAACATTAACATATTATTGATTGCATTAGTATATTAATTATAGTGATTAATACGTTGTTTTATGTGTTTCACACGATATGATGTGGTGGAATCGAGACCACCTCTGGAGTCTACCCTGAGAATTGAAATCTTTATGTAAATCTTGTAATTAGTAAATATATTTCCCTCTCGTAGTTTCACTAAGTTTAGTAAATATATTCCCAAAGTTATGGGTTTCAACCAAGAATTAACTCTATTTAAAATAGTAATACTATTAATTAGTGAAATGGAAACTTTTCGTATCCCTCTAATTTTCCTCAAAGCAAATACTCCTACAACCTAGAAACATAAAGTCACAGTGCTATGAACTTGAGAGAGAGAGAGAGAGAAGAGATCATAATATTCAAATCAACAACTAGAACGTTTTTTACACAAGAAGATGATAAACCTTAGCTATAAAACATCAGTCTTACTTTGTAGCAAACGAAAATTTTCATATTTTGAAGGATTTATACCCAAATTCAGTGCTGGTCATCCCTTCTTCCCAGTCTCCGAGTTTCCTACCCCCAAAAACCACCTGTTGTATGCCCAAATATCTACAGAGACGCACAGCCCCCATCAGTTTCAACCACATCAAAGCGCAGCAGAACTGACTAAAAAATATCACACGACGTTGTATGACAACAACCAATACTTACTCTGAGCTCAATACAGTCAAGCAGTTAAGAAGCACGTCGATTGAAAAGATATCAGCCGTGCCAAGGTCCACCCTGCTCGAGGCACACAGAGTTCTTATGAGGAGGGAGGAGCACGTGGAACTGAAACAATTATGCAACATGACGGATAAAATGGCGATCAGGAATCACGTACCAGACTCTGCCCCAGTTATCTTGGAATTCAACATCGCTTATATCATGGAACGAGGAAGGCATCACCTTGAATCCCTTGTCCGCGTCATAGAGGGGGTCGTGCTCCATCGATGAGTTAGCTAACTGCATTGTCGAGGGTCACATTTTGAGATTTCAAAGGGGTTTAATTGCTGGATATAACAGACCTCTGCCCAAATTTGTAATTTACGACACCACATTTAAATTTCTGCAATCAGAACATCCCCGATTTTTTCAACAATAAAACTATGTCGTTTCATGGTAAAACGATGCCATTTTAGGGTACATATTGAACAAATTTTGCTATTGGAAATGCGAGTCGACATAAGGGATGAACCTGTAAGTTGGCTGTATTAAACGCACCTAAACGGCCCATCACATACCATGATTGAATCACCTGTGACGTATACATATAAGAGGCTCAAGTTTCCAAATAGTTCAGCAAAAAGTTGTTATAAGAGGAAGCAAAGAAAGAGAATCTGCGTACACTGCCAAGAAGGTCAACATCTCGATCAGAAGGGGATCCGTATAACTCAAACCATATGTATGAATCAAGAGGATTAAAACTGAAATCGCAACAACAAA
Organism: Salvia splendens; assembly: GCF_004379255.2. Taxonomy (NCBI): domain Eukaryota; kingdom Viridiplantae; phylum Streptophyta; class Magnoliopsida; order Lamiales; family Lamiaceae; genus Salvia; species Salvia splendens. Next base: position 1,761,425 of record NC_056036.1, on the reverse strand, counting down.
ATCTATTAGAAGCATCATATGCATCACCAACTCAAACAAGGAAAATATGGAAGCTTGGTAATAATCTTTTTTACGCATAAGCACAAGTCAGAATTGTATCTTTACAATAAGACGAAAAAATGTTGTGCCTAGTGATTAGAAAAACCACTTTTTGGCCATGAAAGAAATTCTTCTCATTATACATCCAGAAAAGCATGTTTGAGAAAAAAGGAAAATTAACTGAAGTAGTAACATAAATAACATATTGAGTTGAGAGACCAAGCACACAGTGAGAGCAAAGAAAGCATCACAAAATGGTGAAATGCTCAAAGAATTCCCATAAATACACACACACACACACATACAGGAGCATCCAAAAGCAAAAGTGCATTACTCTCTAAAGCTAACTTTGAATGCAAGGACAGATCCAGATTTAGATTTTGTGATATTTCTGCCCCTCGTCCGAACCCTTTCTTCAACCTATCAGATATAGAAAACAAAAGACCAAGTCACAACTACTTCAATACGTATATAACACATCGTAAAAACACCTAAATAACAAATTTTGTGCATCCCATGAGAATATATACTTCAATAGAGCTCATTAGAAAAATAATGCATGCAGGCAATTCCAAAGGTCAGACGCATAAATACACAGCCAACTCGATAGCTCTGATTCAGCGAAACCCTCCACAATTCAAAGTAAATTGAACAAGCACTAACTCAACTCACTCTTTTTCTCATGAGGTCAGGATTACCAATACTATCTCCCAGAACAGCTCTAAGCTCGGAATCATTTCTACACGCATCTTCCAGTACCCTGCACAACAACCAGAGGAATGTGATATTCACAATTACTTTGCAAGCAGAGAAGTAAGAAAAGCACCAGCAACAATTACTTTGCCCAAGCAGGATAATTGTGGAGCCGCTCCTGATCACGCTTCCGCTTTTCCTCCCGAACTTTCAACAAACGGCGCCCTCTTGCTGTCGTCCCTGACCCTTTGGCAGAATTTCCACTACCATCATTGCTCGTACTCGGCTCTGTGTCATTGACACTCCCTCTAAGATCCTTCTTCGCCACTGCTACTACAGGAAGCAGCATATGCTGCCGCAGCTTCCTACTAGTTGGAAGAGGAAGAAATACATTATATGGAGGTACCACAGAAAACTGGGCCGCTGACAGTGAGCATGAACATCGTGCATATGCACAGGACGTCTCCATTTTATTTCCTCTGTAATATCTGCAAACACACCTCTTCTCATTAAACCAGCAAAAAAAAGTTCTTTAACTACAAAATTATTCTTGCATTTCATATTTCAAAAGTAGTTGAGCAAATTCAATTCACATCCGACCTATAACAAATTCAAATAAAAAATGCCCTAGCAATTGATTACAATTCATCCTTGTGAACTTGCCGCGACTAAGGTAATGAAATCATACCTTCAATTTTGAAATTGCCGCGAATTATACGGCGGCGATGGCGGAGGTTGCAGGTGGTGGTTTGCTGGGGTTTAAGGAAATAGTGAAGAAGTGATAAAGGGCAAAATTGACAAATGAATATTGGAGACTGAAGTTGCTGTGGGCAAAACGCAAAAAGTAATTCATCAAACGGCAGTAGTCTGTTTAGACTACTATAATAATGCAAAAAAAATTCGAAACTTAATCCTGGAAATTGGCACCAATAATTTTTAAGACATTTTTAAAGTTTAAAGAAAACACTATTAAAATTCAACTCATATTTATAATTTTAAGAACAATATTCTTTTATTTTAAAAGGAAAATTGCCGTAAGATATTGTGAATTTTATCAAATTATGATCATCTCACAATTTTGATCAATTTAAGACTGTTCTGACAATTTACCCTTTTTAAATTCATTATACTACTTAAACTGCTGTTAAATCATTTTCTTCAATATAAGAATATTTTTTAATATTTCATATTTAATTTTATTTGATTAAGTGAATACGGCATAATACATAATCTTCTGAGTCCTAATAGTCTTGGCTTATGAATTATGGCTTTTTTTAGGTACTAAAATTAATTTTGAATCAATTAAATATTGAGCATTGCTAAGTTAATTTAATTTCAAATAACCAAATAACCGAAAAATTATAATAAATTTAAGTTCAATTGACCCAAGTTACCTTGAAGTTAAAAAATAGAGTTGATAATTTATAATCTGAAAATTATAATATGACCCATATTGAATAAATAACCACCTGAGAAGATGGATCCAAACTAGAGTGAGTTAAGCCCAATTTACTGCTCTACTTAAACATAACTTTTTTCTTCCAAGAAGAGAAACAAATTGATTCAATTGACTTCCATATTCCAATATTACACAACTTTTTTTGGTTACAATTAGCCTAGTGATAGAGTGGTTGAATGCCGTGAGTCTAAAAGTCTTGGGTTCGAATCAACTATTGCGCGGCCTTTAAATTTCTACTTATTTGTCGATTTGAGAAAAAGAACGAAACAAAATAATGAAAGGGACAAACAGGGTTACCTAAACTGTGGTTTTTCTTTCAATAAAAGAAAAAATAGCTGCCAACTGATGAAGGAATCACCTCTCAATCAGAGGCAAAACCTTTTCTTTTTACAGGCATGAGAAATAAATTAAGAATTAAGAATCCTTATTGGTCTTATCCTATGTAGCAATATACTGTAGTCTCTGGGCAAAAGAAAATAATGAGGTACAGACATCTCTAGCTCAGCAATGGCCACCCACGGCAACATCTTCCATGCTCCTCCCCTATTCCATGGTGCGCCAAAACGAGCTTCTGTGCAATGTATATGTGCAAACATCCATCAGTGCCAGAAATATGAGTGCAACTCTCATCTTGCAAGTGTAACAGTAAAAGAAAATGGGTGGACACACAACCCACACGAAGAGATGAGACATTAAGAAGCACAATTTGATGTAACACTAACCAAATCAATCAGACTTGTAATGTTAGAAATATTGAGAAAGAGAGACGGAACACATGGAGATTCAGCAAGGTTTTATAAGATGAGTCTCGAATGTGGAACTTTCTGAATCGGATGAATGCATCGTGTATTAGAGTAAAACGATGTGGAAATAAACCTTAAGGATTCCAAGCTAGTACACTCTTAGTTAATGAGAAACAGTGCCGCATATACAGGTTTAGACAAGGACAGCATTCAGCAAGGCAGCAGCAATTCACATAGACATAGAATCTTCAACAACATAAGAAAAAAAAGCAAAAAAAAAGAGAGAGAGATTGCAAATAAAACTCTTCATTTCATTACAGACTTCGCCATTGTCAAGCAAAAGGCTCTTGAAGTATTCATTTATTATATTATGGAAATTATTGAAGACTATATGGAATAACTGACCTCTTTTATTCTCCTTTCCAATCTGTCAATTCACTGCTGGGTACATGTAGTTTTTTTACTCTTTCTTCAGACTCAACGTCATTCACTACACCCCGGCATCTAGAAGATCCACAATAACAAGCTAGTCTTTCACCAATTGAAGAAAATCTGCCACAAGAAAACATGAGTACCCTTATTGATAAAAAAAGTACAATAGCTGGATGAGGTAGAAAACCTGTAATCATATGTTAGTTCTTCACCATAATTGATGTCCCGCTTCGCGAATATAATTATGTGGTTGTTGTCATTGACAGTAATTACTCTTGAATAACAGTTTGACTGTAAGAAGAAACAGTTAGTCTTCTGGAGGTCAACTTAAAACTAAACGGTAAAGCTGCCAATATCAATACATACTTCACATGAGTGGTTAATCAAATGTGCTATGCTTCCTGCCTTGGTGGCATCTAAAACACGGTTATCATCAATCCGGAACATATAAGTTCCAGCCCCCTGCACGGAAGAAATGTTAGGATAATCCAAAAACACATATCTACTGGCACTTTAGAAGCAGTTTTAAGTGAGATGAGCTACCAACACTCAATACTGATGCAGACTTACAGCTGAAGGTCATTCAATATAGAACCGATGAATATATTACAAACAAAGGGATAAAAAGAATAACACAAGCAAATGGCATTTCGATAAGCTAAAGAGGCTAGAGATAATACGAAGCAAATAACGACACTCGGCAGATATATATATCATAGGAAGCTACAGGAGAAAATACATTTTAATAGGAAAATTAGATTATAAGTAGGCACTTACCACAAGTTTGTTGTAAGACAAGTGTTCTCTTCTGTCGGCTACAGAACCCCGAATAATGTCCCCAGTATACTCAATCACCTTAAATGCAACAGAATGGTAACTTAATATATAGAACCCCAAAAATTAGAAAGAGATGTCTGTCATAGCAATTTACCATGTCTCCAGCTTTATATGGAAGTTTAGTGAAGACACCAAAACCATGTATACGAGACTTCCCTGTGGCCAAATCATTTTCAAAAGGTAAAGGATTAATAAACGGAGTACTCGCAGATAGTCTATTGAATCAAAAGGCAAGATTATGGAACCCACACTCATGAAAGAGAAACCTTAACAACAATTAGAATTTAAAACTAAACCACTAGTATAAGAAAGATTACCATATGCCAGTCTCCTCCTATAGGTCTCCCTCATGTGGTTGTACTTATCAGCAACCGAAAGAAACTCACGAGATGACTTTAGTTGCAAGCTTCTTAACTCCAGAAGGTCTACAGAGTGCTTGGAACTACCAGGTTCATTTGAGGACGTTTTGTTCCACAAGGGCATATGATGGCTGAACCCACCTGGTATATGTGGCACATTCTCCACATACAAGCGCTTTGATGACGGACCATCTTGTCCATTTTTTGCATGCTTCTTCCGGTAATCATAAATTTCTAACAGACATGGAAAAAGGGAAATTAGATGTCCATGAATATAATGCTCCTTTATTTCCAAAGAGATCCTCTTAAACATAGAGCAATCCTACTTACAACTTTAGTTATTATTTAGTAGACTAGCTTAGAGCAGAACATAGACCCAAGCAGAGTGATTTAGCTAATCACCTATTTTGTCAAGCTAAACAGAGTTTAAGCCTCTCCCTTATTGAATTCCAAAATAGAAAATTAATAGCTATATAACACGATTAGAGAAAATGATACATTCCATCAGACAAAAACAAAATCATGAAACTGAAAATCTTATCAAAAGTTGGGAGAACAGTAGATATGACTATACCAGTGCGAGCGCAACCGCTAGGGTTTATAGGTGGAATATATTCAGCATGTTCATCTTCACTAGCCTTTTGAACAATTCGTTTGTCAGAAGCCACATTTTCATTAGACTTGGGCCTGTGTCTCTCACAGAAAGAAAGAAGCTGAATGGACTGATACTCGTCATCCTCATCAAGAGGAGCTGTGTGGACTCTATCCATGTCCTCAGTCTACATATGTAATAGACAATCCCAAGTAAGAAGAGAAGTTTACACAACTAATGGAGTATGCTTAAGCACATGGTTTAAATACCCAAACATCATACCTCGAGGCAAAAGCCGGCAGCACGTGCACACAGGGGATGGTATGACACACGACAATTAATGTTGGAGCACTGAAGAGACATGATATATATTAATATAATGGAATACACAGATAATTTGAGATTTTCAAAAGAAGAAAATAAGATGAACACGGCAAAGTTTCTAGAGAAGGCATTTGTCAGGAAAATATGAACTATCAGCTAAAATTTAATCCATATTTTAATTTCATAAGGGCAAAAAACAATATCTACCTGTATGCACGCTCCATGAGAAACGTGACAGATGCTGCAAAGTAGCTTCCACCGATCCTTCACAGAAAAAAAGAACTATCAGCTAATGTTCAATCATGTAGAGTACTTAACCAATGCCATGTAAACATAGTGCAGAATAACACATTCCCCCACAAAGAAATATCTGCAAAGTAGATCAGGAAAGATTGTAGGGCAAATATGCTTGTCCGCGATTGGTGATCAACTGGTACACACACAAAAAGTTAAATTAGGCAGACTTAGAAAGAGAGAGGAGACCGAGATACCTTGTTGATTCGATCAATCCCATCAATAGGTTCCATTTTTTTAACATCTAATAAACATGTTTCTGCATGAAAATAGATGAGTAAGCTAAGAATCTTAATTCAAAAAAGAATAAGGCATGAACTTGTATAATGTAGGGGAAAAATAGAAACCCGGAATCCATATGCCGCAAGCCAGATGAGCCCAACTGTCATTGGTTGTGGGTTTCATAGCACCTCCTGAAATTAAATTTATTCAGACCATCAAGCTGGTTTTATTTATTGATTATTGAATACACCAAATGGACCCTGTGAAGAAGTTGAATATCAAAGTAGTATTAATCTTTTAAGTACCTACTACAGGACAAAGGCAGCACAGAGGAGATTCAGGTGCTCCAGGACGGCATAAGTTGCATAACCAAAGCACTCCATCACTGGGCTCTAGTTCTCCGTAGCATCTAGCATGAACCTGAATAGGTATACAGGACAACACTTGAGTTGCATAAATCATTCTGGAGTTGCTAAAACTAACAATTGAAATCAGTAAAAAAAAATTAATTGAGTGAGCAAGCCTCTCTAACATAACACTGAGAATAATTTTAGAAAATAAAAAAGGAAAGGTATTTATAACAATGACTCCTTGACAGCAAGGAGGACCAGCGCTGAATTAATGTAAATAATGGATCAATGCTTCATTTCAAGACAAAGCAGATAATAAACGTCGCAAGGTATAGACTTACCATCATTCTGCATTTGTCACACTGAAGAAATAAATTGTTCTCGTACTCCTGAATTATATACGGAAATCATTATTATTCAACAAATATGCAATATAGTTTTGCTGGTAATGAAATGATGTTTAAATATATTAGAAAAAATGCAGCAAACCACACTTCCTGGTAACTCACGCAATTTAGATTTAATCAAAGCAGAAGAAAACATGAAATGACAGAAGCCAATTGAAAACTGAGTTAGGAGTCAATCCCTTTCCACAAAAAACAAAAAACAAAAAAACAAAAAAACAAAAAAAAATTAAACCTCATCCATATGGCAAACATTGCACTTGTCAAGGTCCATCCATGTAACTGTAACAGGTCTGTAACCAACAGATGAGTTTTTCATTTTCCTAGAGGCCAACTGGGAAGACTTCGCCGCTGATCGCGACATCTCCTGTAAAATATAATACTACATTAATATGAAGGCTATAAAGGCATAAGTGAGCCAAGTACAGTTCCACCAAAACAAATCAAATGAGCCTGATGTGTCACAATTCACAAGATATTTTGACAACCAAACTAGGTAGGCTGGTAAATAAATTAAGGTACATAGATGACTATAAAAAAAATTACTAGTATGATTTTAGAGTAAACAATCAGGTTAAGTGAATAAGTACCTTTATGAGTCTGAAAACTTTTGGGTGGGAAAAACCAAACATATAAGAACCAGAGGAAAATTTCTGATCAGCTTTATTGTCTTTATTTCTGATTTGCACGATCCTGATCTTTTTGTAAATTTTATTCCAGCAAGCTGATGGAGTTGGTCCATTGAACTGCAAAAGAAAGACAAAGACAACATGACAAATCTTAAGTACGCCGCCTCATGAGTAGGCAGTAACTAAGTGTGCGGAACCAAAGCAAGCATCACAAAAGGTGTGCTTTTTGCTACTTTTACTAATCCATCTGGCATTGGCATGATCACTCTTCCAGAGAAATTCACAAGTTTACTAATTTATTTTAAATATGAAACACTAAATACAAACCTCAGGCAGGGAAGGCATAACTACACGGAAGGAAAATAGAACGGCAAATAAAAAGGAAAACATACTGAGAAAGGTAAAAGCTGCCAAAAAAATTTGATAAGATAGCTTTATCTGATACCTCTTCTCCATTATCTCCTGTAACTTTAAATAGAGGTCTTGTCCTCGAGTCAACATCTCGCAGTACTTCCATCTTATACATAGTATGCACAGTTGGATCTGAAGCAGAAGTGAAATGTAAATTGATAGAAGTGATGAGTAAGATACGTAAATCATAATAAGCAAAACGAAATAACAGAAACACCTTTGCAATTAATAATTCACCTGAAAAAGATGTAAACTTCCTTACAGCACTATAACCCTCAGGCCATATGTATTTCTCATTTTGGAAATTGCTGGAGTCTCTGACAATCTTTCCTGCATAATGATTCACATGCACAAACTGATTTGTCAATTACCGTGGAGCTCCTGCCTCATAAAAGGTACTAAGCACCAAGGACCACCAACAGAAAGTTACAGCATTGAAGGTCCTTACAATATATTCGATAACACAATGTAGTGCCCAGAGAAAACAAACAAGGCCTAATTTATAAACTAGAGAAAGCAACAAATGCAGCCATATATTATGAATATGATAAATTAACATGACTTACCGAGGCTTACTATTTGCAGCTCTCCATCTTCCAATTTAGAGCTTTTGAGATCATCAAGTTTCTTAAGTATCTCGTCATGGCTTATAGACTCACCATCCGAGTCAGCACCATCTTCATTCTCCCTGCTTCTATTATCCTTAACATCACCTTCAACACCATCTCGCAGCTGCTGCATTCTTTCAGGTAGCCGCTGTTCACTAAGATATCTGAATACATCTTAAGAATTAGGTGTATGGCAACAATCAGTCAAATAATGTTTCAAGAGGGTAACATTGTGAGTAAGCATGCCTATGGCAGAAATGAAAATCCAAAAGAAATTCAAAACATGCAAACATGAAACGTCATATTTAGAGTTTGCCAGGTTGCGTGAGTTTGCCAGGTTGCGTCTCCAACTCATCCAACACAATTGAACACCCAGTTTACTGAGGCACTTCTTCATATTGAGGCTCAGCTAGTACCATAGCCATCTCAATTACCCCAAAATCCAAAGTCCAGACAAAGAAAGCTAGTGCGCTAAGGTTTAAGGTCAAATCACTTTGGCTATGGAAACAGAAAACTGAAGAAAAGATGACTAAAAAGAAGCAGACATGAATTACAAATTCGCAACCATCCTATCCTAAGAACACTTTGTGTCTCTTGTCTGACAGCATTAGTACTGAACAAAAAATATAGTATGATAATCTAACAATGCAGATTAATTAATGACTCACACTTTTGCCTCCTCCAATCCTCGAACAAAACTAGGTTTCTTGCACTTTGAATGACAGGACGAAAAAAGGCCCTTGAGGAATTGGATAACTTGTTTGCGCGGAACCCTGATAAAAAAGCAAATATAAATGGAGAAGACTGAAAAGGTGACCAATTTTTAGCAAAATAATCACTCTCCAAAGAATCTTCAACTTTAAGTCATTAATTATACCTAGCAAAATCATAGGTGCCAAAGAATTGTACAATCACAGACTTTTCTCCAGAAATTTTGTTCAATCCCTTGTGTTTACCCACATGAGATTCGTCTAAAACAATTGCTGGCCATGCAGCATGTCCTACATCAGAGCAAAATACAGGTAACAGCATATATTTAGAAAACTTGTAAAAATGAGAAAGTAATGTGTACAAAATAACAAAAGAGGAGCCTCAGGCAGCCAGCATATATTGCAACAGAAAGAAACAGAACATGGGAGAACACAAATTCCCTGATCCCACAAAAACAGAAAATATGCTGTGAAGGGCAATCATATTAGAAAAAAAATAAGATTATGTGCAGGGGCTGGAAAGGATGAGCTTGCAGCTTATTATGTACACAGAATGAAACAATTGTGTGTGCTTTTAATATGCTCCTGTTGATGCGAGAAAAGGCAAAGGAAACCATTTCTGTATGGTCTTACTGTCTTACAGATATCAAAGTTCGTGAAACCTTTCTATCTTTACTTATCTGAACCCATCAAATATCAGAACTCTTAAATGAAAATGAACTAAACTGCAATGATCAGGTAGTGCAGTCCACCAGATAGACCAGCTTTTAAACTTAATGCAAAACCAGAAGGAGATAGTGACAAACCAGTAAGTTTAGCCCAAATTAGATCACCGGTTTCAATCTCTTGGCAATCATCATCTAAAGTGGCGGCCAGAACCATCATCTCGTTAGCATCAAGTTCATCAGCTTCAGAGCTCTTCTCACATAACTTCAACTCCATAATTTGCATCTCCTTGGACGAGATATAAAACTTTATACGTTCATTAGATATAACCAGGTCTTCTTGCTCTCCATCCTCATACTTCAACTGCATAGTTCCCCCCACATATTACCAATGTGCCAGCATTAACTTAGGCGCATAATATAGATATACGTTAATTAAATTAGTGTTAAGTAAAAGAGCATTACATGGTGCTGACCAGTTTCGGAATTGTACCCTGTTATATGGGCACAATACCAGCTTGCATCTAGTGGCCAGTAGACCTGTTCCATACAGCAATAATTTGAACATGAAATACGAGAGATCAATTACATGTGAAAGTTATACAGATTGTCCTATTGTTTCCAGCAGATTCATAAATTGAAGCTCATATGTGAAATGTAGTTATTACTGTTATTGGCTATAAAAGTTCTGACCTTGCATTGTAACTCAATGAACTTCTCGGGATCAACTCCATCGAAACTCAGACTGCACCCAAAAAACAAAGTACATACACCATGAAAACATCATCAACATGTGAGCTTGAGCACAAAAAGGATAGAAAATGGACCAACACATACCGGACCCATTTCTTCATCCGTCCAGCTCCTGAATTCTTTACAGCAGTCTCCGAAGAATAATTTTTTTGTTTTTTCGTCTTGCTACTATTATCAATTTTACACACATTCCTGGTTTCCCGAACAATTTTACAGTTAATTTTGTCAAGATCATCACTCAACAGCGTCGGAGCATCGGATTCCCCCGACAACTTACAATCACTCCCCACTTCCAAATTCCGAAACCTCCTCCGCTTCATGACAGCCCCCTCCGCCCTACCGTCAACCTCCAATTCCGCATTCAAACTCTCCGAAAGCAGCCCCTTCATAAAATTGGTGCTCTCCGCCCTCTTCCGGCGCCTCGAGTAGACTACAGCGAACTGAGACTCCGGCGTGATCGGGTGCCCCGTCAATTGACCATGGCCGTTCGTTTGCGGAGGCTTCCTGGCTGCAGCCTTGACCTTCTTCGATCCGGAGGCGGTGACGCGGGGAGATGTAGCAGAGTACACCTCGCAGAGCGGGATGTACTTGAGCGGCGCGTCGCTCCTGTGAAATTCATCGTTGTCGCTGAGCTTCGCACCGCCGTTTTCGGGGAATGCGTCGGCAGCCATGGCTCTTCTTCTCCCCCTGTGGCTGTGGGGAATAATGAGGTGATTTTTTATTAGGGTTTTTCAATGGCAGAAACGAAAAATTGATTTCCCGCCGTTGGCACCTGAAGAGTGAGTGGGGCTTCTGCTTCTGCCGCTCTATATATAGTGCTTCTCCTTTGACAGGTGTGAATTACACAGACAAATTACTCCTCTCTCTAACAAATCTTTCTTCGATTCTCTCTCTTTTCATTATTTCGCTTTTCTTTTTCGGAATTACATTACATTTTTCTGGATTTGTGCAAAAATGTCTCCCGCTCTTTTCCATATATGCTTGTCTTCAATTAAACAATCAAACAATTGTTATAAAATCAACCGCCTTTGAATTATCATCAGATCAGATGAAATATGTAGAATTTAAAGATCTCAGGTAACGATTTTGGATTTTTAGTTGATAAATAGATGATTAAGGTAATGAACATGCCCAATTCAAAAGTTTTTTAGGCCGTGTGCTGATCATCAAGTATGATACGAGTGTGTGTTGCTACTAACGATAGGGTGAATATATGCAACGTAAGACAGTAATAATCGATTGTGCGAGTTAATTATGCGTTTTTTTTATTATATGTCAACTAATAGATGTGGGAACGAAGGTCAGTTACGTAGTAATAATAACGTGAATCCATGCAACGCAAGACAATAATAATTAGTTGTATGAGTTCTGCCTTTTTTAAAAAATAACTGTATCGGATATCTAATATGGGACGAAAGTCAGTTACTAGTAACGGTAACAATAATCCATGCAGCACAATACGTAATAATTGTTTGCGCGAGTTATATGTTTTTTAAATCCGTATTGACTGTCAGGTGTGAGATAATTGTCAGTTACTAGTAATGTTAACGTGGATCCATGCAACACAAGACGTGATAATTGAATGTGCGAGTTATAGATTTTGTAAACATTTGTATCGATTGTCAATTATGGGATGAAGGTTAGTACTAATAACGATAACGTGAATTCATGCAAAACAAGACGTGATAATTGTTCGCGCGAGTTATACGTGAACCCATGCAGATGGTTAGAGCCTTTCACTGTTCTATCCCAAGTTCGAATCTCGGTGGTTACAAATCCATTCCTTTACTTATTTTATTTGCATTATTATGTCAATTTCTTATTTTAGCTTCTTAAACTTTTATGTCCAAAAATTGAACCTACCGCTATTTCATTTATATACATTTGATTTTTAGCGTTATTTCTTATTTACTTGCACCTATTTTCTAATTTACGTGCACAATTATTTTCACCTATTTTTATGTTTTAATTTTACTCTATATGCACAATTTCCAGTTTTAAGTTTCATTTTTACGTACTTTTACACTTATTTTCTTATTTACTTATTCACGTGATTTTTATTTTCATTATTTGTGTTTACTCATTTTAAATAAAAAACTTTAAAATACGAATTTCACGACGACTCTATATACTTATAGTTTCAATTAAATTTTTATTATTATTTTCTTGCTATTCATCATTATGTCTTATATTTTATGCCACAGGCCTATTACTATTCACCATGATGTCGATTCCAAAAAAATATTCCATGAGTGACTTGGGTCCCCAACGTCAAAATTTTGTCTTCGTATGCTATCATAGTGATAGAGTGGTTAATATCCTGAACTAAACATCTTTGATTTGAATCCACCCGCGACCTTTCAATTGATCCTCATTTATCAATAACAAAAGATGCAAATGTACTATACCCACTTTCAAGCCTGTAAAATTATAATTAACCACGATTTCGTAGCATTAATACTTATTCTCAATAAATATACAACTTTTATAGATGTATTCCATCGGTATGTATAACATTTTTTCATATATTTTAAAAAAGGAATATACTCCTATAATTCAAAAGTAGCATGCTTATCTGCACATATCTTCACATCCTATCTTTAATCATAATTACAAACTCATCTGCATTCACTCATAATAATTATAAACTTATCTGCATTCACTCATATTAGAAAAGTAAACTGGAAAATCTTATCTGCCCATTGTATTTTTGTATTAATGTATTAATATAGCCTACAAAAATACAAACATTCTTTCCCATACAATACGTGTTCATTTCCAATTTTCCTCAATCTTTTTTGAGCTGTAACAGCCCACATTAATTATATTTTCTCATTAGTTATTTTTTAGATATTTTATATAATAGTAGTCAACTTTCATAATTTTAATATTCCTAATAGTTTGTTTCGCTAAAATAACAATATTTGATGCAAGCCAATTAATAAGGGGCACAATAGTCCAAATGCATACTTATAATATTTTATTAAATAGGAGTATATATTTATGTGTAGAAGTATTGAAAGTAGACTATTTATATAAACTAGTATCACACCCGTGCTACGCACGGATTAAAATATTTTAAAATTACACGAATTAAGATATAATTATTGTGGTTTAAATTAACCAAAATGATGGTTATATAAGTTAGTACGGATTGCAACGCAAGTAAAAAAATACTTAAACTAACAAATGTATAGTACATAAGAGTAATATAATTACCATGATTAAATTAACCAAAATGGTGGTTATATAAATTAATAATTTGAATACCGAAAAAGCCTAAACCTTCATTCTTCCTTCTTCCATCATCCTTCAGTCCTTCTACCTTATTTTTTAATAATGTACAATTTTTATTGAGAAACTCAATAAAAAATACAGATTCAAATCCTAAATTTGTCATGTCTCTCTACTACCATGCACAAAATACAGATACTCGTCAACCAATTAACTGAGCAACTATAGACAGCTCGAATATGACTAACCTAATGGCGAAATCACATAAAACAACACAAAAAACCCTTAGATCTATGGCTCCATCGCTGCCACATACATGAAATAGTCGACCGCCATCTGCATCGATGTGTCCTCCGCGTCAATATGGTTCGGGAGGTTCATGTCGATATTCTTCTTGTAATTCCTCGGACCTCAACAATATCCAACAAAAATGCAAATATGAATAACAATGAAAGAACATGTATTTATAGACAAAAACTAAAAGTTAACCTTTCAAGTTCCACAATTCATAAAAAACGTTTTAGTTTCCACCCTCTTCAACATAATTTTAATATTTACGTATGAAACGTTTACCAAAATTTACGTAAAATTTAATATTTGTAGGTGAAATGCTTAGAGAAGAAATGATAATTAAAGGTCACGGTGGTTTTTAGACCGTGGAAAGCAAAATGCTTAGAGAAAAATACTCCACCGAATTAAATCATGGACTATTAATAAAAAACTATTTTAATCAATAAATAACTTTTTTATTAAAATGACATTCAATACCAAGTTTAATATCATTTGTTACAAATTATATCAATAATAAATGTCTACTATTTTTTACGTTTCAAATCATAAACTATTTAAAAAATCAATTTTAATTAATAAATAAATTTATTATTAAAATGGCAAGAATTAATTTCCATCAATTCTTCAAGCTTATTCGCTTGGTAGAACTCAATTATTATGTAGAACAAAGTCGAATCAAATTTCGTATTTCCGTTTCAGTAAATCATCCTTGTACAAGTCAAATTTATAGAAAACAGGTAGCTTTTCGTATTCTTAGTGAATTTAATCCAATGTTATTTATTATAAATTAAATTAATAACAATTGAGTTACAAATTGTTTGACCTCTCACGTTATAATCAATTAGCAATAAAAAAGAATTTGAATCAATTGATTTTGTATTGTTGTTGCTGGTTTGTGTACAATTGCACCATAATGACGGAAACTCATTTTCTCTAATTAATATGCAATCAATTGTAGTAAAAGAATTCTAAATGGATGTGTACATTTATTATTTGTTGTAAAAGATTCAAATTCATTAGTAAATCACAATTTTAATTATCACCAAGATGAATGCACACAACACAAGCAAAACTAAGCAATTAATTCAGCATAGAGACAACACAAACAATAACGAATTTGAAATTGATACACAATAACGAATTTGAAACTGATACATTTAATTATATGAAAATATGAATTAATCATTTTGCATTTAAAATTAAAAAATGAATCATTTAAACTCTCTCTATATATTACTCCATTTTTTTCAGAAAAACAGTTATTTTTAGTTTATGTTTTATTATGGCCCGTTTAGTAAAAACAAACGAAGGAAGTTAGGATTCAGCTAAAATATAAATACGTGGAAAATAATATTGTACATTATTTTTGTAAAATAAAAAATGACTCTGACCTTGAGACTAAAAAATAAAGCAAATTTATATCACACAAACCAAAAAAACCTAGAGAATGTATAATTACCACTTCTCCTAATGAGATTTAAGATATTGTTTATCAAAAGGTATAATTTAAGATTGCACTGGTGAGACACTTCCTAGTCGAGCTAATTTGTTGCAATATAGTAACCCCCTACACTAAAAACTCAAACCTTGAAACTTAAATCCTAAACCCTTAACTTTAAAATATACTCATCATGACCAACAAATAAGCCAAATATCAATAAAATTATCTCTCCGTCTCAGTTCAAAAATTTAGCATTGTACAAAGTAATTTAAAAATTGAATAAACTCACAAATAATACCATACACTACTATTTGATGATAAATCTAAAATTAAAATTAAAGTACTTATATAAATATTAGAAATGTTTATAGTAAAAATAACATTCACGTAAACATGTAAAAGTGAGTAGACAATCAAACTATAATTTATAGTATTTTAAATTGTCCATTTAGACAATTTTAAATACTATAAATTATAGTTCTATTTGAGATTCTGAATAGTACTCCATCCGTCACGAAAAATAGTCTCATTTTGCTATTTTGAAATGCCAACAAAAAATAGTCTCATTTCTAAAAATACAAAATTCTCTCATACTTTATCCACTTTTTTTTCTCTATCTCCCCAATATTTTATGTGACATTCCTAGCCCAAAACATGCATCATTTTGCATATTGAAATATTTGTATTTATCATTTCATTTTTTTATATAGTTTTATTTACATAATAAATATTATATCTATATATATATTACCTTAAGTATTAAATTGTTAATTTAAGTGTATACATGTGTAATAATGTGAATGTGTGTGCATTAAACTATTATTTTTGAATATATATATATAGAGGTGTGATCAAATACAAATGCTTATCTATAATAGAAACTACAAACTTTAATCCTACACACTCATTGTAAGTAATCAACGGCTAACAATGAGATTCATATGTCAATGTCAACGCTTAATACAAATTATGTCACTTGGGGGAATGTCAACGCCTAATACAAATTTTGTCACTAGGGGAATGTCAATGTCAACGCCTAATACAGATTATGTCACCGGAGGGAATGTCAACGCCTAAAGTTTGTATAATTTGTATTATAGATGATTTGTAGATTATCATGACCATATATATATATACACACGTGTTCTTAGTATATGTACATAAATAAGCAATAGTTTGTTTAATTAGGAATTTAGATATGAGCACTACTTACAACATGTTAATTTATAAACACTTGTATAATTAGTTTTACTAACTATGAGATATACATAAAAGTTTTATGCATGGATACGTGTAAGATTTTAGCAACTCTCAGCATGATTTATAATTTCACGAATTATTGGAAATGCAACTCAGTCCAAATGGATACACATAACTATATATTATTAATATTATTATCATCATTCCTGCCGTAATATGCATAAGTTATTATGAGTACAAAAATAATTAGCATAAATATTAATTGTTTTATAGTGTTAATTAGTACATAAACAAGAGTCGGTCTATTACACCGCCATATACATGTATATATATAACGAAGCTTAGGTTTGAAAGGGAGCAGAAAAATACGAAAGAAAAAAAATAGAATTGAGGGTCATAGTGCAGGAGACGGAATCGGTGTTCAACTACTTTATCTATCTCTTTTAAGGCATGTATACTTTTAATTTTACATATGTTATTCAGTTGATTGCTATATATTAGATTGGATTGAATATTTGAATTATATAATGTGATCCTAATATTGTTACGTGTTGTTTGGATTTATTTTGTGAAATATGATATGGATATGTGATTGGTGCAAATCATATGTTTATATGTGGCATTAGAATATCTTGAATTATTGTATTATTTAGGATATGTGACAATCTTGTCATGGGTCTGATATCTATGATAATGGATCTATGGGTCAAAGAAAATATGCAAAGAGAGACATTTGTTGAAAGGTCAAATCAAAAGGGGGCATTCATGAAAATGTCAAAATGCAAAGAGGGGCCTTCGTGGAAAGGTCAAATCAAAGAGGAACCTTCGTGGAATGGTCAAATAATAAAAAGGGACCTTTGGGTCGTATACAATGGAAATCTAGGGCAGATACCAAGCTTGATTTGTCACATAATAATAAAAAGAACGGAGATGCATGTGAATATGAATATTAGATTGTTTATGATATTTATTACTGACAAACATAGATTTTGCATGTTTTTAAGAATTAGGTTTGACTTGTTTTAAATGTCAATCATGCAAATTACGTTCTTAAATTGCATATGTTATACATTTGGTATTTTTGACGCGTTTGTTGATAAAAGATAGAAAAAAGGTGAAAAAAGGCTAAAGTGCAGCAGCCTCTGTTCGAGCCCATTCTGCCAGCGATTTTGAATTCCAGTCAGTGCTTACTACATGCCATTCTCTTCGTCTTCGAAAGAGCTTCGCGTGGATATCTTGCATGTCTCAATCGGAGTTCTGTGGAGAAAGTTATGACAATTCTACGAACGTTGCGCAATGCAGTCAAAGCTGGCGAAAATTTATGCGGAAATTCACGGAAGAAAAGAAATTATTATATTGTGAAGCCAAATCTCTCCTATTTCTTGTAGGGCACAAAATTTATCAAAAATAAACCTTTTTCCAGCCTATAAATACCTCTGAACCTAATTCATAATCTTTATCTCAGAGTCTCCAATCCTTCTCTATCTCTACACTTCTTCCATTCCATATTCCACCCTTAAATTCATCCATCTTCCATTGGAGCGGAGTTCTGCAGATCCAGGCAAGAGAAGACTGAAGATTGAAGATTCAAACTTGGGTTTTATCAATTTCTTTCATATCTCGTACTTTATTTGTAGTTTTTACTTGTCTATGAGTTAAACATCAATTGTGGAATTTTTGGTGATGATATTCAATTGATTTTCCTTGTTATCTCTTGTGGTTATTTGATTTATCCTTGCGCTTTCTATATTCAATTGATTAGCTACCTCTTGAATACATGTTAGAGTTGATTAGAGTACTCGGGAGACGAAATAGTTGACTTGGAAAATGGATAATTCACACTTTAATTCAATAGAATTCGGGAGAGTTGAGGTTTCACGTGAGGTATTGGTCTTAGCGATCTTTTAGGAGTTAGATGTTAGAGATTTAAATGGGACTTTTATTTCAACACCTAATCTACAGATTTCTCACATTGGGAGAGGGTTTAATCCAGTTAAGTGACCGACTTAATAACTCTAGAGACTGTAATTCAAGAAAGTCGATTGTGTTTTGGATCCTAATATTCTACATTCTTATGTCTGCTTTGTATCATTGTTTATATGCTTTTTTTATTTGTTTATTTATTTTCCAGTCTAGTTTAATAAAATCAAACCAACAAAAACATCCGTGTCTTTAAATAGTATATGACGCTTAGTATATGATAGCCAGTTGCAATCTTATTCCATGTGTTCGATATCCCGATACTGACCTTTAGCTATACTAGATCTACCCTGTAAACTTGCAGGTATTTTTAGTGCTAATAAATAGTGCATCAATTACTTCTGGTAATATATGTTGGTGAAATAATGTGTTTGCTTTTGTGTGTGAAATTAAAGGTAAGGCTTATATACACTGAGTTGTGGCTCATATAAACCACTAATATTTTTCAGGAATAAGATATCAGTGAAGTTTTTGGTTGACGTGGGTCGTAGGAACTGTATTTGTTATCAGGTTCGGTGGCTGGCGCGTTTTGGCAACCTTCTCTTCCTCATCATTTTTGCATGTAGATAAATGTGTAGTATATAGAGTAAATGATGTAGACAAATGTGTAGTATATAGAGTGGTGAGGGGGTCTCACTACTGGTCATAATGTTTTGAAGTATGTACTAAACGTTGGTTTTGAACTTATATAATATGTGAGTTTCATTTACTTGACGTGTGGATTATTTATTTTAAAACTTTGAATTTATTTATTATAAGTAGTTACGTCAGATATGGTTGGGTGTGACATTTTACTCACTTTCACTCTTTAAAGGTGGTCTTAAAAATCACTTTTCAAATCGTGCAGATTTCCCACACTAAATTTTGGACATAACTTTTGCCTACGCGGAATGTTGATACTAATTCTAGAGCATCCATAGAATTATCAGTCTCATCTTCCCTGCAAGATGGAATGTAGCACCAACTATTACACGTAGGTAAAATTTATGCTAGAAATTTTAGTGTTGGAAATCCGCATGATTCAAAAAGTTTGTGATTTTTAATAGTACTACTTTTTTTATTGTAGGAAATGCCAATTTTTTAAAAAAGTTATAACCAGTTTTCTGATTTAATAAGAGGAGGTATAATTTTTGATAAGATAAAGATATAACTAATACAAATAGAGTTAAATTATAAAAATATGTAAATAAATATCATATACCTCAAAGATCAATTGACTTGAATGATCATGAATGATCACCCAAGAAATTGCATACATCACTAGAAGCTATATGACAAAATCCAAATTGACTATGACCCCAATACGTATTGCATCAAAGACGCGATTGGGAAATATGTTTGCCAAATTAACATATATTCGTCCGATTATCTAAAAAATGGTTGGCAATATGTTTGCCAAAGCAGTGTACAATATTGGTTCGATGAAATTAGCAATCTCGAAAATGGCTATCGGTGCCCTATGAAGTGGAGTACAACGTACTGTTAGACAAGCAATTAAGATTTTAAATATTTAAATAAAATACTTCATTATTGCTTCTCCAAATGAGTTTTCCATGAACCCGTAGAAAGTTGTTGACTCGGCAAAGAGTGTAACTCATAGTACAATAACTTGAACCGAGAATATTCAATAATAAATAAAAAAAATTGGAGCTGAGAATAGAGGAGTAAACATTAAATTTTGAAAATTTAATACTACCTTGTATTGGCAAATCCGGTTCAATGTTACAAACCCAATACTAGGCCATGACTAGGTAAAATATGAAATGAAAGGTTGTACGAGGATACATGATAGTAGCAGTGGCGGCATACCATGACGAGATGGAGGAATATATTGAACTATGATTAATCGAAGTACAAAAAGGACCATCGATTGATTATTATCGAGAGATTGAAACGAACTATTTGATTACCATTGTCATGCATTTACGGCAGTATAGGTGGTGGTTATCCGTGCAATGAGCAAGTGGTACACACGAAGATCCTAGGCACGAGCATGGCAAGGACAAACGAGGTGGTGGGCACGAACGTCGTAGAGACAACCATGGTAGACACGAGCATGGTAGGCCTCAATGAATAAGGCTGGAATGAGGAGGGCGAATTTCACAAGAAAATACATTTCTTTCTCTCACTCTCCTGTAAAATTTCAGTTCTTAACTTCACAAATAACCTCCCCCTAGTACATACTCATTCCGTCCCGCTTTAGGAGTCTCGGTTGATCAATTTCGGGTGTCCCGGTTGGGATAAACTAATAAAAAATACCATTAAAGTAATTAAAAAAGTGTTAAAAGTGAATCTCAACATCCACCACAATAATTATTTATTACACACTCAATTAAAAGTAGGTCCCAGCATCCACTACAACATTTATTTATTAGACACTCAAACACTTTTTTAAAACACGTGCACGACTCAACCGGGGGGAGTACACGTCTTAAAATTACTACCTATTTGCACAATTATGAATTGAATCCCCGAGTATAATTTCAATTCTTCTTTTTGCTCTTATAAATTAACCTTCCCCTACACGAGCACAATCTATAAGGGCATCAAAATTACTCTTTATGGTGAAACGAGATGCGTATCTTAAAATTTGAAAATGTTAACATCTATTTCCTCTGTTCGCAAATACATGCCACACTTATGTTTTACTACTTTTGGTAATGGACTCCACGTTTCACCAACTCATTCTCATTCCCATTTATTATAAAAATAATATACTGTATAAAAGTAGGACCTACATTCTACTAACTTCTTCAACCAACTTTCTATTATATTTCTTAAAATACGTGTCGAGTCAACTTGCGCCAAGTATTGCCGGACCAGGGGAGCATAAAACAAATGCTCATACTCTCAGAAAAGAATATGGGACCACAGACACCCAAAAACTATTGGCCATTAACTTTGTTTTATAAATGGTTGTTGGGAACCGGCGGCTCGACGGTTTCTAGGGTGTGGATGTGACAAAGCACGAAACACGATTGCTGGGAACCGGCGGATCAGACCACGTCGGCGTTGAAAGTAGTAGTGGTTCATGGCAGCGGTGGTGCGAAGAACGACCACAACATAGAGAGAAGTATCGATTGGACGAATGTTCCTCAAACCTAGACCGTGGCAACGACACGGTATCAGTGTACGCCCAATGTTGGCTAACAGACATAGATGAACGACAATGAGGTGTCATCGTGAACTCGAGAGAAAGAGAGAGGGAGACAGTGGAGTGATATGGATGAAGAAAAGGGGAAAGATGGAGCTAAAGCCATTGTGAATTCAGTTGTCGCCGCTAGAAAAAGAGATAATGATGAGATTGGAGATTTTTTCCCTGAAATTAGAGCACTCGCAATAGGAGGACGATCGGCCAGCCGATTGATTGACATTTCGTTCGTCCCTTATTGTGGGTGAACCACTGTTGTAGCGCCCCTCCCACACGCCACCATCCACACGCTCGGCATTTCGACCGCGCTCACCACGACCGGCGGTTGATCGACGCCTATTGCAGCACTGACCGCCGATTGCCCGATTTTTTTAATTCCAAATTGGCACTATAAATACCATTTCTCTTATTTAACTTCATCCACACCCACCACACCTACCACATCCAAATCTCTCACTATTTCGCACTATCTATCTCTAAACTCGAAATGGATCCCGCTGTCGACCCCGATACTGTGATGGTCTTAGATCTAACAATGTTGGACTGCGCATTGCGCGTGGAGGAACAATGCTGGCAAGAATGGTTACAACAGGAGGTCCCTAGGACAAATCTTTTGAAGTATGAAACCGTAGGAAACTAACTTATGCAATACTCCATGTGTTCGATGTTAATAAAGACGTTTCATTTTCTGCATCCTTTGTACAGTATAGTCTCTCCCGCTTTACTTTTTCTCTAATTTAACTATTGAATATTATTTTTCTAAAACTGGTGCAGAAAATGAAACGTCTCTATTAAGGTGGAACAAATAGAGTAGTATATAAATCAGCAAGTTTCCATTCTTCAATCGCCATCAATTAACCTCTTCCGAACTTTGTGTTCTACATCTTCGATCAGAATTTGAGTTCAAATTTGAGGGGTAGTTGACTGATTGATAAATATCGGGAGGATAATAATAAGAGTAAAGAAAAGAAAAAAAGCTAAAGAAGCAAAAATTTATTATTCAGAAAAATTGGTATAATTCGATTACACATTCTGAAAGGTTAATATATTTTTTAAAACCCGTGTCAGATAAAATAGTGATAATTTTTTTGGACGGATAGAGTAATATCAATATAATTTCATTTGATTTGTTGGCTAAACAACACTCACTAAACCCTAATCATTTAAATACCATCATTGCACACACATTCTTCGCTGTCTTCTCTCCCGGTGTCTCCCATTTCTCTCTCTAAACCTCGCTGTCTTCTCTCCCGGTGTCTCCCATTTCTCTCTCTAAACCCTAGAAACAGAAATCAATACGAATTAATACACCACGGAATCTTCTTCTCCTGGGGTTTAGATTTTATCCGTCCTTGTTTTCTTCGTGCGTGTTTTGGGGATATAGAATTGCGGGATGGATCTCCCTAGCTTGGCTCTGATCCTGCAGGGCGCACTCAGCACCAATCCCGACCAACGGAGGGCAGCTGAAGAGAGTCTCAATCAGGTTCTGTTTTCGATTGCTTCTGCTTCATTTTGATTGGTCGCGCTATGCTTTTTTTTGTTATAGAATTTTTGGATTATAGGAGCTACGATGAATGAATTCAGTGGCAGTATAGATTCTCAGTTTGCATGGTTGATGCCTGTGTTGCTGGAATTGGCCGAGATTTGACTTTTGTGTATCGTCGGTGTACCTTTGGCAGAGTCTGTTTTTGATTGATCCTGCTTTAGTTTTGATTGGTTGCGTTATGCGTGCTTGTTACAGTTTTTTTTTGGATTATAGGAGCTAAGATGACTGAATTTGGTGGCAGTATACTTTCTCGTTTTGCATGATTGATGCTCATGTAGCTGGAATCTAATGAGATTTGACTTTTGTGTATAGTCGGTGTACCTTTTGCAGATTTAGTATTTGATTGATCCTGCTTCAGTTATGATTGGTTGCGTTATGAGTTTTTTATTATAGAATTTTTGATAATAGGAGCTACGATGAATAAATTCAGTGGCAGTACAGTTTCTCAGCTTGCATGATTTACACTTGTGTTGCTGGAATTGAGTGAGATTTGAGGTTACACTAGCTTTTGATTGAATCCGCTTCAGTTTAGATTGGTCGCGATATACCTTTTTTTGTTAACATTTTTATTTTATTTTTATTATTATAAGGGCTACGATGAATGAATTTGGTGACAGTATACTTTCTCAGTTTGCATGATTGATGCTTGTGTCGCTGGAATTGAGTGAGATTTGACTCTTGTGTATTGTCGGTCTACCTCTAGCAGATTCAGTTTGCGCCCCAGCATTTGGTGAGACTGCTGCAGATCATAGTTGAAGCCAGCTGCGATTTAGCTGTTAGACAAGTTGCTAGCATTACCTTCAAGAATTTCATTGCTAAACACTGGGCTCCTCATGAAGCAGGTAAATTTAGTAATTGGGGGAAAAGTTTAATCTACTGCATCGCTTCCTGCCAAGTGTGCTTTTTTGGTTTCAGGTTATTGGTATACATGGAAATAGTGAAAGGAAGAGTACTTTTGGGTTTGAATATCGTTTGCTATTGTTGTTAAAAGTAGTGACTATCTTGACTTCAAATTCAGTTGCATTTTTGTTTTGTTCGATTTGCTATAAAAGTTTCCTACTAACTTTATAGTGTTCAGTGGCAAGCCAAAGGCTTCCTTGTACCTGTCTGTAAGACCATACATAATGCTTAAGAGAGTTCTATAAGAAGTACTAATAAAAGATAATATCTTTCGGATCCGTCCCAAGCATTTGCAGCTCCTTTTTTCTGGAGATTTGCTGCAAGCATTGGCAGTTTGCTGTTGTCCATCTCTCAAGAGCTGGCTTTGTTCTTTTTAATGAAGAGAACTGATACTTTTTGATAAAATTTAATTGTGCTAGCCAAATTACTTATATGCTTTTATGAACTTCTGGTTAATACTGAGAATAATCTTGTTTCACGGGGCTTTAGGCGAACAATCAAGGATCTTGCCTGAGGACAAGGAAGTTGTGAGACAGAACATACTTAACTTCATTGCTCAGGTTCCACCAATTCTAAGGTATCATTACCTTTTTCTCCTCTGGTACTAAATGCAAGTTTCAAGAGGAAATTCTTGGTAAATGCATCTTCACAAGCACACATGTACATAAAGTCAGCATGTTATAGGGTGCTGTTCGTGCCTTTTGATGATACAATATGATTAGTAGTGCATTTATGTCAAAGCAGCCGTGACACTTGAATAAATTGGTGTAGAGTGACCTTTTATATCACTGACTTTGGAATTTAACTTCCATCCTTAAACAGAGCACAGCTGGGTGAGTGCTTGAAAACAATTATACATGCCGATTACCCAGAACAATGGCCAGCTCTTTTGCACTGGGTGAAGCATAATTTGCAGGATCAGCAAGTTTATGGAGCTCTGTTTGTGCTTAGGATTCTCTCCAGGAAATATGAGTGAGTTCATATGCTGTTCCCTGTCTCTTTCATTTTAATATCACTCGTTTAACACAGCATAGAACATAAGGATTTATTTCAAAAGAATATATCTTCTGTAGAAGAATCCTTTGTAACTTTTTTTTTGTAATTTGATTGATATGATAACATTGTGGTCATGCTTGTGGTGATTGTTTTTTGTCATTTGCAGGTTCAAATCAGACGATGAGAGAATACCTGTTAATCACATAGTGGATGAAACATTTCCTAATCTTCTTAACATATTTAACCGGCTTGTTCAGGTTGCGAACCCTTCAGTTGAAGTAGCAGATTTGATCAAGCTGATTTGCAAAATATTCTGGTCGTCCGTATATGTAAGCTCACATTCTCTATTCAAGCTTATTTTCTAGAACGCTAGTTGCAGTTTGTTGCATTAGAGCAATTATTATTTTTCCTGGTAATAGTTTACAACCATTATTGAGATAAAAATACCTCATGCCTGGGAAATTGCTCATTTATATTTTATCCAGATTTTCATTTTTTTTAAACTGACTATGACATCTTGTGAAAGTCCTACCATAAAAGAGCTCTATGTTATATTAAGTCAACGCATTTGGTTCCTGCTCTGTCCTACGTGTCTCATCCCTCTCAACTATTTTGGTACCAGTTGGAGATCCCAAAGCAGTTATTTGATCCAAATGTATTCAATGCCTGGATGGTTCTTTTCTTAAATATATTGGAGAGGCCCGTCCCTGCAGAAGGACAACCTGAAGATCCTGAGCTAAGAAAAACATGGGGATGGTGGAAAGTTAAGAAGTGGACAGTTCACATATTAAACCGTCTTTACACTCGGTAGGTTCTTATCTATCATCATTCTGTGGCCATGTAGGTCACTTGGACCTTATCTCACTAGTACTCCTGTTTTCTCTTGTTTTTCCCAGGTTTGGGGATGTGAAACTCCAAAATCCAGAAAACAAAGCTTTTGCCCAAATGTTCCAGAAGAATTATGCAGGGCAGATTTTGGAGTGCCATCTAAATTTGTTGAATGTGATCCGTGTTGGAGGCTATTTGCCGGACAGAGTTATCAATCTTATCCTGCAATATCTTAGCAATAGGTTTGTAAAGTGATCTTGTATTTTGTTTTTTTTCTTGATTACTCACTCAATTCCTGTTACCCTGTTTCCATGAGCATATATTCATGTCTGAGCAATAGATAATGGGTAACAAAACCTTTCAACTAAATCCAGGTGTAATTTATGAAACTGAACTTAACTTCAACCTCGACCATTGAGTTAATTTCATACTTTAAGTTGATTAAGTAGTAGTTTATTAGATTGCACATGTTTTTTATCCTCTAGGTGTGTTAAGAGTAAGCATATGCTACTGCTAGATATTCCATATAATATGCACCATACCATGCCAGAATGTTGATATTGATTTTATCTAAGATTCTAAGGCTAAAATTGACGAGGTTAGAATATATAGCGTTTAGTTTAATTGAAATTCCCCTATAGAAAGATTTGTATCCATTCAGTTGATTTCTTGATACTTGAATCAAGCTTGGCCATCCACGTTGGAATGATTTTGATTAGTTTCCGTATCCATCCAGTTTATTTCTTGATATTTGAATCAAGCTTGGCCATCCACGTTTGAATGATTTTGATTACTTTCTGATCACTTCACATCATATAGATAGAAGTTAATGTGCTTTTAGATTGTACGATTCTGATCTTCCAATGATCTTTACAAGTCCTATCCGATGTACCCAATATTTTGCAGTATCTCCAAAAGTAACATGTACAATCAGCTGCAACCAAGACTTGATGTTGTTCTTTTCGAGATCATCTTCCCCCTGATGTGCTTTGGTGACAATGATCAAAGGCTCTGGGATGAAGACCCTCATGAGTATGTGAGGAAGGGATATGGTGAGTTAACACTGCCATCTGTTAAGAGTTTTTTGCTTGGATATTTGAACCATTTTTCATATTTGTATATTTTTTTGTAGACATAATTGAGGATTTATATAGTCCTAGAACTGCTGCAATGGATTTTGTCAGTGAGTTGGTGAGGAAACGCCAAAAGGAGAATCTTCAAAAGTTCTTATTCTTTATTGTAGAGGTTTTTAAGAGGTATATACATCTTGGCGTTTAATATTAATTGAGTGATACAAATATGTTGTATTTGATATTAATTGAGTGATACAAATAAGTTGTATTTGATCGATAGAAATATATTGGCTTATTTCTTAAACTAGATATGATGAGGCAGCACCAGAATATAAGAACTTCAGACAGAAGGATGGTGCTCTTCTTGCTATTGGAGCTTTGTGTGATAAACTAAAGCAAACAGAACCATACAAATCTGAGCTGGAGCGAATGCTTGTACAACATGTTTTCCCAGAGTTCAGCAGTCCTGTAGGGCATCTTCGAGCAAAGGTAAATTTTCTTTGTTTGTACTCACTCTTGGTTTTAGCTGGTGATGAAGTTAAATATTTCATAAATCCATCTCTTTTTTGTTCCAATGTATTCCTCATAAGACTGATGTATAATTATAAACACAACCTAATCCCGCTGAATTTTGTGTATATTATATGATGAGTGAAGTGAAGGCAGACTAACTTATTGTTTCCACAAAAATTTAAATTGAATGTAAACACCTTTTTTTAAAAAAAGTATGATGCTGTTATAACACTTGATTTATGACGTTGTTCACTTCTTATCTTATTAAATTGAACCGTGCTGTATTTTCTAGGCTGCATGGGTTGCAGGACAATATGCACATATCAATTTCTCTGACCCGAACAACTTCCGAAGAGCATTACACAGTGTTGTTGCTGGGATGCGTGACCCGGAACTTCCTGTCCGTGTTGATTCTGTCTTTGCATTGCGTTCTTTTGTGGAAGCCTGCAATGGTACATTTACCTGGTTTACTGTTGTCTTATGTTTATCTTGGCTTGTCACTGACTTCGTTTTTTTTAAATTTACAGACTTGGGTGAGATCCGCCCAATTCTTCCACAACTACTTGATGGTACATCGCAAAACAAAGTCCTGTACCTTTTTTTTTCAAACTCGGAGCATGCTAGCTAACTTTCCTTTTCATCTTAAATCTTATTAGAGTTTTTCAAACTTATGAATGAGGTTGAGAATGAAGATCTTGTGTTTACACTCGAGACAATTGTTGATAAGTTTGGAGAGGAGATGGCTCCATATGCCCTCGGCTTGTGCCAAAACTTGGTATCACTAATTTTCTTGTTTATGAGTATGTTGGTCTTCATTATTTGTTTTGTCCTCTTAATAATTACACTTGATTTCCAGGCTGCTGCATTTTGGAAGTGCATGAATACCGCCGAGGCAGATGAGGAAGGTGATGATCCTGGCGCTTTGGCTGCTGTTGGTTGCTTACGTGCCATAAGCACAATCCTTGAGTCAGTCAGCAGCCTACCCGATCTATTTATACATATTGAGCCTACATTATTACCTATAATGCGCAGAATGCTGACCACTGATGGGCAAGGTAACTGTCATTTCCTTGTCATGTTTAGTGATTACTGTGTGTATTTTGATTTTGGTGCTTCTATGTTTCCTTTTAAAATTTGTCAAAACTCATATTTGCACTAAACCATTCCTTTCAGAGAATTTGTTGAGTCCATTTGCAACCATCATAAAATTGAGTACCATACAATCATTCATAATCATACAACTCATTCATTCTGCTTTTCATATCTTATTTTTATATTACAATAGTTTGGAAGTAAACCCCTCTTTGTTAACTTCCACTAATATCTTATTGCCAACACAGGATGTGCTTCTTATAGATAGGTTTTGTATTATTTCTACCTCAAAATACATGTTAGATGTCTCTCACTAATATAATCCTCTTTTATACCTTATATAATTCCTAATCCTATCATCCCTGATGTATTTCAATCCCTTGATACTTTTTGGTCATATAATTTGGGGATTCTAATTCTCACTGTATCAAAAATATATAATGGAACACTTTAAAACAAAATTTCGAAGGATTTTGACTATGTTCATGTTTCTTATTTTTGATGAGATAATTTATGCATGAAGATGTTTGATTGGTATACCTGAGATTGAATGCTCTCACCATTCATCTTTCTTGTTTGCTTCAATGCATTCTTTTCAGAGGTCTTTGAGGAAGTGTTGGAGATAGTGTCATATATGACTTTCTTCTCACCCACAATATCACTGGAGATGTGGAGCCTTTGGCCGTTGATGATGGAAGCCCTGGCTGATTGGGCCATTGATTTTTTCCCAAGTATGTCGCAGTTTTCTGGCAATGATTTTTGTGATAAAAAATTGCCGTCTGTTGAGTTTGTTCATTATGCTTCTTAATATTCCTTTCTGTCAGTTTGCACATGTTTAGTTTCCTGCATGTATCTTCTAGATGCGGTGCTGTAAATCGATTCACTTTCCTACTGTACCTGTGATACATGCATATTCTCTTAATTCAGTTTTACCCGAAGGATACTTCTTCTGCTAATGTAATTCTGATTCTGATGCTGTTTATGTTATGTGCCCCACTTTATCTTGAATTACGAGGCAATTGAAATATCGTTACTTATTTCACTTCGTTAAGCTTCCCTTACACCTTGTTATTTTTGTGGAATTCTCAGATATCTTAGTGCCATTAGATAACTATATATCAAGAAGTACCGCACATTTTCTCACTTGCAAGGAACCAGATTACCAGCAAAGCCTTTGGACCATGGTTTCATCTGTAAGTTAGTTAGTGCTTTATCAAATTCGGACCTGACCCAGTTGATTTTTTCTGACTACTATTTTTGTGATCCTGCAGGTCATGGCTGATAAAAATCTGGAGGATGGCGATATTGAACCAGCGCCTAAGCTCATTCAAGTATTATTCCAGAACTGCAGAGGTCAGGTCGATCACTGGGTTGAGCCATACCTACGGATAACTGTGGAGCGCTTGCGACGTACTGAAAAGCCCTACTTGAAATGCCTATTGATAGAAGTGGTAAGCATGCTTTTCTCAAGTTATTTCCAAGGCTGTTTGGCAATATGGAACTTTTGGGATGTAATTATTAATGACATCTCAGTATGCATCTTCTTGTGTTCTTTGATTTACACCATGTGGCTGTGGCCAGTTGTTTATAATGAAAAGGCAATATCTTTTGACAGGTTGCTGATTCATTGTACTACAATGCCTCGTTGACACTCATCATACTGCAAAAGCTTAATGTTGCCACAGAAGTTTTCAATCTTTGGTTCCAGATGTTGCAACAAACGAAGAAAAGTGGAGCACGGGCTAATTTTAAAAGGTTCTGGTACATTTTCTTGGTTGTATCTCATCTCTCCTTAACGCTGAAATGTTACTTATATATCTTTTTGTTTTCAGAGAACATGATAAAAAGGTATGCTGTTTGGGATTGACATCCTTGCTCCCTCTTCCTGCTGATCAGTTACCGGGAGAAGCATTGGAGCGTGTTTTCAAGTCTACACTTGAGCTGCTTGTTGCTTATAAGGATCAAGTAGCAGGTTCGTCCTTTAGTAACTTAATTATCCACTGCTAATTTTCTCAAATGGCTCTCTGGGCATCCTCTTCATCTACTTGTTATCTATATAGATTAGGTAACTGTTAGTTCCTTTGACATGATTATATGCAGCTCATCCCCAATTATATTCTCTCTATTACCATAGTATTTTTCATATATTTGTTTATATATGGTCTGTTGCAACAGAGGCTGCTAAGGAAGAGGAAGAAGACGGTGAAGAAGATGATGATGATATGAACAATTTCGAAAGTGATGACGATGATGATGGTGATGATACTGACAAAGAGATGGGTGTTGATGCTGAGGATGGTGGCGAAGCCGAGAGCGTTAAACTTCATAAGTTGGCTGTCAGGGTGGGTCTTTAAAATAATTGTATTAGTCAGTTTGATCCTTCTATTCTCTAGTTTAACCTGGTTCAGCTTGGACGGTGATAAGAAGCTACTATTGTTGAATAAGATAATGAAATTTGGTTTGAATTGAATGATTTAAGTTTCATTTAACATGTTGCATATAAATAACTTAGTCAGACTGGGACATGAAGCTTCATATTAGGGGTACTGGATAGATTCTAAAAGCCATAACTTTAGCTGTTTCTGCGATGATTTCTGAAAATATTCATGGTATCATCACTTACTGTATGCAGGCCAAGGCTTTCCGTAGCACTGAATTTGATGATGAAGACTCGGATGATGATTTCAGCGATGACGAAGAGTTACAATCACCAATTGATGATGTTGATCCTTTCATTTTCTTTGTGGATACTATCAAAGGTAAGCTGCTGCCGTTTATTTTATATCAGACATTTTTTTTCTCACATAATACTGATTCCTGCTGTGTTTTATTCTGTAGTTCTGCAAGCTTCAGATCCTTTGAGGTTCCAGAACATTAGCCAAACGCTTGATTTTCACTATCAGGCTCTCGCTAATGGTGTTGCGCAGCACGCTGAAGTGAGAAGGGTGGAGATTGAAAAGAAAAAATCCGAAAAAGCCACAGGTGCAGTTGCTGCTGCCTCGTGATGGGCCAGTCGGAAAGCTGAACTCACCCTCTGAATTATTTGGTTAGTCAGTGTCCGAAGGAAACCAAGGGTCGTCCAATTTCCTATTTTCCCTGGTCGCTCAATTGCGGCTCTCGGAGTCTGTTTATATTTGGTCAATCGGTTCCAGTTTTTCTAGGTGGGATCCTGGATTTGATTTTGGTGTGAATTGGTTCTTCTACATCAGAATGTTCCATTTGCCCGCCTGCCCGTTGGTCATTACGGGTGTCCACCATTTGTACCATTCTTATACGAACGACAGTCTCTCGTCAAAGGTAAAAAAGTTGATACTGTTTGGAAATCCTTTCTGTTTTGGTTTGGCAGGAGGGTGAAATGCATAAAAGTTTTGCGATGTGTATGCATCCCCAGTCGTGTCGGGAAATGTAGTCGATGCAAATGGATGTGGATCATGCCCTAAAATTTTTGTCTCTGGATGTTGTTGTGTCTATTTGTTTTTTAAATCATTGGGTCTGTCTAGTTGTTGAGAGGTTATGATCTTCCTTGAGGTGCAGTGAATAGTTGAATTTTCTGCAGAATGTAAAACTCAACTGTATTCTTTTCACCTTTTTTCTTATCATTTTGGGAGAGAGCAAAAATATTCAATTTATTCACTCACTTTATTTGAAAGTTTGTTTTTCTCCATTTGTGTTTAAATAAATAACTCATATTTAAATCTTATAGCATTATATATTTTGAATAGTTGTGATGTTTGATCTTGCTGAAGTTTAATTTAATTTGAGCTGGTTAATGACACTTTTTACAGTAGTTTTATTACAATGATTTATAATGCAAAATTAGTAAAATGAGAGAGAGAGAGAGAGAGAGAGAGAGAGAGAGATTGGATTGCATACAGATTTTACTAAATATAGAGGAATTGATGAGGAATTTTAAATATATTATACTATCGTTTAAAAATAAGTAGGATTATTAAACCCCATAGAAACGTGGCTTCAATTTCAAAAGCGCTGAATAAAACAATTAAACACTGCAAAAGCATCAACTTTCAACAGTAAAGGTTAATGTTTCTGCTCCATTAGGAATACAAACCTCAAAATTATGTTCTGGCAATCATCAATACATGCAGCAGAGCTCGAAAGTAGAATCCTGCATATTTTCTCAAACATATCCCTCCCTAATAGAGTGAAGGCAACGCAATGCTTGTCTGCAAACCACACCAGAATAAAAGGTAAATATGGTCTGCTGCAAACCGTAACAGTTTGCGTTTTTTACTTTCAGGTACATAATTCTCAGGGGGAAAGGCGCTATCGTCGACTCCTCCACTCGTACATGACATCAACAAAAAAAGCAACCATGGAGATTCGTTCACAATGTCATCTACCTCTTTCATCTTTTTCTCTCCTATGATGGTCTGAATAAGTATCTCTATCTCGGCCTGACCTACCATCCTTTTCCCTGTCTCGGCCTGACCTCCCTTCCTTTTCTCTACTATACGTATCTCTATCACGGCCTGACCTTCCTTCCTTTTCTCTACTACTAGATATATCTCTATCACGACCTGACCTAGCTTCCTTTTCTCTAGTATATGTGTCTTCACGGTGATGGGATTCAGACTCATATTTTCTTGATCTATTCTCATTTCTCCAACCACGTTCTACGTTGGAGTTTGGCTCATTGAAGCTGGATCTCGACCTTCTATCAGTACTTGAGTCATCACGTGTATCCTTATGCTCCAACTGTGTTTTAACACCTCTTCTCTCATCATCTTTTGCATTCAACTCAGCTCTTTCATTATTGCCATTCCCCCGTGGACGTTGATAGTCGTCATTACCTCTATGGCTAGGTCGTCCAGACCTTCTATCCATTTCTGGATTTTTAAACTTGTCCTGCACCCACCTTGAAGGTTTATCTTCTTCCGCACCCCATCCTGTATTAGCAGCTCTCTGGTCCAAAGAAAAAATGAAGCTTTATGAGAGGGTTGGGGAATTAGTGCTTGATGGCGGTGCAAGGGGCACTTGCAAGAAAAGTGACATAGCAATCACCATGGCCAATCACACGTTGAAACAAATAAATGAGAATGAAAAGGAAATAAAGAGCTTAACCAACCACTGCCGTCACCAAATACTTTAAGAAACAAAACAATACCTACAGCCAAGACAATCAGTATGTTGGGACTCAATATTACTAGGCCATATAACCACAAAGTTTAATATGAGGCACTTCCCTGCTTCTGAAAGTAGAAAAATAAATCATATGACATAAGAACATGTTCGGATGGATATAAAGTAGAAAGTCAAATCATATGAAGGGATCTACAAGGGATTAAGAAAAGAAATATCTAGTTTGGTGAAGCTTTTTGGATCTTGAAGATTTGGAGAACAAACAAATGAGCTTATTATTGAAAACATGTAGTTGTACATGAAATGGTTCGTAGAATTTGCTACTCGCATTACTCTGTTAATATATTTGGTCCATGTTTCCGGGACACGATCAACCTTAGAGCTGGAAGGCTGGATACTAATTGGTTAAATAGTTTTCTGACAAGTGGTCAGTGTAACATGACGTGATGAGCAGAATATTAAAAAATTAAACAAAATGATAAGAGAAAAACAGAGATTGAGCTAATCTTCTAATAGCTTTTTTAGATAATTTTCCAAATGCCATGGAAGCATAATTGCCATCTGGTTGAACTACAGTTTGCTGCACCATTTTCTTCTTGAGCTGCTGAGCACACAATAAAATTCTCTCTTTTGAATAAAGGTTTGAGAACAAGAAAATAATCAGATACTATTTCTTAACTCTTGCTCATTTAAGTAAGTACTACTTTATTTCAGCAATTTAATTTCAAAAGCAATCATAACTCTCAAAACCCAGGAGGCTGGAAGAGGAATGCAACAGTCCACTTCACCTCCACCAATTTCGATATCAGCCTTGACCATATTGTCATCTTTCGGCCATGTTTCAATCTTTTAACTACTAGGTAGAAGCTAAGTTCAGTTTTGAAAGGGCTCGGGTTACTCATTGAAGCAACTAATAGGTAGGTAAAGTTTTCAAAGCACTAATCCCCTACAATGATTGAATGCTCATCTCTTACAATAATTTGCTGACACTATGCAAGTTTTTTACTGAAAAACATAAAAAGAAAAACAAGTTTAGCAACTCAACAACATTCTGAATACTCCATGGTAATATATTCCTAGTCCTATTCAGTTTCATACTCTCAACTCCATATTTATCAACAAAATATCTAATCCTGATGGTATTTAGCTCAGGAATAATAAGAACGTCATGTACCCAAACAATCATACCAACAGCTGTGAACATTTTAACCATAAACTCAAAATCTATTTATTAACAAACAAATTTATCCCCTAGAAGTTAGCAGAACAAGTAACTGTGAACCATTAATGAAGAGCGAGTAAAAGAATATGTCCTCTCATACGCATACCTGTTCATCATGAGAAAATTTGCAGCTATCTCCACGGTTGCATTCCCCTTTCTGAAAAGCTCGACAGACACCTCGTTCCTCCCTCTTCTGCTGCCTAGTCTCCTCATCCTCTTCTTCCATCTTTTTGTATTTGGTCACGTGATCAACCCTAATAGTCCGGCCCAAAATTTGAGCTCCATTTAAATTGTCTGCACATTCACCCCAAAATAAATACTTATATGATTCCACGATTACATCTTCACGAAAATAAGATTGAACTACGAGGTAGATTGACTGACCAACAGCAAGATTTGTGCTCCTTTGATCCTCATATGCAACAAAAGCAAACCCTTTGGACTTTCCAGTACCTTTGTCTCGGATTAGATTAACATCCACAATCTCCCCGTACCTACATATGAATTGAGCAAACAAATCAGATCCCATCAAAACAGTAACATACAAAAACAAAATAATGTATACGAACACGCGAGGGAAGAAAAAGAAACACACTTACTGCGCAAAGACGGCAAGGAGATCACCTTCAGTCAAGTCAAAAGGGATGCCACCAACATAAACATAAGCAGAGTCTCTATACTTAGCATGCCATGAAGCATCTTCTGATATTCCTAGGGTTGCCTCCCTTTTGTTTATATTCTGAATACGCTTCACCAATGTCAATGGATTCATGGATGTAAATTGAAACAGAATCCCTGCAAAAGCAAGAAAATGGACACGAAAACTCAGAATAATAGACTAATTTCTCCTTGGACCTAAACACACACACACGCACAAAGATGTCGCTACAATCAGGTCAAAAGACAAAATAAATCCATAATCGTAACTGAAACACATTTAGTGAAGCGTCTACAAAATCACCCTCCAAGTGCAAAGAGAAATCAGCGATGACAAAGGAGAAATTGAACTGTTTCGAATCCCTAATTTTCGTATCCTATTCAATTTGTGGGTTCAATCACGAAAAATTCAAACATTTATTAAATCAAATACGAAATTTTGTATGCTCGTTATGAATTGATGAATACTTGTGAGAGTATTTACCTCAGATATTCTGAATCCACAACTGCGATGAAAGAAAGAGAGTGGAAGGAGGAGGAGAAGAAGAAATGAAGAATAGTGCGCGTTCGGTTTACTGTGATTTAAGAAAGGGCGCGTTTGGTTTGTAAGATATCCTAAACCCTATACATAGTTGAGTTTCTAGGATAATTGAATCCAAAACCCCTATATATAGTGGGTGATGGTAGAGGTGCCCACGCTTTCGGAACCGCTCGTTCCGGTTTAAGAATTTGCCGAACCGGAAGGTTCGGTTCCGGTTCTAAAATCTCCAGTTTCGGTTCCGAACCAACAGGTTTTCGGCGGTTTTTTACGGTTCCGAACCGGTGGTTTTTTGCGATTCCGGCTTAGTTTCATGATTTTCCAACGGTTTTTCGCAGTTCCGATTTGGAACCGCTTGGAACCGGCACGATTTCGGTTCAAAATTTTTTAAACCTGAACCGAACCACGGTTCAAAAATCAACGGTTTCGGTTCAAGTAAATTCTCATGGTTTCGATTCGGGTAAATTCTCACGGTTTCGGTTCAGAACCGTAACCAGCGGTTCAGTAAACCTTGGGCAGGTCTAGGTGATGGTCTTCAACGAGCCAATAAAAGCCTCTCTCGGCCCTACATAATACTGCTTAAAAATCATTGTTTTAGCCCCTTATCCTTGCCTTCATTTCGTATGTGATTTCTTTGGTTCTAATCATCCCTCATTAACTGTTCACTTTGGTTTCGGCACGAGTTTTAAGAAATGTAAAAAAAAGTGAGTTAAAAAAGTTAGTAGAATATGAAGTCATACTTTTATTTATTGGTTTTATAATAAAATGTTAGTGAAATAAGTTAGTGGAATGTATCGTCTATTTATCATATATGATAAAAGTGAAAGTTAATAATTAATGATAGATGGATGAAAATGACAAAATTAATGAGGTGGAGTATGTTTTTTTTTCATGTATCTACTCTCCTACGGAATTTGATTTAGGATTTGTGGCAATGATGATCTTATAAGTTTCGCAACATTTTTTTCTCAGTGATTTAACACCTGCAAATTATTATCTTATCACTTAACTTCACTATCTATAAGTAGCATGTTTTTTTTTTTCATTTTATGAGTATTTATATATTATAATTAAATTGATACTATGAATAAGTACAATATAAATATCTAAAAAACATAATTTAAATATAGATACAAACCTCAATTATATATAGCGCCTAATTTCATCCGTTGGTCTTATTTATTGTTTTTTGCATTTTTTTGGTTTTTAATATATACTCCGTTTTCATGGTAAAAAAGGTGCGAGCATGTTTTTAAAGCTTAATGTTAAATACAAAAACCGTAAATTTAATTGACTAAATAATAGTAGTAATATATAAATATAATTACGACGTCAATAAAATTACACCATATATATATTTGATAAAATAAAAGCATTCTATAAGTTTTTCATTTTGATCAGTGACTACCAACTGCAAATATAATTTTTCCAATAAAATGAAATAAAACCACCTTTTGGTAATAAAGAAATTGAACGTATTTGTTTTTGAACATATAGTAGACATGCTCACAAGTCACATGCATATTAAAGTATTTTTGCACCTCTCAAAAAAATGTACTAATAATCAAATAAAGATATAACTTTAGTACTCCCTCTGTCCCATAGAAGATGCCACACTTTCCTTTTTAGTTTATCCCACAAAAGATGTCACATTTCCTCATTTGGAAAAAAGTTCATTCTCACATCAATTATAAAATTATATTTTCTCTCACCACTTAACACACAAAATAACATCTCATAAAATCTCGTGTCATCTCCCAAGTGTGACATCTACTATGAGACGGAGGGAGTAGTATGTTGTAAATATGAAAAATGACATATGCTTTTGAAAATGCATGTGACTTTCCTGACGCTTTGCTCAATTTGGATGTATAGTAAATTTAACTTCTAACTTCATATAGTATATCTTTTTACGTAATTGAAAAACATATATATGACTTAACTCTAACGATCAATATTGCACCAGCAATCAAATAAATCAACTTTGATGTCAACAAAATCAACGTATATCAATCACAATCAAAATGCATGATGATAAATACGATGGTTCGAAGACTCGAAATTACAAATGTCTTTTAGACGTATTTAAAAAACAATAATAATTTATCATTTATCTTTATGATGAGGAGAAACGTTTTACCAGCTTAGATGTGTTTGCTATGTAAATTCCTTACGAAATGACGCTCAAATGTTCGATATATTAGTCACGAACTGCACAAGCACACTAACAAGCTGCATCGTCGTCTTCTTCTTCTTCACTAAACGAACCAATGGAAGTTGCCGAAGGGCACCACCACCACCACCACCACCACATAGTGATGCTTCCGTTCCTGGCGCAAGGCCATCTCATCCGCTTCTTAGCCCTAGCCAATCAAATGGCTCGACGATTCGCCTTCACGATCACCATCGCCACAACCCCGCTCAACGTCCGCCACCTCCAAGCCACCACCGCAACGCAGCCGTGTCCCCGGATCCATTTCGCCGCGCTCCCCTTCAACTCCGCCGATCACGGCCTCCCGCCGGAAACAGAGAACACCGACTCCCTACCTCACCACCTCATCGTCGACCTCTGCCACGCCTCCACCTCCCTCGAACCCCCCTTCCGTGCCCTAATCCGCGACATCGGCGCCTCTCCGCGAGGGGAGTGGAGAGCAGCGTCAGTAGAGAGGATGTGAGGAGAGCGATTGAGGCGGTGATGGGAGCGGCGGAGATTGGGAAGTCGATCAGAGCGGCATTGACGGAGGAGAGTGGGCGGAAAGGTTCTTCGCTTCAAGCGGTGGATGATTTTGCGGCGGCGCTTCTCTCTCTCAGAGATAACGCTTAATCCATAATAATAATAATAATAATAATAATAATAATAATAATAATAGTATTATTTTCAAATGCTGTTTTTAATCTTTTATGTATAAAGCTTTAGTGGAGTGGAACGTTCACTTGCCCAAATTGAAATAAAAGTAAACGACACTTTAAATTGTGGGTATTTTGAAATGGCAAAAATTTCATAGAAAGAGGAAGTGTATAAGTGATGAATAGGAGTGTTTCTTAATATATTTATGATAGGCCTACCTAAATTGTTGAAGCTAGCTATTTTTACATGCAATAGAATATTTTGGTTACAATAGGCATGCAAGCTCAAATTTGGTGCTTGTCTCAATTCTCATTGATACATCACTTCTCCATGAAAAAGTAACTGAGAGTACGACAAACAATCCTATGCTTGAATATCTTTTATAAACAAATATGCTCAAAAGTTTAATGTACTCAATAATGCAATCAACTTTCTAGGGTTTCATACATACATGAATAAGCAATAATAAACAGCACACTCTTAAACCTCAAAAGTTAGACACACAGTTTAAGAAGAGAGAGATCGAGGGAGAGAGCTTCATCATTGATGCAATAAGCTAGTAAAATTAGGCAATTATCTGAACCAGCTCATCTGCCTGCTGACCTAATTCTAAACATGGCAAAGCTCAAACCTAAGAATGTATAATGATGTATGGAAACCACATTTATGTCCAACCACATGTTTAAATTGAGTTCTTAAATGTACGGAAACCATAAGAGATATCTGTACTGTAAATCAATTGAAGAAGAACGACAAACATCAAGGAATAGTCATAAGTTTAAGACAGTTAAACTCTATAACAAATAGTGCTCGAACAAGCAAATTATCGAACACATGGCGTGCAGCCACAAATTGTTAGTACTAGTAAACGAGCATAAGTAACCGCAGACCACAAAGGGTCGGAATGAGTGACGAATGCCATTCCCTCTCTCGTGTTTTATGTGATTACGCAAATTAGAGAGATCGCTATTGACGATGAAACTGGAGACCCTTTGGATATTTCTTACAACTGTTGGGCCACCAGAGTAAATAATTGAATTGAAACACGTGCTTGGATTGACAAGATGCAATACTTTTACAACGGGCCGGCTAAATTGCAAACCATTAACATAAAGTGAATAAATTCTCGTATATATATCTACAACTTTAGAAACAAGATAAAAAAAAATCTTTATAATTTGGATTTGTTTGGTTGCCTATGTTAATATACTCCATTCCTCCCATATAATTTATATGCTGAATTTCCTTTTTCATCTTCTCATACAAATAGTTCATAGTTCATATATATTTATAAAACTTTTTCTCCTTTTTAATTTTATCATTTATGGACTTCATCATACACTATACTATTTCAAGTACTTTTTCTCATTCTCTCTTACTTTATTAATTACGCATTAAAATCTGTGCCACTTCCGATTAACCTATTTCTATGGGACGGTCATGGGTTGAGAACGGGAATTGAACTCTATGAGATCTAATCTCCCGTTGTTCCTCAGTAGCTCAGTGGTAGAGCGGTCGGCTGTTAACCGATTGGTCGTAGGTTCGAATCCTACTTGGGGAGATTTGATTCATTCTGAATTAATCTGTCTCTCTAGGCAAAAGGATATCCTCAGAAAAAACTTTAAAGTTCAATTCTTTTTTTTTTCTCTCTCCACTCGAACCAACCCGCCCACTCGGCTTCTTATATCTGAAGTAATTTGTGTATGAGGGAGTATCATCGTTTAACTGATAGTCACCTTCATGCATATTTCTTTGCTGCCATATGGCCCATATCAAATGCAAAGTGACTTCAAACCGCATGAACTTTCATTAAAAGCAAAATGAATTTTATTTACAACAAGTGATGCAAAAAGTGAATCTTTTATTTATAAAAGGGAAAATTACTGTTCCATTATAATTTTTTTGGGAACATACATTATGGAGAAGGAAATTAAAGTATAAAGTGTCCTTGTATAGTTCCGATTTATTGATTAAAAGAAATTGGATTTTAATACAACTCTATTAGTATTTCTTTTTATTTGATTCCACAAAAATATTTCGTTACTAATTTGAGAAATTCTTTTCTCTCTATTAAGGTGAGACTCATTTTCTCTACTAATAATACTTTAATTAACTTTTTTTTCTATCTCTATTACTTTATCAATTATCAATTGTGTATTAAAATCTGGGCAAATCCAAAATACATAATTTTTTATGGGACAAAATATAAACATGCACTTTGTGAACAAGAGACTACTTATTTATTAGCTCAACGTATGCATTTTTTTTATGTACGTGTACCAACCATTGCAAT
The DNA here is from genome assembly GCF_004379255.2 of Salvia splendens. Lineage (NCBI taxonomy): Eukaryota > Viridiplantae > Streptophyta > Magnoliopsida > Lamiales > Lamiaceae > Salvia > Salvia splendens. Next base: position 1,719,998 of record NC_056036.1, on the reverse strand, counting down.
TAGTAAAATCACAAATCGATGCATTGCAAAATTTTCATGTCAAATTATGAGATTTATCCCATTTTTCAACATTAATTACTCCATATACTTACATTCATCATTTGTAAGACCACATGAATAAAACTAAATTAAGTACTACTCCTTCTATCCTTGAAAATATATCACTTATTTCTATTTCTGTCCGTCCCTAAAAATTTGTCACATTTCAATTTTACCATTTTTTATAGTGGACCTCATATTTTACTAACTCATTCCCACTCACATTTTATTATAAAATTAATATATAAAATTAGGACCCACATGCCACTAACTTTTTAAACCACTTTCTACTACATTTCTTAAAACTCGTGCTGAATCAAATAGTGATAAATTATCGGGACTGATGGAGTAATTGGGAATAGCAGATCGACGGTTCAGCAACTTTTTTATCAAAACAACACGTAACAAAAAATTCAAAAGCGAAAAAGAGGTCACGGATTCTGTGCAAGATGAAAAAAATAAAAATAAATGTTTTAATTATACAAACATGAAAAGACCATTCTACCCTCGTGATTTCTCCCGAGCAAAATACATTAAAATGTGCGTGCGTGGCTACGGCTGAGTATCTTAACCTCACCCAAAGTAGAACACCAAAACCGTCAAACCATATTTTGCACCCTACAAATTTCACTTAATTCAGAAAATAAAATAAAACGTGACATTTCTACATAAGTTATTCAAAAGAGCGATTTCAGCGACCTAGCTTTGATCGGCTTTCTCATCCTCCTCTTCTTCTTCCCATCAACCCTATCATCATCTTCATCTTCCTCGCTATCGTCGTCTTCGTAAACAAAACCCTCGTGCTTGCTACTGGTTTCGCCTCTCACCTTGCCCCACCGCGGCCCGAAGCCGGTGTAGTAGTAGAATTCGTAGGGATTGGACGACACTGCCGCCGGAGCCTTCTTCGGCCGAGTCCGGCAAGGAGCCTCCGTCACCACCGCAGCCGCCTCCGACGGCTTGACGGATTTCTTAGCGGCGTTGCTGCTGTAGCTCTTAACTAAGGATAAGTGGTGCTCGCATTTCGAATTGCCCTCCGCCGCCTCCCTCCGGCACTGCCAGCTCTTCCCGTCGGTCTTGCAGCAGTAAATAACGGCTGCGCCGCTCTCTAGCGGCCCCGCCACCGCCGAGTCCGGATATTCCGATCGCCTATCATATAAACCTATCTTATGCTAACGTATAATATTCGTATAATATGTGGCTTTTATGCGACATTTTGAGGGATAATATGCCGATTTATGAAAGGGAAAATTTTTTCGCATAAATAGTGAAATTATCAACTGGAATAATGCAGAAAAGTAATCGAATTCGATCGGTTTACCTCTCAGAAACGGAAACGCGATGGTCGGAGCTTCCATTTCCAGCACGAGCGTCGCTGCCGTTCACCTGCGGGAAAATAATCCGATTTCGAGAAATCGAAGCAGCGGTGGGGAAATGAATCAGAAAAAGAGCAAAACCTAGAAGAAATTCGAATTCTAATGCGAAATAACGGCGACTAATCGGAGAATTAACGCCGTGTGCAGAACCCTAGGTGCAGGCGGGGAGAAAACCCTAGAAGAGAGAGGCGAAATAGGGGGGGAAATGCGCAGGAGAAGGAGAGGAATAGGAGGCGTGCGGCGGCAGATCTGAGGTTACGAGATGGATGAGAGGTGAATTTGACTGACCTGAAACGGCGGCGGAGGAGATGACGGTGGGGAGAAGGTCATGGCGTCCCACGGCGACTGATTGAGCTGGCAGACGTGAGTTTGGAGCTTCAGAGAAGACGGCGCGTGGAGCAATGGAGAAATCTTCGCGTGCTTGCGTATTCTCATGGCGGTGGCGGTGGCGGGGAGGCCGTTGAAATGAGCTCGATGAGAAGCGTAGATCCAAAAATTGATTTTTGTTTTTCTTATTACTGTAATACTCTCGTCATTCTATATATATAGGCGTATGCGAATTTTTTTGTGATGTAATTTAATCTACTGTTATTTGGAGTTAATTACTGATTATTTTAGTAGGTGGAGAAGTCATAGTCCCACGCCATGCCTAGTTGTATTATTTTTGTATTTCTCCATGTTTCTAGTTTCGAAATTAAACAAGATGTTACTTTGATTTTTTTTATAAAGAGTGAACTGTATAAATGATACCTAATCTTTCACTTTTGCACATAAATAGTACATGATCTTTACTTTATATCGTTTTTGTACCTATAAATCATATTTTTGGTACCTGATGTCATTTTCACTCAAAAATGCTCTCTAAACAAACATTTTTCCATTTGTGTCATAGATAATATTTTGGGCATACACAAAATTAGTACCAAAAGTGATATCATAATAACTTCTCTAATTCTCCTCACTCTTTATACTATTATTATTAATCAATATTAATATTATTATTTTAATGTTATAAATTAATAGTAATTAATTAACATCATTTAAATATACTTAATTATAATTATAGTTATAATTATATTTAATTATTATAATAATATTTTTATAATACTAAAAAATAGTAGTAATTTATAAATAGTTATAGTAAATTATTTAAATTATGAATCATATAATATTATATAATAACAATAACAATAATAATATATTAAATTAATAACTAATCAATATAGTCTTAATTAAAATATAAAATTGGGAATTGTATTCATAATGATATAAAGAGTTGAATATTTTTAGTTAGGTGTTTCAACCCTAAAATGTGTATAAAATAATTTAATAAAATATTCAATTGATTTCATTACTTTAAATAATTAATTTAATTAGGTGTTTTGTTCTTGATTTATATTATAAATTCAATTAGATATATGTATAAAACACTAAAAAGAAAAAGAAAAAAAAGAAAAAAGAAAAAAGAGGAACTAAGGAGAAAAAAGAAAGAAGAAAGGAAGAAAAAATACTAAAAAGAAAGAAGAAAATGAAGAAAAAAGAAAGAAGAAAAAAAAATCACATGTTTGGTAAAAGAAAGAAGAAAAAAAATCACATGTTTGGTACTCCCCCTGTCCCATAAAAGTTGAGTCACTTTATTTTTTGCACTTGTTTTGAAAAAATAGTAATAAATAGTTAGAACGGATAAATAGTAAAGTAAAATCGAGAATAACGTAGATAAGAGTCTTCTCTACATTATTTTCAAATTTACTTTACTATTTATCCACTTTAACTATTTATTACGATTTTTTCAAAACGAATGCTCAGAATGAAGTGACTCAACTTTTATGGGACAAATGGAGTATTATTTAATTGAAATTTCTAAAAATATCCTCAATAACAAAAAAATCACATGTTTATATCTAGGGTTATTTTTGTCATGGGGTACCCAAAACGATATAAAATAAAGATCATGTACCATTTATGTGCGAAAGTAAAAGATCATGTACCATTTACGTAGTTCACTATTTTATAGATACCAGAGGTTTCGAAATTAATTACTGCCATAGTATACTTTCTCTTTATAGGTTCTGACCACTAGTAGAGATTCAAGGCATCCATATTCAATACTAATATCTAATGCCACTGGGCCGGTCATAAAATGTCACAAGTAAGAACTAAAAGAAAAATAGGTGAAAAAAGTAAGTGTAATATGAGTCGTACTTTTATATATTAGTAAAGAAATATAAATCATGTATTTTATATATTAATTTTATAATAATAAAATTTGAGATAAAATTAATAGAATGTGAAGTCAATTACCAAAATTAGTAACAATTAATTGTTATAAGTATTGACGGATAGAACGAAAAAACTAATAAGTAACAAGTAATGATAGACGGAGAGAGTACTACTTTTATTTATATGCAACACTTGTCACATAGTTACACCTACCTTTAGTCACACAGAGAAATTGAGAATGAACAAATTAAATGTGGAAATTGACCATAAGAAGCGATGAAGATAAAAGTAAGGCCACCAACAAATAAATTCTAGTACTACTACTACTATATACTTGAAGGGGAATAGCGGCTCAGGGAACAAACACATAAGATCGCAAAGGGAAAGTGATCCAACGGATAACATGGAGTAGTAATAAAATCAAGAACATAGATGCTTTTGTGAAGGTGTGACTGTTGCAAGTGTTTGATTCATTTTGAGCTTCTGGACTCGAGCAAGAGAGGCAGAGGGTGAGCTCGGTTGTTGGAGCTCAACTAGCCGTTGGAAAAACGGTTATAACAAATTTGCTTCTTGAAGATTAGTTAGTGAATCTTGATTGTAATCTCTTGTATGAAAGGCTTATTGAATCAGTGAAAACACACGATACACACACACATTCTCAACTCTTAGTTACAGTTTGATAGCAAGCTCTACTTGTGATTAGTTTTGAGAGTTTCAGATTGTAGAGAGGAACTCATCTCATCCTTCACACTTAGATCAATAAATCCCATCAATTATTCTCCGTGGATGTAGGCAAGAGATTGTCGAACTATGTAATTGTTAGAGTGTGTTTTTACTTCTTGTCTCTTCTCGGTATTGTTCTTGGTTCTTTTGCATAGTACTTTGATAAATTTGAAAACTTTATGAAACAAATGAATTGAAAATTTATGCTTGCTAGGGAGGATATAAATCCCTATGTCCATTCTACATGTGTCTGCATATGTTTATAATACTGTCAAATACTATTCGTTTAAGCCATTTTGTTTCTTTTGCAAGTTTCAAGGATAATTGCATTACCTCCATTGACGATAAATAACACATACTCCTATTTTAATACTATAAAATTGATATATTATATAGGGTCCGGTTGAGATTTTTCAGCTTAATTGAGAATTGAGATGCATTTTCAGCCACTCATTTTGAAATGTCAACTCCAAGTAGATTATGTCAACTAAGGAGTATTATCGTCATTTCATTTCAATAGCCAGAATATCAAATGTCAACAACTCGTATTAAAATGTCAACAACTAAAAAAATTTTAATATTTTTTTTATTTTTTTTTGAATTTTTTTAATTTTCGCGCGATGTCAACTACTAAGACATTATGTCAACTACGATGTGTAGCCTGCACATCAAATGTCAATAGCCCTGCACATCAAATGTCAATAGCCTGCACATCAAATGTCAACAACTTATAGTTGACATTATATGTGTATAGTTGACATAAATTGTATACGTAGTTGACATTATATAAGTGTAGTTGACATGAATTGTATATGCAGTTGACATTATACGTGTGTAGTTGAGATAAATTGTATATGTAGTTGACTAAAAAAAATAAAGAATAAATTTATTAAATAAAATGTATGATGAAATTACCATTCTGTCCTTTCACAATTAATTAATGTAAAAATATTTTTCATATGTGACAAATTCTGGACCACTCATTTAATAAAAATGAGTCTGATGATGCATCTCAATTCTCAATTAGGCTAAAAAATCTTAATTGATCAGAAGAGATATATACATAAAGATAAATATGATTATGATATTACTATTAATGAAATATGTGTCCGCCTTATTAGAGATCAAGATTTACTAAAATTAAAAAGCGCATAACTAGTTGCGCATGACCCGAAAAAAAACATAGACAATTACTGTAGTTGTGAATGGTGGAAGTATGCATTGTTTTCTAACATACAGATCCTGGCAAGAAGTAGGCCTGCTATAATGTCTAGAAAGGGCCCAAAACATTTTTTGTGATCCATTCTCAATTTTATGATTTAGATTGTTTATCAAATTCAATTTATTATTTTTTGATGTGATTTTGATATGATTAACTAAGGTTTATGAAATTGGGGCTCACTGGTAGAATTAGTATGGTTATATTTTTCGTAGCTTTATGCCAAAATACAAGAATGAATGAATGATGGTATTTTCATTAATAGCATATAAAACTATATTGAAAATTTTGGTCATATATATAATTGATAATACTATTAATTCTTCAAATATCATGGGCCAAAAGCCATAAATAAATAAAAAAATCTAATAATTAAAATAAAAAAGCTGGGGCATGATATTTTTTGGAAAAATATAACAATTTATAGTGATGACACACGTTGTTTGGTAGTGAATGTGGAAATGATTAATTAAATGGTTAGCCATTGTTTTGATCAGCTGGTTTGATAGAGATAAGAGAGAGGCAGCCTGCTGTGTAATGAATATGGGAGGGGTGCCCTCTTTATTCCTCCCCCACTTCCCATTCAATGCTTTAAATATAAGAACAACACATTCATTTCTATATATAACACAAATTAAACACAAAAAGGCTTGATTACAATACAAATTTTAAAACTAATAGTCTATAGTTAATGTAGCTAACATTAATAGACTACAAAAGAGAACAAATCTGATTTTACAAAGACTCCCCATGTATAAGGCTGCCGACGACAACAACTATCTACGAATTCAAATGAAAAGAATATCAACGTTAGTGTGATTGATGTTTCTACGATTGGACTATTTCACATCAAGACCTAGTAGAAAATTATGGATTATTGAAAGCTACCCAACTTCAAACGCTCTTAACAACTCACAATCTCTCAAGTATTTCACCAACATAGTAACAAAAAGAAAATAACATTGACCTGTTTATTAATTTTTTTTTATTGTAATAGTTTCCTTATCTTGTGGATTATGTAATTTGACGTATAGTTTCAAACCCCATTGGTTTGTTGTTCTTGTGTAATTTGAAGCATTTTGTATACCCTATTAATATATATATATATATATATATATATATATATATATATATATATATATATATATATATATATAGAGAGAGAGAGAGAGGGGTGAATTATAATGATAACTCCAATTTGTGTGATAATCCTATAACTAAATCTCCACCGCACATTTTAAAAATCGTAGCATGTCACCCGCTTTTGACAAACAAATAGGCGGGCAAGGGTATATGAGTCTTTTTTCTGATAAAAAATCTAAAACGCCCCCATAATATTATATGAGTATTTGTCATGGCTTCTTTGATTTAATTATTTTTTACATGTCATACATGATACATCATATACCATATTAAAGGTAGAAATCCTAATTGTTTATGTTCTGACGATTTTTTCACAAGAAAATAAGAAATAGTACTGATACATACTGTACATTACACTGATACATTACACGCTGTGGCTGCAAAGTAAATCTCGACGGTTTACGATTTCCGGACCAAAACTATCATTTTATCAACTTAGAGTACCAAAATGACATATTTACCCTCTACGCCTTTTTTATGAAGTAAATCTAAGTTTGAATATCAGCCACAAGATTAGAAAATATGTGTGGTCCAGATTTGGTTATAGGTTTGTCACATAAATTGGGGGTTATCATATGATCACAACTCAGAGTATCATTCTATCCGGTAAAACTATCATTTTATCAACTCAGAGTATCATTCTATCTAGCAAAATGACATATTTACCCTCTGAGCTTTTTTTATGAAGTAAATCTAAGTTTGAATCTCAATCATAAGATTAGAAAATATGTGTGGTCCAGAATTGATTATATGATTATCACATAAATTGAGGGTTATCATATGATCACAACTCTCTCTATATATATAATCTATTTTTTCTTATCATGTTTATTAAGAAAGAAGTAACCTCTTTTAATCGGAAATTTTGGAAGTGTGACAATAAAATAGAATAAGCTATTGCATTGCCATATTAAAGCACGACAGTGCATGCATGTTGGACTTGATTGGTGCTTATTCTTTAGGCAGCAAAAATCGTGACAATTATTGGACACGTGGTTTCACCACTTAAATTCTTTGCCTATACATATTTAATACTCCATATCTATATATAATAATTTTTTATTTACAGATTTCTATACAATTTCTATAGTCTATACGTATTTATTTCTATACATTTAATATTGGGAGTCCTATAAAGAACTATTGACTATTTGTCGTCTTACCTCTGTTATATGATCTGACAACTAATATTAATATATTGGGCAAAATTTATTTTAAAGGACCTACAAATAATTCTCTCTTCATAACAAAAAATTACTCCATTAAAATTGTTGGTGACACAAAATTTTAGGAGTTTTATTTATTAGTAGTATATTAAATAGAAAATGAAAATATAGTTAAATACTACTACTACTGTAACTACTCCTTGAAGAGAATAAATAAGGAGTACTACTATATTAATAAGGAGAGAGAAAATGATTAAAATATACTGTAATTAAAAAAGATAATCAAATGTATTACTCCTACTTATCAATGATGATTTTTATAAATCTTAGAAATGCGACATTTTTAGGATAATTAAAATAAGAAAAGGAAATTATCAACATGGAATGCTGATGAGATCTTTGAACAACTTATTTTTTAAAAAATGGACACCTTTATACTTCCAAAAATTAGCTCAACTGAATTGGTTGACTTTAATTAATTGAAACACAATATTGTTTCACAACTGTTGTTTACTTTATCGTATTACTAATACCTTTGAAAATGAACTTATTTTGAATACATAGCATAATAATGAACTTATTTTGAAAACTTAAGTGGCATCCCCCACTAAGTCAAAATATATTGCTTAGTTCATCTAATTTAAAATGATAGTATATTACTATTATTTTTGAAATTAATAAAGTAACTTAAACACCTTTTCTCTGTTCATATAATACATCAAATCATTTTTTTCTCATGTAAAACATTCAACTACTTCTCTCTTCAATTTATACATCCAACTATATTTTTCTTCCTATTTAGAAAAACAAATCATTAGCTTTTAAAATCTCGTTACATCCAAAAAACATACCTTCATATACGACGAAAGGATTACATATTTTCCGATTTGTCTGAAATATTTAATTAACTACATCACATATACGACAGAAGTATTACATATTTTCTGATATGTTTAGATTTTTAATTAACTAAAAAGGAAGTATCTATAAAAAATGGATACCAATCACCTTACCTTGAATGTTTAAAGTTAAATATGGCGAAAAAGACCAATATACTTAATTAGTAGTATTACATATTACTAGCCTAATAGTTTTTCAATTATTCCATATAAAAAATAGGGTCGCTGACGTGTCATAATAGGCGCCGTTTCTATATGAATAGATGTATCATATATGATATCTCGATTGTCATAGAATCAATTACAATTTCACCATAAATAAATAGTACACATATATAAATTTCACTATGATTTTTCATACATGCTATAATTTGGTAAATTATCATGATTTTTTTCAATAATTCGCCAAAAAAGCTCAAAAAAAGGAATGTCAAAGTTAATAAACGAATTAACCGCAATCAATGGGTGCCGAAATTTACCCTCCAAAATTGAGTCAAATTTGCTATGACAAAGAAAGTGAGAAACCCCATTTTCACCAAACAACATAGAAAGCAGAGAAACCACTCATCAATTTTTCATTTAGCAAGAACACCATGATTAAGACACACTCCCTTGATACCCTCAAACTACCATTATAAATCACCGGTTTCTACGAAAATCAATGGCCACAATGCCACAAAGTCTTCCCCCACCCCACCCCCTGCACCCTCACATGGTAAAATGTAAATGCACCATTTTTGTGAATCTTGCTAATGAATAACAACAGAAATCATATTCACATTTTTCATGTAGTCTGTTACTGCCTTTTCTTCTCCTTTCTTTTCCACCATTCTTCCTTCCCCACTAAGAATGCCGGAGCTGGGTTTTCAAGATTTGCGGGCGGGCTTAAGGGCCCGTGATTTAAGCCCGGATTCAGTCATCTTCACTGGCGATACCAATTTCAGCCTCTTCTCCTCTGCCTCTGCCAGCGTCGAGCGCTGCTCTTTCACCTCAGATGTTCCTGATCAAGAATCTGTTTCTTCTCAAGTAATGCTGCTTCATTTTTCTGAAATGCATGTAGCTTAATTGCTGATTTAGCTTTGTGGGTCGGTGTAAAAATGTGTGATTGTGATAAAGATTGGATTTTTAGTTATGGGTTTCGAAGATTGTTTTGATTTTGTAGTTTTTAGTTATGGGTTTCGAAGATTGTTTTGATTTTGTAGCGTTTGAAATGTGGGTGTTGGTTTTATGTTGGAAAAAGTTGTTGTCTTGGTTGGAGGAGAGGGAAAGTTGAAATCTTTGATTTTGAAACAGATGGCATTGAGTGGTCCAGATCCAGATCCGAACAAATCGATAGCGGTTCATAGGAATAGTGTTAGCCTCAGCAGAAAGGAGAAACCAAAAGGTACATTTATACTTTTGTGTTGAGTGGAATTTTTGTGTTATGAATGGGAAATGAAAATGCTGACTGTTTTGATTCAATTGTTAGTTCAAAAAGTGGATAGTAGTGAGGCTGAGACCACCGAGGATGAAAATGTAGCCCTAGATTCTGCAAGAAATTCCTTCTCTCAGGCTCTAAAAGGTAAATAATCACTTGCTTTCTTATGTTTAGCAGCTGCTTGAAAAATGTTAGGGCTTGGATTAGTTGTGTTTATTTATTGGATTGGTGTTTTTTGTTATTGGAAAGATGGAAATGAAGGTTGGAATATGAAGTTGTGTTGAATCTTAGGGCTTAGTTGTGTTTGTATGTTGAAATGGTTTTTCTGTTGATTAGAATGTCAAGATTAAAGGTTGAGATCTGAAGGTATGTTGAATCTTAGGGCTTAGTAGTGTTTGTTTATTGAATTGATTTTTCTATTGATTAGAATTTTGAAAACGAAGTTTGAAGTTCACGTTCTGTTGAATCTTAGGGCTTAGTTGTGTTTGTTTCTTGAATTGGTTTTTCTGTTGATTAGAATGTCAAGACCGAAGGTTGAGATCCGAGGTTCTGTTGAAAAAAGCAGACCGTAGAAGGCCGGCTTCTCTCGATCTCAACAATGCCGTGACTTCCACCTCACCGAGACTCGCAGTGATGAAGAAACCGTCTGCTGCTGCGCGGAAGACTGGGACGTTTCCTAGCCCTGGAACGCCCAACTATCGACACACGAGCGTTGGTGTCCAGAAAGGGTGGAGCTCCGAGCGCGTTCCACCCCACACTAGTGCAAACAGGAGGAATGTGAGCACTGCATTGCTGCCTTACCATAATGGGAGGACTCTGCCTTCGAAGTGGGAGGATGCGGAGAGGTGGATTGTTAGCCCCGTGTCGGGTGATGGTGCTATGAGAGCCTCGCAGCAGCAGGCGCAGAGACGGCCTAAGTCGAAGAGTGGCCCCCTCGGCCATCCCGGGGTTGCTTATTATCAAATGTTCTCCCCCGTTACTCCCATGTTTGAAGCCAGCCGCTCTGAGAAACTCACGGCGAATTCTCCCTTTTCTGCTGGAGTAATGGCGGTGGATGGCTTGTCTATTCGCTACGGAGGAGGCGAGGGCACAGGTAACTTTCACCATGGCAACGAGCCGTGCATGGCTCGGTCGATTAGTATTCATGGATGTTCGGAGATGATCAGCCAGTCGTCATTGCCAGGATCTCAGGGTATGTATGGCGTTGTCTTTGTTGTTTTTCTCCGTTTCGTCTCGTGTATTTCTTCTATCAACATTTCTTTGTTGATGCAGATGCTAAATACGATGCGACTGAGGACTCTGCCAACAACATATCGCGTGCTGTTTCGAGGAGGGATATGGCGACTCAAATGAGTCCTGAGAGCAGCAACCACTCCTCACCCAGAAGAGACTCTTCGTTCTCTCTAGCTACTCCTTCTATTCTACCCATTGTAGAAGCGCAGAGTATACCACCCTCCAGACCGGAGATGAGGGACGTGCTAGTTGACGAACGTGTCACTATGACAAGGTGGTCCAAAAAGAGTAGGGGTAAGAATCCTGGACGAAGCAGTCGAAATGGTGACGACTGGAAAAGAAAGGCTGCAAACGATCATTCGGATAGCTGGGAGGTTTCGTCCGAGACGTCCAAGAGCATTTCAAAGTAATTTTATTCAACCAGTTCCGTTGTACATTGAACATGATTATGCTAAGCCATTCAACTAAATTGCTACTACCTTGTTTCAGGATTCAGAGGGAGGAAGCTAAAATCACAGCATGGGAGAATCTGCAGAAAGCAAAAGCCGAAGCTGCAATAAGAAAACTCGAGGTACGTACTTTAACTTTCCAGTTTCTCCTGCCCGATTGCTGTTATTGCTCGTTTCCATTCGTCCCGTAGGAATGAGGAACTATTCTAATTATGTATACTTTTACGTTATTCATCATAATGTTTTTTTTAATACTTTGTTCGTTCCAAGTTAATCGGTTCGTATTCCTTTTTGGGATGATCCAAGTTAAATGAGTATCACATTATAGTTATAATGGTGGTGGTGTGTGTGTTTGAAGTTCACGTTCAACGATATGCACGATAGATTATTACAGATTGCAAATATACGAGTGAGCTGATCGGTTTGTATTGATTAGATGAAATTGGAAAAGAAGAGGTCATCATCCATGGACAAAATTATGAACAAGCTGAAATCAGCGCAAAAGAAGGCCCAGGAGATGAGAGGGTCGGTGATGGTCAGCCGAACGACGACCAGCCAAATGGCAAGATCCTCAGAGAGAGCATTATCCTTCCGAAGGTCTCGACCAATTAGTTCGTTGAGTGGATGCTTCACCTGTCATGCTTTCTAGTGATGCACAGGTACTTTTTAGTTTGGCTCAGATTATATTGATATCGGAACAGCAAGTACGATTGTGCTCGAAGTGTTTATTTCGATCTTGTTGCAGACGAAACGATGCTCGGATCCAGCTTTCGAAACGCTTGGGAATATATTTGGAGGTTGCAGAAGTTAAATCTTGTAAGGTTGTATGATTGTAAGTAATACTATTCTGAATTTGAAATGTTTCATTGTCAAAAGGTGATCCATTCATATTAATTTGTGGATTGATTGATTAGTTGATCTATATGCATAAAATTAAACCTTTGGTTATCAATGAATGGGGTGGTTATAATTACTTGAACTATTTTTTATTTGATGTGGAGTTATTGTTGTTTGAAGAAAATTTTCACCTATTATTTGTGGTTTTTAAGAGGTTGGAACTCAATTATTGCATAGTTTAAGAATTCACAGGCAAATTACACTAGCACACTATTTATTCATTTATTTCCATGTATGGATTATTACATTCTATTTCAGGTTCATAGTAACAATTTCAATCAGCCTTGTTTCAATATAGGTGAGGCTAATTTTTTTGTAATCTAATGGCATTATCATATCTGGTGGAAAATGATTGGTTAACCCTAGGGTAATCAACATCAAGGCTGTTACCCTAAACAATTTCATTAACCATCCTTCTTTGTTTGTACTCCTCCCCTCTTGTCCAAGGTAATATAAAACCTCGAATAAGCTCATAAAACGCGCTCAAAACCTTAGGTAGAACGTAGAGCAACGAGAAGTAGTCCTCGTCGAGCTCCTCCTCAAGAACCTGCTCGTTACAAACACAAAAACCTATGTTATGTCACAAGATTGGAATACCAAAATGCAACTAATTGGCATAGCCGGATAGACGAGTCCGGTGGCCAACTCGGCCAAACGAAAAAGACTTCGTTGGACTTATTGGTTGACACGGGCTCCAAGTGAGTCTTTTTTAGCACATGATCGGTCCAGGCCCATTAGAAACCCAAATCATGCCAAGCTCGGTAGGATCGGCCCAAATAAGGTCCACTACCATATAAAAACTACTCCGAACTCCCACTTTAAGTTCCTCAAATATAATTACAATAGGACAAATATAATATGCATATTTTTTTTAATAAATATTACTAGTATTCATATAATGCTAAAAATATCCAATAATATATTAAACACAATAGAAAAAATAATCTATAACTAGATTAACCCACCTAACTAAGACGACATAACAAAAGAGTTTGAGTTGGGCCCAGATTTATATACAAAGCCCAGTCCAACCTGAACCACTTCAACCATGGGCTCAGGCCCAACCTAGCCTCAAGTTGATCAGGTTTGAACTGGGCCGGCCTTATCCACTTGACAACTCTAGCCCAACCTTTTTTACTATAACAAAAATGCTTGAACAACAATGCCTTGTCATCATAAGGCAACCTAGGCACCATATCATTGCTATACACATACCTAAAATACTTTATATCATACATCTTCATTTTTTGCTTCATGTACTCCCCAAATTGCTCGTACCAGGAGAGGTCGATGTCGGTGCGCTATGCATCGGTGTCGAATGGCTCCGTGCCTCGGAATGCTATCACGATTCGATTTTTGTCTCGGAACATGAGAGCATATGTTGACCTCACTTCTTGAAAATCTTCAAAATTCATCCATGAAAATGTTTGAAGATTTTTTTTTGTTTGAAAAAATTAATTGAGAGAATATGCTAAGTCCAAACAGCTATTAAACTAAATATAATAAAAGTGAAATTCTCTTAATGCCACTACATGCATGTCATGATGCATACACATTATAAGTAATTTATGTAGTACTAGCATTTTATCATAGACATATATTGTTACTTCTTAGTTCTTACTTTGATCAACTAAAAGACTATATTGAGTAATTAATTGGAAGATTCTCTTTCTAAATATTTAGTGTTCTTAATTTCTTATAGTACTACATTAGTGTAACCTAAAAGCATCTTTTTGTCCAAGTTAACACTTGTTTCTGATGTGCATAATTTATTAGATCATCAGAAAAATTATAAAATTTAATCAAATTATTGTCTAAATCACAACTTTTAAAATCAACAAACAAATTTAGTTAATTATTAATAACATCTAGTGTTGACAGTTGTTTAAGATATCAATAAACCCTACCCTTTTAAAACTTTTATTTCATAAAATGCTAGGTAAGAGTAAATCTTAAATGTCATCTTCTCACCATTCCAAAAATTGAAGAAACCAATAAATTCCATCTGCACCAAATCAAATACACAAGTTAGTGTGTTTCATTTTATATAGGAGAAAATTAAAGAGATTAACTACGTAGAAAGCAACCTGCCAATGGTGCGTGACAATGTTTTGAGCAAATAATTCATTTTCATACGACAATTTGGAAGCCATTATTGCGATGATTGGCAAAGCTTTGTTTCCATAATAATGTCTCTTCAAATCCCATCTCTTGTCAATATTACCAACCATTGATGTGAACTTTTCTGATCTTTTATCGGGTTTCACCAACCTCCCTGAAGTCGACGAAGTTTGATCAAATTATAGTTAATTACGTAAAAATTTAAAAACCTAATTCGCCTCAATTTAAATGGGATGTTTCTTTTCATTGTGTGATTTTAAAAAAATACTCCGTATGTAGTTAATTTAGTGAATAAAAGTAAAACAACTTGAAACGTCCCGAAAAGGAATATGAATCGAGTAACTTGGTGATACTCGAGAAGATATTGTTTCTAAATCTTATGTTGTAGTAGTAGATTTATTTAATTTTTAAGATTTACAAAATAAAATTTCCAAAATTATATACTAAAAATAAAAACAAGTGATATTGTGATTATTTGGTATTTATTTATAGGAGAGTTTTGATAATTTTTTTTAATTAAATAAGAAATTAAGTTTGTGGTGCAAATAATGGCCAACAATTCCCCCGTTTTCAAATTTTACGAGACCGACCAGAATTTAACCAAACTTCGTAATTCAATGTAACCTGTGATAATGTTGAAGAAGAAGCGGCGGCAGCCACCGTTGAACGCCGGATAGTTGGGGAATAGCTCGACTGCGGCACCGATCGCCGCCACGGGCTTCTTCAGGTAAAGAAAGGCTTTCTGAAACAGCAGAGAGATGAAAACAATCCATCTATATCGAATTCCGGCGACTCCATCTTCTTCAATCGGAGTGTTGCAGATATCTGTATTCTCTAAATCATTTGAATGCAGAATTCTAAAGCAGTCAAACCAGGTGGCAGCTTCTGCTCTCAGAAAAAGATAGCTTTTGGAGAAGTAGTTGATTTCATTATCATCATCACCCATTGTTGTAGTTTTAGATTGGAAGGAAATATTATGGAATAAGGCTTGGACTTTTTGTATTTTATATTGGTAGTTACCTGAAAATATAGTTTTGTAATTAATTAAAATAAATTTGATGTGGATATATTCCGTTTGTCTTACTTTTTGGCGGCTCGGGTATTTAGATTGTAGATGCAACAATTAATGGTGTATGGATTCCATTGCTTTATACCAGGATTAAATGTCTCACTTTGACTTGATTCGAGTTTTAAGAAATACAAATAAATGTTGGTTGAAAATTTCGTAGAATATGATTTATATTACTATATACTAGGAGAATTATCTTTATGATAAAATGTTTGTGGAATGAGTTAATAGGGTGCGAAGTCCACTTGCTAAATATAGTAATTGTGAAATGGCATATTTAATTGTTAGGGTTTTGTATACTAGAAATCACCTTTCAAGTGATTGGATAATGTAAAACTCTAATGGTTATTTTCCAATAAATGCAACAGATTATTTTTGTCATAATGTTGTTATGTTTTACATTTAATGGTTGTTTATTGCATATTTAAATGTATGAGCAAACGTAACAAAGTCTAAGTCTTTGTTTTAGTAGACCGGTTGTGGGCGTCGTCCAATTTAAGGTAACACGATCAGTTTTAAACAAAGAAAAATAAGAATTTCACAACCTAGATAGGCCTAGACTACATATCGCGAAAGGTAGCAATGTCACTCCGATTATTTCTAAACCTTATTGAAATAAGATGACGTTGGTGTGGTATAACACTGAATGGATCTAACAGCAAGACGAGCCTTTATGCTATCTACTGAAAGACGAGGTCTTGAAAATTAATTTCTTAATCAATGTACGTTAGCATTGAGCATACGATATTGAGGATCCACTACTTTGACTTACCAAAGGTGCGGGTTTTTCGTAACCCAACGATCCAGGTATATTGGGTAGTGGTGATCATTATCTAGAGGTGCTAGGATTGCTATTATGTTGAAATGTGCGCGAGGAGAGTCTCGTTTGATAACATCCACAAGAGGAGCTCGAAACGAGGTTTTATTATTCGGAACCTAGCTAGTTGGAGTTTGATTACTCTATGAATAATAAATAAGAGTTTCTTGCTAAGTCCACTCTTGGAATTCGAAATATGTTAATTAATTAAGTCTATAGCAGACATTAATTAATTAATGGATGTTTTCATCTTAAGCGCGAGAAATGAATCAAATGCAATTAAAGGAAACCCGGAATACTTGTAATTTCGGATTTGGAAGGCAGTGCAATATTACTTCTGTAGTGGCTGCTCGTAATATTCCAATATAAGCTTATATTAAATTGTGGGTACAATTTAATTAGTAAAAAGCTAATTGGGTGAGGCATGTTCCAAATTCTTCCTTAGATCCCTGACTGGGCCCAATATGTGACTTATATAAATAGGAGAATAAAGGAGACAGAAAATGCACCATTTTCCACTCACAAATTTTCGTCCACTCCTTTGAGAGAGAGAAATCGAAAATTGCCTTCCTCCGTGAGCTGAGTTCTGTCTTCCATTATTCGAGTCCTAGTACGTTGGTGAGATTTTCCCACACAAATATCAGCGTATAGTCCGGGACACCAGTCAGAAGATCCGAGGTCTTGTATTGAAGATCTTCACGTGGAGACGGAGCAAGCCATCATCGATTCTTGATTGAATCAACAAGGTAAATTGGCTAATTCCGTAGTAAGCATTTTTAGGAATTTTATGTGCTAAAGCATGTTTAATTCAAGTTATGAGCATGATACATGTGATAATTACGCGAATAGATTTTGTCTAAATAATCTGCTAAATAGATCAAATTCATGTGACCCGTTATGAACGCACGCTTCCGCTGCCAGCCCCTTCATTAATAATGGACATAATTAAATAGCAATGCGGGACATTTTATGGCAGACATAGAGCAAATTAGTTTTATAGTAAAAGGTGAAATGAGAGTAATAACGACATTGGGGATTCGAAGGAGTAGTTTAAGGGGCTTAAACCCCTACTAAATTTATATTTAATTAATTTTTATGTAAAATATTTAAAATTAAATTTATATTGTTTTTCATAACCCATTATCAATAAGCTAAGCACCTAAAATGTACTTTCAAATTAAATTTACAAAACATAACCATTCCTACAACTTTTCATGCGTTCTCCCCGGAATAATGGACTAACAAAGATGGTAACATAAGACATATATTGGCGAACGAACGTAAGGATAAATAACTAGGCAAAAAATAAATTTTAACAATAATAATGTGAAAATTACTTAAATATATGAGCTTTTTGGTTTACATGGCATTTTAGTATTTTTTTGTTAAAAATATGTTTACAAAACTTAAAACTAATTAATTAGTTAAATTTGAGAATTGAGATTTTTTTTCATAGCAAGCTTTAAAAATGAATATTTACTCATTGTTACGATTAATTCAATAAGCCATAACAAAAATTGTGATTTTAGAAATTTATTAAAGTTATCTAATTTGAGATTAATATTGTTTCGATTTCAAAAGAAACCTTGTTATGTAAGTTGCAAAATATTTTTTGGGCTTCCAAATGTGTAATATTTGGCTCCCCCACTATTTTGGTATAATATTAATAATTTTTGTATATTGGATGTTAATGACTTTGGGATAAATTAAATAATTTATGATTTAATTTAATATTTGCCCAAATAAATACATTTACTACATTTTCCTTGCATGAAGATCTTACGTGCAAGAAGAAGATCTTACCAAGATGATTGATACACCCAATCTACTAGTAATTATTTTTGTCACATATTCCAAACAAAACGAAACGAATATGGTTAGGCAATATGAGAATTCTGTGATGGGGAATGTGTATTCTCTTTGTTTGATTTATTTTTTTCTGATTAAATTAACTAAGTGGTAGTTCAAAAGGTACAGTATGATTAGGTAAACTAAGAAATTTAATCATGTAATGTATGCATATATAGTACTATAACTTCTGGCAATTAAAATTTACACATTAATTCAAATTAAATAGAATTAATTAGCTACCAACCTTATGCCTGTGGTTTCTATTTATATGTTTTTTTTAACATTTTCCGTAAGCTTGTATCTTACAATTAGTTTAAAAATTGCAATATTTTAAAATTAATTTTGAAAATTCAAACAAGAAAAAAAAAGCTTAGCTACCAAAATTATTGGACTTTCAATTTAGTTATCAGAACACAATTTTTGAGCTAGCAAAAAAAAATACTCTTTAGCAAAAAAAATACTCTTAAAAACTTAAATATCCCTTTAATTTTTGGCACGTTTATAACATGTTACTATGAATTTATGGATAGATCCTTTGAAAACATTCTTATTGTGTTATATAAGTGATTAGATACTTCTAATTTCAAAACTACAAAAATTTTTACTCTCATTAGCATGAGTATATTTCTAATGAATCACTATATTATATCCTTTAGAATTGATTTATTAAATAAAATACTCAAAATTTGGGTTTATAACTAATTTTCACTCACACAGTCACACTAATGTTAAATTCGAAACCATAAATCACAATCAATATAACTTTGCATATTCGGCTAACACGTAGTACTATATTAAAATTCAATCTAGTATATCATACTATGTAACTAACATTTGCTTTTGGATTAAACCCATTCTAACTATGCTTTTTCGGCAAAATATTAATTCGTTTTTCTTAATTAAAGTGACATAAACAATTTGTAATTATAATCCAAACTACGTAACGTACTTTGAGTGGGAAGAATTGCGGGGCACGAAATGTCATCCCTATAGTCGTTAGGGACCGCTTCTAAGTTTGGGTAAACGGCACTCAATACATATATGGTCCGTTTTTTATGTTTGGATATGCAGAACTTAATAAAGCAGTTTAAGTGGGAATAATTTTCATCAAAAAATAAAAATGACTGACCTACGTGGAGACACCCTGGGAAAAAAAATGACGCAATTAACATGAGACAGAGCGAGTCTAAATGTCGAATTAAACACATCTTATGATGGGATGTATTTACAGAAAATGCATTTCTTTGTTAGATGAATACAACACCAGAATGCGAAAAATTCATTCCCAGACCACTCAATCAAGTCTGAGATAAATTTTAATGTATAATAATTGTTTCATGTAGCAAAGACCACCAACTACACAACATAAATCAAGTTTCAAATAACAGATAAATATATCAGAAAACTAATTGAAAATTGGGGGACCAAAAAGGGCATTGTGCTACATTACATACAAAACTTGCGTAACTAAATGCCGGTATTCGGGTTGTTCCCAGCAAGGATAAGCGAGATCTCTAGACCGCGACTGAATGCTTGGTTGAACATAAGCCTGGTTTGGAATGTTGATGCGAATGGGAACCATGAAGATAGCGCAATAGGGATGAAGATCAGGATCCCCATTGTAGCATCATATAAACGAGCAATTGATCGTGTCGACTTCCATAGTCCCATTTTCTTCACCACAGGCTTCCAAGCGCAAGCAATCTGCATGTTATTGTTCGAAAAGAAGTGTTATCACACCAAGATTATCAACAAGCAAGTAGCTCGATTCACACATAAGCAAAGAGAAAACTTACAGAAAGAATTCCCCATCCAGTGGGCAGAAAAGCCAAGATACAGGCAAATATATCGCTGATGGAAAGAGAAGTCATTGCAACGGCAACAGATACTCCAGCCACGGCCAGTAAAAATGCAAGTCCTTGGACAAAACGCAGTACCAACTGAAAATTGACTGATATCTTCTGACTGAAGGTGAATACCTGTGGAGTCGATAAAGATAGAGAGTTGGTTGACCATATGTAAGAAAAAAGGTTGCTCAAAATCATAGTATTCGAAACCTAACCTTGAACAGAACTATAAGCACTGCAAACACTATCCATGAAAATCCATATACCTGAAGAAAAACACAATATCACAGCAAATACTATTCAGATTCATACAGTAAAAGAGAGATAGCTTTAGATAGTAGCCTAAATATTTTAGGCATTGCTATATAAGTAAGGATGCTCATAAATGACTTATTCTGATTATTGTTAACCAGTGTTTAGTCTGAAGTAGAAAGGAGAAATAGATCACTTAATTAGTAAACCACATGTTGATCATGTGATGCATTCCCAAAGGCAGCAATTATGTTTCCTAGAATTATGCATCAGTCAAAACATCGAGGTTCCCGACCACAATCCACAAAACCATGACAAAGAGCAGATTTCTTTCATTCACAAACAAGAAATTTACCGTTAATGATCTGTCATCTCCCTGGACATTCAACTTGTAAACAATACCATACTGGAAGATGAAAAATCGTAGGCTCAGGATCGTTTCCATGACTCGGCCACTGAAGTTTCGCATATGAGACTGTACCAATTGTAAAATGTCAATACACTAATATGGGAGCTCAAACAAATCTATCCAAAACCCAAACAAAGCTATAAAATAGAGGAACAGGAAACTTAAAGAGTACTTCTTTATGTTCTTTTTGAATCATTGTCAGTCACATATTAGCAATCACTAAACTATCACTCCCAATTAACGTTTGAAGAGCGATCATTATCAAGTCAAGACGGAATAAACAGTCATGAACAATTACAATCATACCAGTTCTTCATCCCACCAAGCCTCCCAGCTTTCTTGTCCTTTTACTCCAATTCCACCTCTGTACAGAAGCCAGTTTGTCCAATCTCGAAAATCTTCAACAGTCCTATTGATTGCAAGTGGGTTATACTTGAACCAGGTAGACTAAGAGGCAGCGGATAGAAAACATAAGGAAAAGAAACTTACTTCTGCCACTCGAATCCAGATGGATTGAACAAATATGGAGCAAACAGCCACGAAATAGCCAGAAACCAACTGCTAACGGTGAGAAGAATATATGACAGAGCACCACCCTCATTGTACCCATATGAAAGGTATACCACCAACAGGAGCACAATTTCCAGTCTGAAAAAATGATGAAGTTAAAAGTTATACATACACATGTACAATATTAGGGGTGGTGAGGAGAGAGAGATACCCTTTGACAAAATGACTTCGTGAGTATAGCCTGTAATTTTCACTAAACTTTATGTGGCGAACAACAAATCCTCTACCAGTGGCTTGATACTGCAAAAAAGGTTATTACTTTCTTAGCAATTTCAAACATATGATTCACCATTGGCAGGAAAAGAAGGATTAGCATACCCTTGCACCACCATGAAGAATAGTACGGCCGAAGTAATGCGTCCTAGTGCCCAGTGAGAATGTAAAGTAGACAGTCGATAGCTGAAACTGCATGGTGACGAAACTAACCATGGCCTGTACGACAAAGGTGGGAAACAATGCAAAAAACAAATTAAACATCGGAAGTAAACAACTTCCACATCACCTAGAAATAGTAAAAGAATACATGACACAATTTTAGTGTAACTCCGCATACCCATCTTAGTAACTCAACAATGCAACAATGGTTATATTACTAATTGACCACAAGAGGATTTCAATTAACTGAAATCTCTTCTAATCAAATTTGTAAGCAGAAGAAGTTTGGCTCGACTAAAGGATCTTTAGAACTAAATTATTGGTCAATCACATTTTAGATAATACTTGAAGCTGAAGAATATACTAAATTGAGTATTATGAGACAAAATTTCTTCAGATATCAATGGGTAGTCGATTGGGAATGCCGTAAAAGATATATATAAAGAATTTCAGGAATAACCATATGGGAAGAGTGAGAACAGACTTACCCTTAGAAAACCCTGTTCCAATATGAAGCATAAAATCATTGGCAATGCCGTAAAGATACCAATCTGGAAAAGAAACTGTGCATTCAGAGCTGCTGTGAGAGCTTTATTCCCCAATATATCAGCTCTGGTTTGTACAGCTTCTCCAACCCCAGATAATGCCTTGAAAGGTTACAACAAATATTAGGTAAAACTGGCAAACTCAGTGAATATTAATGCATGATAAATATGGTATCTAAGCTAATTCAGTGACATCTTAAACTATCAAAAAGTAGTTCCCAAACCTAAACCTCGCAGGAGGATATGACGAAATCAAAATGAGGGAAGGTTTGGAGGACCGGTTAAAACCACTCGGTTTTCTTTTGGTGGTGGTAGGAGTACCTACGTGGGACATGGATGGCGGTTTTCCATCAAGCTACCAGGACTCCTAATACAAGATATGGAAGGATATAAAAATGTATGATAACAGTGCTCTCCTGTCCCTTTCCCTTAAGGTAAATGGGGAAAGGACAACATCCATATTTGTTCATGTCCCTCACCATTACAGGCATTTGGAACTTGAAAACCTAGTGGACTTTAGCACAATGCTTATAAGAATCAAAAACAGAAGAATTCAATGAACTCCAAATTATTGTGAAGTATTAAGAGCATAAGCTTACCAAATATACCCTCCCATAGAGAAAAGCATACACAGTAAGCACTGTCAACTGCATGTAGAATTAAATGAATAATGTTAAGTATCATAGAGACGCAATAAAGGTATAGTAACAGAAAATACACAAAAAGAAAGACAAGGAGTGGGAAAAACAGAAGCACCCAAAGTAATTAGACACAGAAAGAAAGACATAAACAAAAAAATTCAGGAAAACCATTTGCTGCTATATGGAAAGCTAACCATGGTACATAAGTAGTATCCAACAGTCGTGAAGTAGAAGGAGAGCATCCTAAAAAAATCAAAAAGCTGCCCAAGCCTGTAAACATCCCTGCTAAGAACTTGTTCACCATTGCCTCCAGCAACCTTGCCCTCAAAAACAGCAATCTGATTGAGCCCAACATCCCGCCCCTTGCCAACCTGTAGAAAACTCATTTAGCCCATTTTAAGCCCTCAAACTTATCTATTTACCCTCCGTCACCCCACCACTCTCTCCAGCATGATTTTGAGCATTGCAAGAGTATACCTGTATGTATTCATGGTGAGTAACATTTCCTTGGCGTAAAGTTGTGTTGAAACCTACATTTTATCAACTTCAGCTTCAGAAAAGATAAACAGGAAAATCATGACAAACTCCATCATATGCTCCATTTGTTACGAACTTCTTAGATCGGTTGATATGTAGAAAGTTATAATGAGACATGTCATTAAATCAGTACTATAATGAGACATGCCATTAAATCAGTACTCAGTAATTCTATTTTAATGAGATTTTTTTATAATCAATTAAGGAACATGGCTATGCATGCAACAGATCTGTTTAAACAGCAATACCTGAAAAAATATCTTCACTTATATTAATTACACGAGATGCCTTGCTGATCCCACCCCTTGTGATATGAAAAACTCTATCAAATACATCTGGATGACCATAATGCATGCGGACCCTAACAATTGCCCAAATATCAGTATTAACTATATCTTGTAAAAGTAACAACATTGGCATTTCATATCAGGTATACTCACTTCAATGGATTTGCCAGAACACGCTGACCAAGCGTGACAAAGCTAGATTCTTGATTGGACATGAATGATGCCAATGAAGACACACTGCATGAGTAAGCTAAGAAGTTATGCACATCTGAAACATACATAGAACAAAAATTGTGTATACGTAACATCTAAATACCTTCCAGTAAATACATGCTCCCTCACACCTAGAATAGTAGGGGAACGTAATCCATGATCACAGTTTAACTCTTCGAGAAGATTTCTCATCTTTAAAGCTTCCTCGAAATAGTTGTCCTGAGAGAAGTGACATACATGAAAGTGGTGAAAATATTTACTCGTCACAAGTTCAAGGAATGCACCAGAGCAAACATAGTGGAAATAACAAAAGGGAATAATGATGCAAAGCCAAAGTCACGGGAAAAATATTTACTTATCACAAGTTCAGAAACATATCCAATATACTCTTGGAGGTCTAATTATTTTAATATATATAACCAGGATTTAGTGCATTGAACTATCAAAATCTGTAAAACTGGGATACGTATCCACTTTGATTGAAGAGATGCAAGGAAGTAATGTACAGAGTGATATCTTTGCCAACATTACAATATTCTTAAACTCAAGATCAAAAGTTATGATGGTCAATGGAAGAATGCATTGGCAGAGAATTTTAATTTCAGATCATGTAGCACAGTAATATATAATTCAAACCTGATTCATGTCAATTGTCTGAACAGCATTCCCACGAGTAAACACCACTGCATGATTCTGATTTTCAGGCTTCCCTTCACCGATTTTGGGATTCCCTGGTAGCTTTATTGAATAAATTTCCTGCAAGGATTGTGAGTTAATTTTTATAGCTCAATATAAAAAGACTCAAAATGACAACTGAGCAAGGGTATTCGACAAAGTATTAAAACAGAGAGCTTTGAGGTCCTACTACAGAATATGAGGACAGTACACTTTATTTAAGAACAAAAGAGCACTGTATGAAGCAAGTGGGGAAAGCAGGGCCTGATCAGAAGCAAATATGATTGGTTGTGTGAATGGCCGATAAAATACTCTCTCCATCCCATTTTAAGTGTCTTGTTACTTTTGTGCACGTAGATTAAGTTGTGTTTTGTGTTAAAAGTGGTATGGCTCCACTAGCCTTGATCATTTTTTGTGCTTAAAAAGGTTCACTTTTTGGAAAGAGCCACTAAAGTGGGCAGTCTAAAAAGGACTACGAGCCACTTAAAATGAGACGGAGGGAGTAATAGAGTTCCAGTGGGGCGTAACCAGTTATAGGTTTCATCCTGGGATTCAGTTCTTACTGAAACTGCAAAGAAGCTAGCATATTTTCCGCTTATGACATGATACAAAACAATGTCCAAGTGTCTCAGTCTCTAAGTTGGAGTGTTTTGTGTAGGTGTGATTCTGAAGACCCACATCACATTTTAATTTTCTTGCATTATTCCGACAAAAGTTCTGGTATAGGGTATTAATGGAGATGGGGTTGTTCTCGCCGTTTTGAATACTCTATTTGGTTAGAAAGAAATAGGAGGGTATTCAAAATCTAGATGTATCCACTAATTATGTTTGGGAATCAGTGTTTTTTTATATGGTATCCTCGTTCCCTTTGTGATCATATTTTCTTAATTATTTGTTCCTATCCAAAGAACCAACAAGTCAACAAGTAGAAGTCAATTTTTTGTATGCATAGCAAAAGTGGGAGTGATCAAATCCACATAACATCAATGAACACAATGGTTCAAAAACAAGCATCATTTCAATGATCAGCGCATAGCAAAAGAATGGATGTAGATAACATCCACCCAAGTGATGAGTGACGTGACACAAGCAACTCCAAAATAAGAACCAATAAAAGCTGAAACCAACAATTGTCACACTTCAGCTCTTCTTATAAATACACTAGTTTAATTCAGTATCAGAACCAATCATAAGAAACATCACTTTAAAAATTTACCACGGGAATTGTAAAAAAATAAAAGAGATAATCATACAAACCTTGTCTTTTCCATTGATATCTCCCTTCACAAGTTTTGAGAAATATTCTGTGTGCACTCTCCCCTCCTTCAGAGATTCAACCTCATCTATGAAAGCAACTCGAAGAGCTTCATTTCTGTTTTCAGAATGTAGACAATGAGAAAGAAAATTGCAAGGTAGAGAGAGCTATCAGCTGAAGCAATCCGTACATCTAATTCAATTGCCCAAAATAAATTCTAATTCGAACTGGAGTCTTGGTGCGGTTTTAATCTAGAAGAGTGTACATCAATGCTTTTATCTATTCAATCACCCCAAATATCAACTGTTTAATTTCCATAAGGTAAACATCAACTCTAACAGTAGCTATCCCTAATTAATTAGACTCTTAATAGGAACTCAGCAGTCTGTAATTTAAAGCACAACACCTTAGCTAAAATATTTAACATAATAACAGAACCTTTGCATTAACATAGCAATATCTGCAGCTTCCGGCTTCTGGTCTTCCTTTTGCTTTCCATATATTTGACATGTAACAACATATGTGAACTTGAGATCAGCTTGAGCTCTGGCCTCTGGAGACAACTCAAAACCTTGAACATCAGCTGTTTCATTTCCAACAATGCCAGCTTCGACATCTGAGATTCAATGACTTATAAGACATAGGCATGGGAAGACAGGGAAAAATGTAACTAAGAAACAAAAAGGAGTTACTAATTAATTATTAACAATGCAAACCTCCAGCTGACATGCGTTCTAGATAAGCCTGGAGCATCAAAGCTTTCCTGTAGTACATCATGCCCCGAACTGTTGATCAATGAGTAAGCGAGTGAGAAAGGATATGTGGAAGATAGAGTCATAGACATTAGCAATGCTTCAACATATAATAATTAGGAATCATCAGCAGGCCGGTTGGAGGGAAAATTTACATGCATCCAATGGAGCAAACTCGCATGTACAAGGAAGTATATTTCCTCAAGCTAGAAAATAACCATGTATGATCAGGTATAGATGTTTGACTGGTACAGGCAAGGAAAGGTAGCTATCTGAAACTTAAGGGACCTAAAATCTTGTCCTTTGGCTTTACTCTCAATTTCTATATATGTCCAAGTCTTCAAAGTTAAGAAACAGAAACAAATGACCTAAAATTACAAGACAAACTGAACCTCAACTCAACACATGCACTATTCCTTTCAAAGCAACGTTTCAGACGTGCACTACAAAATATATCAAATGACACAAGCCAGTTTTAACATTAAGCTGAAACATCAAACACTGTCCAATAAGGAACTGCAGAAGACTCACCTGTTCTAGCCAGAGTTTGACCTCGATAAGAAGCCCAAAACCGGAGTTCTAAGATATGATTAGGATTATCACCGAGTTCCAACTCTGATGTAGTTTCATCACGTCCAATCCGAGCAAGGAAATTTTTCCATTCATCTGTATATGAAGATATGAATACTCCAGCAAATGAAAAATTAAATTCTGTTTTTTTATTTAAGTTTATTTAACCTTTTTGTATGGGCAAAAGCAATTCCAATAGTTGTTAGCCTAAAGCACATACATACACACACAGAGTGAACATATTAGACTTGGCATATACCCAAGAGGAACATAACCGGACTGTGAGTTTAAACACAGGGGCACAAACCAATAAGAGCAAGATACAGAGAAATAAACTTGCAAAAGGACTGCAGATAACTGTCCCCAGGAGCATCATCAACAAAATTGCCCCGTAACTCAAACACAAAGTCCAAGGGTCACAATAAAAGAACACACATTTGAAATGCCCAATATGGTAAACAAGAGAACCTGAACATACCTGGATATATCTTTTGGAGGTAAAACAAGGTTGTGATGCCATCTTCATTTTTCTTTAGGAGCTCTTGCATGCTGTACAGCACGATCTCTGAGTAATATGGAGTGAACACACTGCAACAACACAGGGAGAATCACATACATACTCATATGAAGCAACTGAGCCAAATAATTGAAGTTGCAAGAAGAAATACCTAAAAGATAGCATCTCTCGAACAGGCTTAGCTACAGGCATCTCCATAAATAGAGAATTAGTGAAAAACTGTAGCCGCCTTCTAGCCTCAAGATTTTTAGGAATATTTGCGGCAGAGTCTTTGATGGTAAGCAGAGAATACAATCTACTCACTTGTGCTTTCTACAGATGTATTGAGTAGAAAAACTCATAATATCACATATAATTTGACTGAGAACACAGAGGGAGAGGAGGTATAGGTGCCAAAGAAAGCATACCAACTCAGCTTCTTTAGGCCACTTCAGTTTTTGAAACAGACGCCCTTCAGTCCGGGCTTTTGCCAGCATGTTCCATGTATCATAATTATCTCTAC
The DNA here is from genome assembly GCF_004379255.2 of Salvia splendens. Taxonomy (NCBI): domain Eukaryota; kingdom Viridiplantae; phylum Streptophyta; class Magnoliopsida; order Lamiales; family Lamiaceae; genus Salvia; species Salvia splendens. Next base: position 1,691,415 of record NC_056036.1, on the reverse strand, counting down.
AGTTACAATAAGATTTATAATTTGGAGGGAAACACTCACACCACGGAAAGTGAAAAATAATGAAGAGAAGAATGCACCACTCATACAGACCTCATGTTGAAGGACAGGACATCCATTCGCATAACATCATATAGATCTAAAATAGCTTTAACAGCGCCTGCTTCAAGGTCAGGAGTTTGATCCTTTTTCTGCAAATAGATTTTAACCCTTAAAATAAGTTCAGGATGGAAAATCCAAGATAGTCCTTGCAAGTCACCATAAACAAGGAATACTCGCTATTCAACATTTAAAAGTTAATGTTTCCTGGTTAAGTTTGGAGTTGGTTGGCAGGTCTCAAATCATAACATATTTAAGGTTTTTGCTTTTTCAGATTTTTCTAAAAAACTGGGCTTACATGCTAGGAATAGGATGGGTCATGATATTTCAGGGATGATTAGTTCCTTTAACTGTTTTATTTTTCTGCTTATGAAAAAATAAAAGGAAACTCCTAAATACCAATATTCCTAGCAGTGCAGTGACTTTCTGTATAACTAGCGGCAGTTTGTCCAGCTGAAGATCAACCAGGATATTCCTTTTCGCTATGCTCTCTTGGATGTCTTCATAAATTCTTGCAACCCTGCCATGTTTGCATGGGAGGCATTATATGCCTTCATGAGAAATCTTGGAGCTCAGCCATAGAGGAAAACTTTAATATCAAAATAAACTTACCACTTCTTTCCTTCATTATTTCCTTCATCATCCAATATTTCTGTAAGGATAAATTTGATACTATAAAAGCACTCCTCAACAGCATATTTCATGTAATCATCATCCCTTGAGATTCTTTCCCAAAGCTCTTCTTGAGAATCTTTGGTTTCTTTACTCTCTACAGCAATATCTTTTGCAAGGAATATCTACAATTATTTGCACAAAGAAGATAGCAGCAGATATTATAATTATAAAATCAAATAAATGCCAAATGCATACCAATCAAAAAAAGTAAGAAAGACTAAGGACATCAGCAGACCTTGCTAGCTAGAAGAAAAAGAGGCCATTGGACAAGTGCGAGACTCCTTGAATTTTTGGGCATTTGAAGCAACTCCAATTCCCTATACAACATATAATAAGAGCAACATGTAGAATGTGTCAAGCAATGTAAAACAATTGTAGATGGTACAATAACTAGAACAGTAAAGCTCACAAATCGTCAATATAATCTTCCTCCCTCAGATTCCTTATAATTTCATTCCAAAATGGAGCAAATTGAGCAGCATCAGTTTTCTTCTTTTCCACAACCTTCAGTGAGACAAATAAAATAATTTCACAAGACAAATATAATAAGACCCAAATTTGAAGAATTTACAATACACATTCAACACTAACAGATGTTCAAAAAATCAACAGGTTCAGTTGAAATGTACAACTCAATTCTGTAACTTCGTCAGTATTTCAATTTCACAGCATCATATTGAAGAAACATGATTTTAATGGATCATATATCTGTAATATTATCTCAGAAGATTTTTAGCATACTCTAATTTCAATCTTGGATGACATTAAGGATACATAATGATAGGATTCCCAGCCTAACAGGATAAATTCAAGTATCATGAAAGAAGCATGGACGTAAAATTGTCAGAACTTATTCTAGATGAGAATAAAGAAGGAAACAATATCATATACGTTCACAGGTATAGCAAGCACTGATCAGCAACTAATGCAAGCCAATGCTAGTAACCCATAGCTCCATCTCTGCCTCTCTTGATTCTCACAGCACAACCAAAATCCAGACATAATTATTTCTTTAGATTGTCATCCTCTACGGATATTTTTGACATCCAGGGTAGTTTTTTTGGTTTACTATTGATGGCAACAAGCAATAAAGGCTGCTAGCAACCAAAATATATGGGATACATCCATGTGAGACAAAAGATAACTTTTTATTTAGAAAAGGCCCAGCTTCAATGACCTATACCACAATCCCAGAGTTAGTACTATTTTATGCTGTGGGAAAAAGATGTTCAGTTTCGTTACATCTCTCAAAAGATTAATTGTGCAATCACTACTACAGATATGGTCATACAAATACAAGAGGCACTTTTTCTTCAATGTAGTGAGTTGAACTAACCTGACCAGATCCAGATGATTGCACAGATTCCCTGCAAAAGAAAGGTACGGTTTAATTCCATTAAAAATACACCTTGCAAGTAGTAGAGGGTTCTGGCATAGTATTCAGTATTCTTTCTGCTGTTCTTCCAGAAGTAAAGGTTCAAGATGAAGGAGAAAGAACCTTTGTGGGGGAGGTATATGTAGAGTATTCATAAAAGCTGCAGGAAACTTTTCAAAAAGTTGCTGAACAGCATCCAGAGATCTAATCTGAAGTAAACAGGAAAAAGATAAACAAAGAGATAAAAGTGAATCGTGTATTGGACCCATCCAATAAGGAAAACGTATAATATAATAAATACATAGATTAAATATTCACAGCAAAAATATACACAAATATTTGATTATTAGAGAAGGATTCCTCCAGAATACTCAGAAATAGTGAAATATTTCTAAGCGCACAATAAACATCTTACCTCTCCAAGGCGATCTCTAGCACCCATCAGGAAACCCAATATAGCAGATACAATAGTGTAGAAAACTTGGAGATCCATTAGATAAATCTGCAACAGAAAGCAAAGGACAACATAGTCAAAAGTTTTGAATAGAATTAATAATTGAGAAGGAAGATAACTACCGAAGCCATCATTGAAATGCAATATAAATACTACAGAAATGAAATGTACAATCAAAAACTAAATCTTGAGACTAGATTCCATAAAGAACAGGAAAAATGTAGAAGAGCCTCATATTCAAGATCAGAAAAGACTATAAATAAATAATGCATACTTACGGCAACTACGGGGGCCCATAAGCTGAGTACCGTAAACGCGTTATGGTTATCTACAAGTAGAGAGACATTAGCAATTTATTTGTAGAAAAAATGAACTATGAAAAAACAGTGTCAAATATTGGTGGATGTAATCACACATGAATCTCTGTTCATACAAAAGTAACCAAGCACATCAAAACAGTTAAAAATAACACATGCATCCTGAAGAACTAAAACCTATATTCCACAACAAATAACACAAGAAAAAGGATCCAGGCCCAAAAAACATTACCATCAAAATAACTAGTAAAGGTGCAGCATCATTTCTATATTATTCAACAGTGTAAGATAAGTTTAGGACCACCACAGCCTTTCTCAGTCCCAAGAGTAAGGGGGCACAAGGGCAAATGGTAAAAGAGAGAAAATAGTAGTAGTTTAATTCATCCAACTTTCAGATTTAAGGCCCAAAATGAGGAAGCCTCCAACAGTGCTCATGCAATCATCAAGTTTTGACTGCACTCCAATTCCCTCCAAGCAAACCAATTCCACATCAAAACAAACAGGAAATTTCGATGTGCATCAGCAATAAATTTGTGGCTTACTTTTTGACACGATATCATGCCAAGAGTATTGGTCAATGCGCAAGTTTACTAAGAACCTTGTTGGTTCTGCCAATGGATTAATCTGCAACGAGAAGCGAAAGTCAATGTTAATATAGATATAGAAATACAATCAATTTTATGTAAATTTGCTTGAAATAAAATTTAACACTTGCCAGTAGGAAATAAGCAAAAGAGAATTTGCATCCCAGCACAACCAACCAAAAGATCATGTATCTGAAATAAATACAAGAGTTAATACAAAATGCTATCAGTACTAGACATGAAACTAATCAACAACGCAGTAACGCAAAGAGTTCTGTAAAAAACAACCAGTGTCATCAATGTGCAATACATTGTCTCTAAGAAATGACTACTATATTTGAATGTAATTTCATAGCAGTAAAAATTCACACATTCAGGGAAGAAATTGTATCATAGTGATTTATATGATCAATTTAAGTAATTTTTTCATAAGCATTAAATAAGAGAAATAGCATGCTAAAATAAGACAGGGACATATTTTGGTAATAGATGGGTTGAGATAACTGAGCCTACAATAATCATGTACTCCACAAGATATTGGGAGTCAACAGAAAAAGAATAAGCTGATTTCCAGGAGAACAAGTTTTCTTTGATAAATGAACTTTTATTATGAGAAGGTTTTCATTTCGAACAAGGAAAAACTCAGACCTACATCCTAATAGTTCGGTCATTCTAAAGGAAACAAAGACCACTGTAACCAACTTTTCAGGTAGACAAGCTAGGACAGAAGTTAATAACATTACGGCATACTATTGTTTACTGTCCAACTCAAAAATTACCCACGTGATTAAAAAGCTACAAATTGTATCAACTTTTAGGATGAAGAGAAGCTTAAAACCCTAACAGCCCGTAGCCAACCCTCCATCAAATAAGCTCATTACTACACGCTTAATAACCTCGCCTCACCGCGCTGCCGTCATCTGTCACCTTTCTCAGCTTTTACTGCCCCAGGGGCAGACTCCGTCACGTAGTGCGATAAATTTATATCATCATACCATTGTCCCTCTACTGATTGCACAACGGACGCCGTCCCGTCCCCACCATGTGGACTTTCGTTGAGAAGGGGTTGGGAAGAAGATATTAACAAGAGTATTTTGGTCAAAATGGGTAGAATTTATATATTGTTAAATTATTGGAGATATTGTTTGCTTTTGTTATAGTGCTTCAAAGAAGAGGCGTAACAGAAGTACCACAAATACGCAACACATATAAAACATGCACAGAGGAAAGAGAAGAAGAAAGTTCCAAACAGACAAAAAAGGTAAGTGTAATACTTCAAGAAATCTGAAGCTCTTTCATACATGCCCCGGCCAACATAGTAATGTTCCTACACCACAACAACAGAAAGATAATTCAGAAATACAGCTTCAATACTATAACTAAGATTTCTTTATTTCGTGCAAATACGCAATATGATATGTAAACCTGGTGCATCCACTTCATCCAACCAACCAGGGGCCAACTATTGCACCGATCTGACACACGGTGACATGCTGGGATGTGCAGCAAGACACTCAAGAAGAACTTTGCACCAGCAAAAATTAGAAGAACAATTACATAAAGTTTATAAACAACAGAAGTGTTATTGTTATTACTCTTGTCTTCAAGCGCTTTCCTGAAATTATCGAAAAGAAAACAAAACTAAGGAATTCAATTTACAGAACAGAAAAGAGAAAGATGTACAGAAAAGGGAAAAGTAATAAGAAGTCTAGGATTTACATACACATAAAGGAAACATATGAAAACTGATAACAAGGCATAGCTAAGAAAACGGAGGAAAATTCGGGTGACAGCAAGATGCCTTGATGTGGCGTACGCTCCATACATCATTACAATATCCAGAATACCTAAAGGACCAGAAAGCAAGAAAACAAATTAGGGGAAAAGTTTAGAATGAAACAACTCTAATGTAAGAAAACAGTAATTAAATAAAAACAAATCAATCCCGGTTATTTATTTACTCTCAAAGAATTTCATCACAAAATATGTGGGGCCAACACTAAGAACTTCTCGGATGGTCTTGGAGTTGATATTTCCACGATTGAAGGCAATTATGGTAAGCCCCTGGGACAAAATAACAGTGTAAAAGTTATTAAATTGATCATGCAGTGAAGAGCAATTTTGTCCCTTTAGACTGAAAAATGACCAAAATATGGAGAGAGAATTCTTCAAGCAAAAAAGTGTATTAAATAAATGTAAATATAATAACTGGTTCACAGTAGATTCTGAGACAAGTGAAAAACACGATGAGCTGCCAATGAAGCAATCCTAGAAAATAAAAAAAATTTAAAAAAACAATAATCGAGGATATACTATAAAGAATACTTGTTAGTCCACAAAGAAAGAATATCTTTTCCCTATTCTTTCAAACAAACCCTCTTAGTTATTCTATTTTTCATGCTTGGTAGAGGGAACAAAGTTCCTATTAACACAGGCACTAGTTTATATAAATCGAATTTATATCAATCTTCACTACTTAAACCACTGACTGGGCAACAATTCCATCTTCTCACTAAAACTGGATATCGCCATCAATTTGCATCTTAAAATATTTTAGTTTCAGATAAGATGCATAATTAAGCATTTACCAAAAATCTGGAGCATGTCCAGTAGATTAAAGCTAAGGTTTAAGTTGCAAACCTGAAACATCACAAAGAGGAATATCCATAGACGGTGAAAGCTGTGATAGAGATGAAGAAATGTCCTATGTTCAACAAAAGATGTTTTCCCACAGCGTTTGCCTCCCCCAGATTTCAGAACATTCTGCAAACAAAGAACAGAACATTAATTAGACAGTCACCCCTATACAACTTCAATAGGCGATATGATATGCAACCCTTGAGTCAGAGGGGTAAAAAATAAGTTACTAATTAATCTATGAAATGAAACATAAATTAATAGAAAACAATAATTCATTGACAAAGATATATCAAAACAAATTTCTCAGTTCAAACTTGTTTTATACCAACATATACAAAGTACGAGTTGAGTGTGAAAGAGCTAGCAGTTGTAGAATAGGTGTCCTGATGTTAAGTGAACTATTTAACGGATTTTTATTAACACAATCATTATAAAGGGTAACTAGTTAATGAAAAACTCATTACTAGTGGTTAGCAAATTATGACATGAATGCTAAGCCAACACTATCACAGAAGAGTTCAGTTGATGATAGAAGCAACCATAACCATTTACTGCAGCATGTTTGAAATAAATCCCATGTCCTAAACCAATCCTGTAAGAATTGGCATACTTATTGTACCTTGGACCTCCGTGCTGGCTTCAGGAAAAACTTTGACGTCAGGTTCCAGGGCCAACGAAGATCAAAGCAGCTCAGTGACCTAGTGAACATGAATAATTTAACCAACAGATGTGTCCTACACTAAATGATAGAATAATAGCATATATTTCCAAAAGAAAACTTACCAGAAAAATTCATTAAAATCATCATAATTTCTCCAGGCTGAATGAGGCGCTCGCCCATTATCATTGTTCACGGCTTCCTAAGGATCAGAATAAAGATCGACTCAACAGCATCATACTCAAACATAACTATCCACAACAGAGTTCTAGCACCCAAGTTTAAATGACATCATATTTCTAACTGTTAACATGGAAAACATAACTCAAATAACTTGTACATACCGCACTTATGACCTCATAAAGAGGCTGTATGACTTGGTCAAGAAACGATACATCAGAACCAGAAATACAACTTTTAGCTGGCTGGACAACCTGCTGTCGTAATACCTCTTCCAGCTCCTTACCCATCTGTTCAATAGATCCATTCATTCAGAGCAGGAAATTCAGGCCTGGAAGCTTTAGCTAGAACAGGTTTAAAGGGGATAGCACTAGTGATCGCATACAAAAATTTAGGCATTGTTTTATCAACTCAGAAAAAGATGGCACCACAGACAGAACATGAAACTTGTGCCACTACGAAAGTTCAAAAAACTGAAGCAACACAAACAGGTCTAGCCTTCAAACAAGCTATACCCCACGGAAAACAACCTTTCATAACATTGTTAAACCTGCACCTCCATCACAGTCATATACACACTATGTGAAGTCCAGGTTAAATTTGTACAATAAAAGGTCAATTGCCTGTCAATACACAAACCGTACCTAAATTTTGATTTTTCAAAAATTCTATCTTCAAATTTTTTTGAGCCACAATCTTGTTGGCCAGTAGCCTGAAAGTTCCCCATCATGAAACTCTATTGCTTTTTTACTTTTTTTGTCAAAATCTAGATTCCTACACCACGTACAATTAAAAAGCTATAGTTAGGACTCATGCCAAATTCCCAAAAACTAGTTCATGTATTTTTGACAAAGAAAATAAAGTGGTTTAAAAACAATTAAATTGGGTGTAGTTAGTTATTTTCAGACAATTAACCCAAAAAATTGAAATTGCAATTATAAAACATTAGAAGTCCCTCAGATCTGGGTTACGAGTGGCATAAAATGGGTCTGCATTAAGGGCAAGATCTCAACACAGAAACCAATTAATTGGAAGGATCATATGAACAATAACCTAGAGGGTGAGTATATAGGTTGCCTGTGTAAACAAGACTCCACATAAAAAGAAGCCTATAACTTTTACTGTGTAGACTACGTAAATTATCAATAAACAAGTGAGAGGCAAAGCAAACATAGTCAGAATAAACTCTTTAGCAAGAAAACCATAAGTATCAACAACAGTTAGCCAATATACTTACATTATGAAAAATGTAGCACAAGCATTCTGGCAGAAATCGAACATTTGCTGCTTCACCCCATATTAAGAAGTATAATGAAACGAAGAGCAACATCTTCTCTTTGCTAACAGCCTCCAAACTGCCCAAAAAGGAAAAAAAAAAGTTATTAAACCCAAAGACCAATTTCATGAGAACTCCACACCAATAAGAGGCTTTGCTTGAGTTATTCAAATTTCATTTCATTTACTAAGGGGCCATTTTTGTGATTTTCATAATACAAACATACTTGCTCCATACGGGTAATATTCCCAAGTAGTTGCACCATTTGATGTAGTTGTCAAGGGATTTCAAAAATACCCTCTGGGCAGCAGCCTCATCCAATATCTGTATCAAATTTATAAGCAACTCATAAATGAAATTCCAAAATATAAAGACCTCTTGATGTCATGTACTACTACAAACCAGAAGTGCATAAATGATGCAGTAAATTAGTAATGCCTGAAAATAAGAGCCACTGAAACTAAAATGCTGTAGTAAAACAGACAGGCCGAGAGTTTAAACTCTTGATGACAGAAGTCACAGAACAATATAAATTTATCAGGATAGATGAACCATTACAAAGGGAAGAGTCGATTCTTAAAACTAGAGAAATATTAATTGAGGATTAAACCCCAATCCCTAACTAAGTCTGATTCGAACACGGTTGTAGAACATTTGAAAGTCACCATACCGCCCTAAACATAATCCGACCCTAATTTCTTCTATGCATCCCTCCAGATCTACGATGATATATCAACATAAAGCTTGGGCAATAACCCCCATAGTAGCTCGCCCATTTTCTAACAAAGCCTCCCAGGTTTAACAGAAACAAATCAGTGAGTGTACACAGCAAAAGCCTTGTATATCATAAAATTGAGAAAGGAGGGGCATCATATCTTCTGCTGGTTGAAACACATTAATTTGTGGAAAAGAAGTATATGAATGGCTTCTTTTAAGCTATCATAAGTATGGAGCTTTTCCAACATAAAAAAAATCATGAAAATCCCATACACTGACACAAAAAACATCTGGAGCAAGTATAGAAGCCCTAGCAATAATATAAATGAGGCGTAAATTAACAGAAAAGGCGAAAATCCTAAGAAATGGAAGGGAAGAACCAATATCCCTTTTCAGTTTGAAAATATATTTTTAATAAACAAAGCTTAAAAAGGAAACCAAAGATGCACTGCATTACCAGAACTCCTAGTAGAAATAGTACAACATAGGGAAGCACGAGTCACATATGATTCTATGGTGGTAGGGAGTTCTTATTGCATCCGCATTTCACAATCCAGAGACATGTAACATCTCCCATCAAACCACTGAGCCCATCACCTAAACACTAAAGAAAAGAAAAGCTAAACTAAAAGAAAACCCAGAATCTAGTCTACACCTTTGATATTCCAAAGCATTAACTAAACAAGCTAACCTAAGACGGAAAAACAGCGCAGAGCAGAATGAAACTCAAATTGTTGCAGTAAATTTTACATCCCACACTAAAAATCTTGAATACCTATTCACATATGATATTTTCTGTAATCCAAGAGAAGCCATGAACTTAAACATCACAGATAAGCTTGTAATTCTTATCTATATTTCTTGATTAAAAGAAAATCAAGAGACCTACAGGCTCTGGGTCTTCAGGAATTCGTAGCCGACTTTGCTCATTTGCAAGGAGATGAACAACTTGTTCTCGCTGATTTGAGACATTATCTTTCTGTAAAACAAAAACATAGCACGTAAATAAGGACCGCATAGTATCTCAATACAGATGTAACAAGCACAAAGCTAGGCTATTATTTAATTCTGTTATAATTAATATACATTAAATGGGGATGAATGCAGACCAAAACAACAGCAAGGACAATCATCCTCCAAAACTAAAATTAATAGCCGACTAACCTGAAAACCAAAAGTATACTGCAAAAAATCAAAAATATCTAGGCTTCTTGAAGGAGGAGGAGCAAATGTTCCAGGTAATTTTGGGAGGCCCCTGAAATACTTCAAAGATGAAACAGCTGCTTGTACCTGATGTTTAATTAAGCATCCAAGCATCATTATTATACATGAAAAATAAAATCAACAAAATAGATACAAAACCAGATTACCTCTGGAAAAGAAGCAATGCGATTGGTTAGACTTGGAGCATCCAAAGGAATAATATTGTAAGGAAGCGTATCTTCTGCCATCGCTGCATCTGACTCTATAACACGTTTCAGCTGAAAGAAAATAGTCATAGAGTAAACTGATGTCTCACAAATTAGTCAAACAAGACTATAGGAGTAGCAGACTAGCAACTCAAACCCTACGAATACAAAATAGAAATAGATGAATAAAGGGTATATAGAAGGACTCTCCATACTCTTTCATCAGCATAAGCAGTCAGAAAAAAAAATGGTCTTGAAACCCAAAAAAACTGAGGCTTTAAAATCAAATATATTGTGATTTATGAATGCTCCATATCCAGGGCATTGCATGCACAAAAGAAAAGACAAAAATCAGAAGGAACGGGGCTAGCTATATAACCTCCATAATAAACGGGGTAGTCAGAAATACTATAATTCATAAAGATAATCAACACCAGTACCAGTACATGCTTTAGATGTAATATTTACAACATGCAAAGGAGTACTAAACGTGTTTGACAAGTGGTTCAAAATATGACTAATAATTTTCAAAATCAAATGGGTCTAGCACCCAATCCAACAAGAAATCATGCATGAAAAACAGTAAGAATAATTAAAAATATATGTCAAACCTCTTCAGGAATTAAACTTTGAGCTTCTTCAGCAGAAACATCCTTGGTCAGCTGCCCTAAAACATTCCCAATAACCCTTAGAGTTGCCAGGACTCTTTTCCTTTTCACTGTTTTCCTCTCCAATCTAAGAAGAATTACGATGAAAGGAAATCCGAAATTAACTCAAGGAGATATGTAGATGTAATATGACAAAAGGGTGGTATAAAAGACTATTCGATCCTACAGCATCACATCAAAGTCTCTTATGAGGAAGGAAAAATAGATCTAGTTGAAGAACATACTCTCCAAGGTTACCACTAAAGACACCCGACTGCCTCAACTCCATCTCCTCATCTCTTAGCCGGTCCACATTATTCTTCTGTCTGTACAGTTTATAAAATTCTCGTAACCGAGCAATATCCTGGGTTCTATCTATGCCTCCAGCCTCCTTCTTTGCTAGCTTTTGCTGAAAGATAGTCATAAGAGCAGACATAAGCACAAATATACCTTAGGTATCTGATAAAATATGCAGAAGCAGAAGTACAAAATATAACATTGAAAATAGGGGTCACTGCAGTGGGATATGTGCCTGTTATGTACAGAAATAAGTTTCTAACAAGTCACAAAAGATCATCGAACGATGCATATTAAACCGGTGAACCTTTTCACCTTGGAAATAGATTGCATTGATTGCAAAATGATTAGCACCTTTCATTGTAAAAAGTACCTTTATAACAGACATCAAACCCGTCTTGAACTGCAATACACCCCTGCCCTCACTATTTGGATCCAGATTTTGCGCCAAAGAATAAGCATGCTCACACACTGCAAGAAGTGGAAACAAGAGATCGGAGTGAGTATGAGACAAAAGCAAATGGAAAACATCCAGCTTACCAAATATTAGACCATGAAACAAAATAGAAAATATAAAGAAAACAAAGAAAACTATGAGAGAGTACATACAAATTCTGGCTATATTTGGATCGTCGTCTTGAATTTCATCTGCAGCCCTCAAAATGTCATCTATGTCCTTGTTTCCAAGCGAGGAAGGAACATTTGCAGCTAGACCAGTCTCCGGCTGTCGATACAAACCACCACCTGGTGCTCGGCCTCGGAGTGCTGCCCGAACCAACCGCTCCCACAAATCCTCCACTCGAGACATCTCCTGAAAGGCGTTGAAAAGGATACCGAAGCTAGCCAGATCAAGTATGTGCCAAATTCCGTAAACTTTCTCTAATTCTACCAATCTTAACGAGAGCAAAAGCTACAACATATCTGGAAAATCCCTAACTAGCAAGGAGACGATAAATTGGGTATTTGCACTCTACATATTTTGTGACAGTAGTTAGGGATTGCTAATTCCACAGCTGTTTATACAGTAAACCAGTAACCAAATCATACAATCAGCAAAACTGGAATTCGCCACAGAAAGCTGAAATGCTCAAATGCAAGAACATAACAAGTAATCGCGTTCACCTTGGCTGGAGATCTCGCAGGGAGGTGACTGATAAGTATAGCACGCGCTTCGAGGGCAGAAATGCGAGAATTTCGCGATAAATTCTGTAGGGTTTAAGTGGTCGTGATTCAAAAAGCAGCTTGATTCTGATTGGGATATACGATGATTTGAATGAGAGCAGAACAAAATCGGCGCGGTTGCTTACGATTTACGAAATTGATGGGCTTGGATTGGAAGGCTAGCTGATATTTTCAAGTAGAACGCGGACACCAATCTCCCAATTTCTCTACTTTTCTTTTGAACTTCAACAATTTCAAAGACTCAGTCCGCATTTGCGCGATCCTGTGAAATTTACGAAATGGAAACCCCTAATGAATAAGATTCCAGGGAAAATCGGGTTTCTGGGGCAGTTTGCCTTTAACATTACGTAAATGTACCCATTTTGTTATCTATTCCATAAATGATAAAAACGCCTACCGTATTGGCGTTTCTATAAGTAAATATGCCAACAACATTGGCGTCTTATAATCTCGTCGTATTTTAGATGTATTTTCGCCAAATACAGCTACGTAAAAAACGCCAACTTAAATGGCGTGTTACACAAAAAACGCCAATATAGTTGGCGTGTTTAATTATAAACACGCCAATGTAGTTGGCGTGTTAGCATAAAAAATGCCATTTCGGTCGGCGTATTTCTGTTGAACCATATACCAATCACATCTCCCCCAACATCGCAAACCCTAAACACTTTACCTCCCCTAAACGCGAAAACCCTTCCCAAGGCGGAAAAACCTTTCTCTCGGGTCAACCCGGTAGTGGATTTGAGCGTTGAGATTTCGATTTTGGCTTATTCTTCCAAACATTAGTCCTTCTAATCGGTTAGTATATCAAATTTTAGACTCATTCTTCTAAACATTAGTCTTCCAATATTTGATGGATTGTTGTGATAATATATATTGTAGTGTAATTAATATAATAGTTTGACCAATTGTTATGGGCACACTAATATTTTGATGGATTATTATGATAGTATATATTTTAATAGAAATATTTTGACCAATTGTTATGCTATTATATGTTGTAGTATATATAATTTTGTTACCAATATTTAATGGATTGTTATGATATTATATATTGTAGTGTATTTAATATAAATATTTTGTCAATTTTTTGGCTGACTCTACATAATGATGAATGTAAAAATAATACATATTTATTTGTGTTTACATTATTGCAGATAGTATGACGTGGTGTGTCAATTTATATTGGGGTGGAAAGATAATTCCCGGAGCAGTTATTTCGTATGATCCTCCTTTTGCTAAAGGATTCATTATGTTGGATGAAACAATTTCGTAGGATGAGCTTGTGGAAAAAATTTGTGAAAGGATGGGGATAAGCATATATGAAAACAATATTCAAATAATATGGAAACGTACTATATGCTTTAGATCCGGAGTCACGTTTATAGGTGTTCAACTAGACGAAGTATGCATGCAACTAATGTTTAGTGAGAGTATGGTTATTGGAGGTGTAATTGAATTATATGTTGAGTATTCGGCAATTACTCAATATCATAGTCATCATGTCATAAGTTACGATGTTGGTACGTCTACGAGAGCCCAAGAACCATATTTTGCTGCAACACAAGATTTTGATGTTGGTACGTCTACGAGAGCCCAAGAACCATATTTAGCTGCAACACAAGATTTTGAAGCTGGAGGCGTGCATTTAGGGGAACGTGACAATTGTGATGTGGTTGAGGACATAATAGGTCCTGATAAAGCCGACTTTCTTGATCCACAACCACCTTATCATTCTGAAGATTCCGACACGGTTAGTACAGACTCAGATGGTGATCCGTCGGATGATGAACAATTTGTTGCTTCAAGACCATCCATTCCACTTGGAGAAACAGCAGTTGGAGAAACATCAGTTGGTGGAAGGGCAGTTGGAGGAAGAGTAGTTCCACAGTTCCCACAGCGTGGAATCAACTACTTTCGCACCTTACCAGGTCCATATGATAGTTTTGATCCCAAAAACTTTGAGCGTGATGATCCCAGTGTGCATTATTGGAGTGAAAAAGATCCTAGCAATGTCGGTTTGCATACTAAATTTAGAACGAAGTTGGAATTGAAGGCAGTTGTGACTCATTGGCATTTGGAAAAAATCCGACAATATACAATTGTTGAAAGTAAAGGAAAGAGATGGCATGCAGTTTGTAAGTGGCCACAAGGCAATCCGAAAGATACTTCCTTACCGCCATGTTTGTGGGAGTGTCGAGCAACACTGAGGAAGCATGATGAACACTGGCAAATTAAAGTGCTTAGCACTACTCATACTTGCATGGGGGATCGTAACTATAATGGCCACGCTAATCTTTCGTCGGGTATGATAGCGTTGAGTGTTCGTCATCAGATAGAAAACGATCCTTGCTACAAGGTAAAATCAATTGTGGCGGATATTGAAAATAGATTTCATGTCAAAGTTAGTTACAAGAAAGCATGGTATGCTCGGAGGACAGCGATTGAGCTTGTATACGGTGGATGAGAGTGGTCGTTCAAAGTGTTACCAGCTTATTTGAATGAAATGCAAAGACAAAATCCTGGCACAATTGTGGAATGGTTGCACGATGACATATTAAGCAATGGTATGAACAAGGTATTCAAGTACGTATTATGGGCTTTTGGACCAGTTGTGGATGCTTTTCAACTATGCAAACCAGTTTTAACGGTTGATGGAACTCATCTACGTGGACGATGTCGAGGTAAAATTCTTATTGCCGTTGGATTTGATGCTAATAAGAAATGTTTGCCTGTTGCATATGCCATTGTTGATGAAGAAACCAAAGAAAGTTGGAATTGGTTTATGGAACGCATTAGACTTCATGTAGCAAAGCATGAAATATGTGTCATATCTGATAGGCATGTAGGAATCATAGATGCAATGAATTCTCCCATATGGAAAGAAGAACCCAATGTGGGCCATCACAGATTTTGCTTGGTACATGTTAGAAAGAATGTTTTGCAGAATCACAAAGGTATCATGGTCAAAAGACTTGTTTGGAAAATTTGTATTGCTACCAAGAAGCGCAAGTTTAAGATCGGACGTCGTTTACTTCGAAACGTCAACACCGAGGCTTTGCAGTACCTTGATGCCGTGGAGTTAGAAAAATGGAATCTGGCGTATGACAAACACAAAAGATGGGGTGAGGTGACCACTAATATGGTGGAATCTTACAACAATGTGTTGAGAGGTGCAAGACAACTCCCAATTAAAGCTTGCATTGATATGATATTCTGGAGGACAATAGAATGGTTCAATGACCAGTCAATTGCATCACCACAGTGTGCCACACCACTTACCCCGTGGGCGCATGAAAAGGTGTGCAAAAATGATGCAAAAGGTCAATTACATAATGTGAGAGCACCCAACACAATTGCAGGGCATTATGTGGTTCGAACAAAGCGTCGAATTGGTGGAAAGGGCGATAATAAGTGGAAGGTAAAGTACTTGGAGTCGCACTGCAAATGTCAAAAGTGGCAGATGTGGAGACTTCCATGTTCACATGCAGCGGCAGTTGCGCGGTTTAGAAACGACAACATGCTGTCGCTTGTTGATCCCGTATACCGCACAAGTGTTTGGGTAGACCAATATTCTACGGTGTTCAATCCACTCAGACACCAAGATTATTGGCCCGTGCCTGAATGGACTTTGCAATGTTCACGAGCTCAGTTAATGCCTAAAAGTCGCAGTCGATACCGTACTACTAGAATTCATAATCAGATGGATGTCCGTGAAGCTGACCAGCCACGAGCCCGACGCCGATGTAAACATTGTCGTCAACCAGGTCATGACAGGCGCAACTGCCCGAATGCTCTTTCAAGGATGGATACTCAGTTGGTAAATGATGCCGCTGACGATTTTATGCCTCCACCTCCACCAAGATATGCAGTTCGAGGTCGTCATTCCGTCAGTCACACTGATGATGCCGATCACGATTTTATTCCTCCACCTCTACCAAGATCTGCAGTTCGAGGTCGTCATTCTGTCAGCCATACTGGTGGTACAAGCGAAGACATCGGTCTCAGTGATGTCCCACATTCTCTACCTCGGTCTTATGTGCGAGACGATTTTTTCGGGGTTGATTTAGAAAATGTAGTTGTGCAAGATACTCCTCCGTCTACACTCTCAACCGCCAGAATCGGGAAGGGTATCCGTAGCTTTTTTACGCGAAAAAGGCGAGACAATTAAACTTATGCATTGTGTAATATTGGATTTCAGTATTTAGTAATATTTGGACTTATGTATTGGGTAATATTTGTATTTACTTATATATTGAGGAATATTGCGAAATGATCAGCTAAAAACGCTAATTTGGGTAGCGTTTTTTTATTGAAACACGCCTATGTGAGTGGCGTGTTTTAATAGACGCCAACGTGACTAGCGTGATTGTAATAAAACACGCCAACGGGGTTGGCGTGTTTTTAACGAAACACGCCAACGGGACTGGCGTTTTTGTTCAGAATGCGTCGTGAAAAAACTGGACAAAATTTCTTCTAATTTAGACACGCCAACAAATAAGCGTTGTTATCGACATCCATATAGGACGCCCGGCATCACAACTTTCCGGCAACTCTCGGTGGAGATAAGGCATCCAAATAAACTACATGTGATACAAATTTTTCAAAATAATTTCAATAAAAACAAAAAACAAAAAACAAAAAACAATTTATAAGTATATGAAGTACCTGATTAGGATGCATCATGGAGAACTGATCTCGGAAATTTTCAATACAATGTCCGGGTGCTTTTACATATGACGTCGTACCATTCCATCTAAAAAATTTAAATTATGAGCGAAGAACACGAAGATTGATGAACATTAAGCTTAAGAAATGAATTAGTGAACAACTTACGCGCTTGTAGGGATGTCAATCGGGCCAGCCCACCGGGTTTCAGGCCAACCGTATTCGGGTTGCGGGTCGATCGGGTGCGGGCTAATCGGGTTGTTATTTTTTCGGGTTATAAAAGTTCAGCCCTAACCCTAAAAGCTCGGGTTTCGGGCTAGCCCATCGGGTTAATCGGGTTGCTACCGATAAAATTAACATGCGATCAATCCAATAAATAATAGTAAAAATTAGTTATATTTATAAAATGTAAAATATTTAATTATAATAAATTTGAGATATATGCGTAAACTCAAATATTAACATGATCAAATACTAATATTTGAGATTTATGCAACATAAAACATAAACATCAAGAAATTTTAAAGCATGTTTAGAAATTTAAATATATTTTTTTAGTGAATTTGAAGTTTCTAATTCATTTATCTATTATTATATTAATAAAAACTTAATATATAATTTATATATTTAATATATAAAATGGAAAGTTATTTTTTCAGTAATCTGTATTATAAAATAATCAATGAAGTGTCGAATTAGAGTCAAACAAATAGAACAATATAAATTTTATCGGGTTTCCGGGCCAGCCCATCGGGTTTTCGGGTCTGGCCCTAACGGGTTGCGGGTTAATCGGGTGCGGGCTAATCGGGCTGTAATTTTATCGGGCTGAAAATTTTCAGCCCTAACCCTATAAATTTGGCGGGCTATTCGGGTCAGCCCACGGGTTGCGGGCTAAATTGACATCCCTACGCGCTTGCACATGGTAGATAGTCTGTATGAACGGGATCTAGCATCCTCGGTCTAATATTTGGGATTCTCTCCCAAGCCCAAAGCTGTAATAGAGTTAAGGCTCCCCCTACATCCGTCCTCTTAGCAACGGCCGCTTCACACAAATTGTGGTACAAGCAAGCAAGCGTCGCACCACCCTAGCTATATGTAGAACACCGTTCTATATCCATGAAAAAGTGTAGGTAGAAGAACGGAATTTTATTTCCGGAGCCGTTGGGGATCATCAGACCACCAAGTAATAGAAGACAATAGATACGAGCCCGTTGAGCATATATGTTGTGTTCGTGGTCATCAGACAGCTCAATCCTCAATTGACGCGATAAGCTTGTCTGCTTAAAAGTCATTTCCTTCAACTCGGATGCGTCCGGTACGAATCCTAGAAAATCCAAACACATGTCCTTCCAATATCCCGCTTCCGTCGGGGGGATGTAATCTGTCAGAGCCTCTCCATCAACTTTCAGGCCCCATAAGACCTCCACGTCTTCCAGTGTCACAGTCGCTTCACCGACTGAAAAGTGAAACGTGTGAGTCTCTGGCCTCCAACGTTCAATCAAAGTTGTGATAAGATGGTGGTCAATGTCTTTTGGTTTACCACACCTTAATATACCCCCAAACCCCATATGGTCCACTATTGTCAAGACATATTGATGGATGGGAACATCCCAAATTAATCCTTCATATCGTCGGCAGCGTACATATTCGGATGGAACTCCTGCCCATATGTTGTTAGAGACGTGTTGTCTCTGAAAATATAATACAGATGGATCCGCATGACCACATGCAAGCCGACGACGAGAGGTCGAAGATGATGCCATAATTTACCTACACAACATTCATAATCCAAATTCAACAATAACCAACCATAAACCATTTCAATAATTAGATACAATTTAATCCAATATCACAAAATTGAACACCAACATCAAATAATTCACCTACACAACATTGTACATTCAAAATCATAATCCAATTCACCTACACAAAATTAACAATTTAAATTAACAATTCGTCCAACCTAACAAATTCAATTTGCCCAATTTCAATCTTGCCTAACCTAACAATTTCAATTTGACAAAGCTAACAATATAAACAAATTTAACAATTCAAACTAATCAACATACATCAATCAAAACCCACATAAACCAAAACAATTTGCCCATTTTTTTAGTAACAACCCTAGGGTTTAGGTTTGTAATCAAATTTATACACAAATTCACTTAAACCCAAACAATCCAACATAATAATCAAACCCTAGCTAACTATCCACCACTTACTCTAATAATGTAAAAGGTAAGCATACTAACCGAAGAAAATAGATGAATTTGGGGAAGAATAGCACCGATTGATGAATGTAGGCCGAAATCACGGAGAGGAGGGCGATTTCGCGGAGAGGAGGCGCGCAGCTTGGAGAAATCGCGAAGTGTGTGTATTGTGAGATTTTCGCGATTTGGGGGAGGCACGGTTGGTATATCAGCATGTGAAAACACGCCACTCCGGTTGGCGTTTTTCGTAAAATAAGTAAACACGCCACTCTGGTTGGCGTGTTTTGCTAAAAAGTAAACACGCCGCTCACGTTGGCGTTTTTTGCGAATTAGTAACCACGCTACTTGTGTTTTCGTGTTTAAGCGTTTTCGTCTTTGCTTAAACACGCCAATCTGTTCGGCGTTTCTACCACCAACACGCCAACTACAAAGGCGTTTTTTTAGTAATACACGCCAACCAAGTTGGCATTTTTTAACGTAATTTCAATTGGAGAGAATACGCCCAAAATACGCCACAAGTATAAAACGCCACCTACGTTGGCATCTTTACGAGTAAACACGCCATTTATATTGGCGTTTTTACTTAAAGACACGCCAATTCCATTGGCGTTTTTCCCATATGTGGAATAGATAACAAAATGGGTACATTTACGTAATGTTAAAGGCAAACTGCCCCAGAAACCCGATTTTCCCTAAGATTCCATATCCACGATATTTTACTTCAATTTTTACTAACATTTTTAAATCGAAAGGTAATAAGTAAATAATTTAATTTATCAGATTGATATTAAATTAAATTTCACCATTTGAAAACCTCAAAAAAATAATGGGAAATTTCGGGTATAATTTAATTATTTAAGTGTTTTGAGTAATACCAAAATCTCGATAAATATAGGTTATAATTCAATCATTATAGAGCTAATTCATTTTAATTTATAGGGATTTGATTAATGGAAATTGATCATCAAAATAACAGTTCTACAATTGCTTCGAGATAGTTAATGGGAAATCAATCGTAAAATGTAGTAGAATTGCTTCGAGATAGTTAATGGGAAATCAATCGTAAAATGTAGTTAGCCATACATAGCTATGTGGTATACAACCAACTTTGATGCAACTAACATTTACGTCTACATTTGTAATAGTATTCCGAATATTTTTAATAAATTTTAATTTTGTAGAAATGTTTTTATTTAAATTGAATAATATAATAGTGTAACCCTTGAGCTTGTCCTTATGGAAGAGCACGGATATGGGTGTTGTGCTCTTACCTAAGAACAGTGAGTAAAAGTGGATCCGGACCCACATTCATGCTCGTTGGCAAGAGCACGGATGGTGATGCTCTTAGGAAGCAACCTACCATATTGATTATTTATTGCCTTCCCAAAAATACTCAATTGATACTATCACATTTCATATCTCAGCCATCTCAATAAACATCCCTAATCTATATAGGGGGTGTTCGATTTGCAAGATTGTATCTTATGATTAAATTAGTAGTGTGTTTGGTTCATAAGATTTAGTCCTCCAATTCAATCCTAGATGGATAATCATGGGATAATTAGTCATAACTAACCCCCTATGACTAAAATAATCTCACAACTCAATCCTGGATTGTATCCTGTATTGTTTTATCTTGAAAACCGAACGCCAACATAAGAGATTATTTTCAATTAATTATTTGGTGAGGTGGAGTGACACGTAGGATAAGGTTCACGTGATAGGGACGTGGTCATGCCACCTCAACATGTCAGCAGTTCACGTGGAATGCTCATCATTTACTTTTTTGATGCATGCAATTTAGATTTAGGCATTAAGGGCCCGTTCAGTATGTTTGATATTGGTTCTTAAGAAATGAAACAAGATCAGAATTGCATGTGATGGGCCCACTTAATTACAACTTTTCTGTCATGTTCGGTGAGCAAGACTTGGGCTCTGTTTTGAGTTGATGTCTTTTTAAAATTAATTTATTTTTTCTGTTTGTCATGTAAACTGATAAAAATGGCCCTAAAACATTTCTTAATTCTCGGTATTGACAACACATGAACAGATTGGAACAATTGATGAAATTTCAGGGATTAAGACGTCATTTGGCCTTCATTTCTTGACACATTTTCCTATGTTGCTTCAATTACTACCTCCTTTGGAAGTTTTGAAAATCACACATATATGCCATCAACAGTGCGGGCCTGTGTTATTTATCGGGGCCGTCCATAAATATGTCAATGAATCTGAACAACAGTTAATGAACATAAATAAACTCATTTATGCCTATAACTAGAAATGGGGGCTATGCCACCCAAGAGCTCCTCTTCCGATGACTATGGGGGCTATGCCACCTAATTCACACAATCATTTTTAACTACTTTATGATAAAATTTTACCGTAGCTAAGTACTAGTATGATTTAAGCTCAGTGACGTAACTTCTCAAAAGAAATTAATGATAGCTTTTTTCGTTCTAGTTCGATTTGGCAAACAGGGTGTATCTTACTTGTTGGGTTGGCAATATTTAGTCTCGTTTGATGACGACAGGGTGATGTTACTTGTTGGGTTTGCAATATTTAGTCTCGTTTGATTCGTCATGAGTTTTAAAATGTATGAATATAATTAGTAGAAAATGTTAGTAGAAAGTCCCTTTATATACTGCTTCACCCGTTCGTTAATAGTATTAAAATTTGAGGACGTCATATAATTTAATAAGTACTTCCTCTGTCCATTAAAAATAGACCAGTTTGTAAATGGAAGAATTTTAATGCATAATTAGTAAAGTAAATGAAAAAGAGAAAATATGATAAAGTAGTGTTAATGGATTCTGGAGGGCCACATTATTAGTTGTTTAAAAATTGCCTTATCAAGATTTAACCCAATCTTGATGGACAACTCAAAATGGTAAAATTAGTTTTTTTTTTTGGATAAAGGAAATATGAAATTGGTAAAATAGTATAGAGAAAAAGTAAAGTAGATAGTATGACCTACACCATTCTTATAGTTAAAACGTTCCAAAATATAGAAGTGGATGGTAGACGGACCAAAATAGTAAAATTAAAACTGACTATTTTTTCACAAACCGGGACAATATTAATTTAATAATGAAATGCTAATGTAATCGAAGTGCAAGAAAAAAAAAATGAGACTTTTAAAACTGCAAACATAGTAAAATGTCATTAAGAAGGCTTTATATCGCGGACGGAACAAGTATTTCGCATAGACTACACATGCATGCCAATGACATATAACATGGCAATAGGAAATAACCTCTTTCTCTATACCACCATTCTAATCAACAAAAATGAATTTACACATGTCTATCCGCCAAAAGCCGCACATTCGCCGCCACCGGCATCGGGAAGCCCATCCCCTGGAGCGACCGGACCTGATTCTTCAAGAACTTGACGTAATGCACGGCCTCGTCGAGCATGGAGGCCGTGTCCATATTGGTGCCGCCGGGGACCAGCCGCTGCAGGATCCTCATCCGCTCGCTTATCCTCTCCCGGCATCGGCGCGCCGCCACGCTAGCTCTGCGGGTCCTTCGATATCCTCACGTTCCTCCGCCTCCGCGGCCGCATTGACTCCGGGTCGATGTGGACCGGCTGCATTGCGGCTATCCGGAATATCATCTCCCGCATCGGGCTCGCCGCCTCCCACCCGAAGTCGGCTATGGGAAGCTCCATAGATGAATCCGGGAGCTTGTCCATTTGTGTCAGCATCATTTCCATCTGATCTTTGTAATTATTCTTCATCAACTCAATGCTCATCTCTCTCTATGTATATGTACCTATATGTTACGTATATGAATGTATGTATGTATATAATGGAAGAAGAAGAAGAAGAAGAGGAGGAGGTGGTGGTGGAAAAGTGAGGGTTTTATGGAGGAATTAGGTCACAAAATGGGAGGAGAATGGAAGGAATAAAATTGTGATATTGGGGAAGAGGCTAATTTATACACCGAGAATAGGTAATATACTATTGGGAAATAATATAAAAATAATTAAATATGGAAAATTGCAAAAGATATTATGAAGTATGGTATAATTCTGGTTCGATTGTGACTATGAAGATTAACATTAAAAAATATTAGTATTTGATTCAACAGTAGTATTAGTTTTGTTCTCAATTATAATATAATAAAAAAATTATGGTTATGTAGATGTGATACATTTTTAATATTTTATCAATCAAACAATACTGTTTTCTATATGAATAAACAATATTGTTTGATTTATCAATAGTATAATTTTTCAACTATGATATTAATTAGATAGTGCAAGTAATGGGTATCGCCAACCCAAATATAATGGGTGCAGTCCAATCAAAAATAACAACGGTCGCTAAGATGCTAACAATTAGTGTTAAAAAAAACTAAAGCTTAGCTCTTTTCAACAAATTAAAATAGTGTTGAACTCTTGTAAAGAATGTAGACGCAAATTAGTTAACAAGACATGAATAAAGGGACATGTTCGAATATTGAATAAAAGAATCTAGAGGTGGGATTTATCTCTCTTTTTTTACATATAATTATCCCCTCATGCTATCTCTCAGTACATCTTTATACATTTGTGTCCCTTTATACATTTGTGTCCCTAGACCGAGGGCTCTTCTCTTGTAACAAAAAAAAATGAATAAATAAACTTAAAGATACATTGGATCTTGCTATAGATGCAAGTGAACATAACAAGAGCGTATGTATCTAGGCTTAATGAGTAAATTCATAAAAAAATAGAGTCGTATAAATAGTGCACATATTTCATGTACCAAAGCTCATAATCTAACTAAGAACCGAAAGTTTAATGTTGAAAAATGAGATATTAAATAATTACAAATTAATGTAGAGAGTTCAGACTATTATGTTCCAAAAACTCATACTTCTCACTATAAGACCACAACGCGCCCTAAGAATATAAATTCAACTCTAAAATGAAAAGAAAATATGTCAAGACTGAAAATAAGACTAGAAACAAATCAATATAGTAATTGAGAATTCCTAACAATAATTATGAAGAGACGAAGAGAAAGGAGAAGTTTAGTGGGGGAAATGTAAATCAACAATGGCAACGGCCAATCTCTAAGTCAATAACAGCTAAAGAAATGGGCTTATCATTATCATTGGTTAGGATCTGCAAATTGATTATTCAAAACTGAAAACGGATTCAAAAGATCGTTTATACTCAAATGTAAGGATCATACTCACTACGCGTCTGCAGAAGGTTGCGTTAATCCCGACTTCACTAGCATCTTGTTGAGCTTATCAGAAGGGCACATCTGGAACTTCACGGTCCCAGCAGCCAGGAAGATCTCGGCCAATTCAAGCTTCTCCGAGTTGAGGCTGGTGCTATCCATGGTCTTGCTGAGCACCTTTATAGCAAGCTGAGCAGCCTCTTCTCTTGTGATGTCGTCTTTGTAATCCTGCTTGAGTATGGACTGTGCAGCTTGGTTGTTCGCCCCAATTGCTGCAGCTTTCCAGCCACTGAAATTCCCACTCGGGTCGCTCATGTAAAGCTGAAACCCGTAGTTCTTGTCCCAGCCTGCAAACAGAAAGGAAACACCAAAGGGGCGAAGGCCGCCATACTGTGTGTACCCCTGCTTGGTGTCGCATAGACACTGAACTAGCTGCTCGAGTGGCATTGGCTCTTGGTAGGCAAATGTGTAGCGCTGGGCCTGCAGACGTGCTGTGTTGATGAGGATGTGGGCATCCGACATGATTCCAGCCACAGCACAGGCTACGTGATCATCAATCTTGTACATCTTCTCGACTGATGTGGAGGTTTCGAGTAGTTTGGATATGACCTTCTTTTCACCGACTAACACAACTCCGTCTTTGGCCAGAATTCCAATAGCACTCCCTGCATTTCCAATAGCTTCCATCGCGTACTCAACTTGGTAGAGGCGCCCTTCTGGGGAAAAGATTGTTGTGCGGGTATCATATCTTCGAGACATCTACAAGTTCAGAAATCAAATGCTTATTGTCTTGAGATCAGAATCAGTAACCTAAGGTGAAATGTATGGCAACAAGCGAATAAATATGTACTGTTGTATATGCTCAGATGATTCCAAAGCACTAAGTTAATAATCTACTAATATTGGCAGAAATCAGAAGAAGTTGCTCAAAGAGATTAAATCAAAGTTCAACCTCACTACATTTTAAGCACAATTCCTCAGTGATCAAGGACTCATTCCAAAGACTAAAATTCTGGAAAATGGAAATCAACACTAGTCTAATAGCACTATTCGGCATTCCAATAAAAACGTTCAGAATCATAGCAACACAAATCGCAACCAAAATCCAATAAACTTAAGCACATCCAATAAAAAAATTGGCGAATTGATAACTAAAACTGATAGTCTAATAGCCTTGATCCCAATCAAGATAACACAAATGCACTAATTCTACCAATAAATAGGAGAATTAACATAGCTAGAGTTAAAATTCATATCATGGAAGAAGAATCTACAACTGATTAACCAAAAACCAAAACATCACAAAATTCAACATTTCTGAAGTTTCAATCTTCTCACCTACCGAAGGCCAAACTCTCTCAGCTCAAAAACATAGTATATTGAAATTTAAAATCAGTAAAAGCAAACACTTGTACGCACGTACATTCATCAGTGAAAGCAAAATCAACACTAGTATAATATGTCACCACTTGTTTGACAAAATTAAATATGATTCACTCCCATTCATTCAAAGGCTATTCTCCATTTAAAGCAAAACTTTCAGAACCTAGCAACACAAATCGCAACCGAAATCCAATCAACTTAATCAAATTCGATCAATAAATTGGCAAATTGATAACTGATAGTCTAATAGTACTAATCTCAGCCAAAACAACACATTTAACCAAATTCGACCAATAAATAG
The DNA here is from genome assembly GCF_004379255.2 of Salvia splendens. Taxonomy (NCBI): domain Eukaryota; kingdom Viridiplantae; phylum Streptophyta; class Magnoliopsida; order Lamiales; family Lamiaceae; genus Salvia; species Salvia splendens. The sequence continues at coordinate 1,665,170 of NC_056036.1, read as the reverse complement.
GCGAATCAACACATTGCCTACATACTGGAGTTAAAAATTTCTGTCACGGAAGAACAATCTACTACGGATTGATCAAAACATCGCAAAATTCAACATTTCTGAATGTTCATTCTCCTCACCTCTCAAACAGCAATGCTCAGCTCAGAGCATAAATTGAAATCTAAAATCTAGAAGCAATAGACGGAGTGATTAACGTAACGCACTTACATTCACCAGTGAAGGCGAAATCGAGAGGGAGAGAGCTTGGGTCTGAAGAAACTGGGATTGGAAAAAACAAATGAATAAAAAAATAAATTAAATTGTTTGCATGCCGATTTGGGCTAGAAAGAGCGATTATTAATCCTATTGGGTTTATATTGGGCCTGGATTTAAATAATTATGGCCCATTTATTAATCCTGCGGGGTTTATATTGGTCTTTCACCATCAATAAATCACACGATTTAAACTAGTCGACAACGTCGAAATCTGAATTGATTACGAAAAAAAAAGATTAAGAACTTTTATTACAAATTCCAATTATCATTGAACAATAAAATGAGAAATAGCTAATAAACCAACTGAATGTATACTTATGAGTAATAACTAAAGAGAAAAAAAAATCATGGTTGGTGCATGCATTTATTTATGACATGAATTTGTTGGTAGGATTGAAAACTATAAATCTTTTGCCATAAATATGAGAGAGATATATTTAAACCCTAAAGTCAAATCAAGTGAATGTTTTTTCTTCATTTTTTTCACACCGACAGTGATAAAGATATTATTTATAATTAATTGAATTATTTTCTGTCGGTCTATAATCTATTACTACAAGAATATATACTAGTAATGTATAGTGGCAATAATATTATTGATTATCACAAAAAAAAGGATTATAGTATTTGTTAACTATATCTTTACCTTTTATAACTACTAAGTAGTGGAGTAGTAATACTTTTTAAATTTTATCTAATTAATAGAAATAATTGGCTAAGAAAATGTTTCAACTAGATATTGAACTCGTGAATAAAGGTCATAAAAGAGTTAGATATATTGAAGAATAACAATAAATGAATTTAAATATTAAAATCAAATGTGGGACACTTATATGTAGACAAGATGATGCTAAAATCTTAAGTGGGGAACAAATTATTAATTTTCATCATTCCTAAAGAGAAATGCTCACTTAACAAATTCATCATTATTCAACTCTAATAAAAGTAATAAAAGTAGTACGTAGAAATAAATACTTTCTTACTATTGGGAGCGGCTCGAGGCGTGCAAATTTTTTACAAATTATGAGATTATTTATTATTATATCATGATTAAGATCTTTACAAATTTTAAAAATTAAATTCCATAGTATTATTTTAACTTTTTGAACAAACTTGATTTTAATTCTTTATGTAATTTATAATTTGATGGTTTAAATATATACTAATAAAAAAATAAAAAAATGCCAAGATCGAATCGTATAATATGGTCCTACTAATTATATTAAAAAATAAAAATATTCCCATATATTAATTGAAGTCATGTATAATACACACATCAGCTAGCAATGATGACTGACTGCTACCTAATATTTTTTAAACAATTCTTAAGCACGAGTACACTACTCAATGATATTAATATTCTTGCATTTTTTTACAAATTAAATATACACTGTATGAAATTATTAAACCTTCAAGATGTCTGGTAAAAGAATGACATGAAAAGGGAATAAACATGATCTATATTTAACAATAGGACTTTAAATTGTACGGACATTTATTTTTATTTAATTGTTTTCCAACCAATCTTGTCGGAGTTAAGAAAATTAAAATCAAAGGCTAGGTAGCTATAATTAGTATCAAACATTTTTCACTTCAAATGAAATTATTGATCTCCATCATCATGAATTTAATAATCACTTTACTCGAGTACTGATCTTCCTAAATCCTTTTTTTTTCCTATTGTATCTTGTCTCAATTTATTGTTTTACAAAGTACACTTCTAATACTATATAGGTAACTACGATGATTATGTTGAATTAATTACCTTCGAAACCCACTAAAGTCATAAAACGACATATATATTGGTGACAGCTGTGTAATGAAATACTAAGTTACAGTAATAATTAATAACTAATATCAATTTTGTATGTTAAAAATATCAACACAAAGACATAAGTTTATCAATCTTTTTGTGTTGATAAACTTATGTCTTTGTGTTGATATTTAAATTTACATATTGTATTGATATAATTATGTCTTTGTGTTGATAATTTTAATACCAAAAATTGAAAGTTATCAGTTATTACTGTAAATTAGTTAGCACATTAACGCAAGCCGAGGTGATAGGGAATGCATGTTAAAGAGTTAAATAAATTATGTAGAATGATAGTTTGTGTAGTTTAATAAGGTTGATAAAACAAACAGTTAGTTTCTCAATAAAATCATTTAATAGTCAAGTTCCGCTTTATTAAATTAAAATGACTAGTTATGAAGTTTGAAAAAATCGCATTTGTCTCACGATGATATTTTCCGGGCAGATGAGATGCTGAGTTGGTGGACACCTATCACATTTTTGTGATGTTGATGAATAGTGACAATGTATACATACATTAATATGATGGTGTATGATGGCGTGGACGAGAAAACAACGTTGTTTCCACTCTTCATTAATTTATCACTCTCTAATTCACATTTCGTCCCATCCATGTTGTGCCTGGTCACAAGATTACTGTAAACATTTCATATGTCAATTGCAACTTCAACTCTTTCCCAAATTTGATTAAATAGGATAATTGAATTTATTTAAAACTTAGTGAATTATTCAAATTTTGGAAAAGTGCAGACTGCAGTGCAAACCAGAAAATGTAATAACCTATTAATTGTGATTTCATTAACAATTAATCCACAAATAAATTATCACACAAAAAAGAATAGATAAAGTGAAGAGTGACGAGTGTGACACCAAATCACTCCCACATGAGGTTTATGTAGCTTCCACTCAAACTGCCAAAAAACATCACATGATATCCAGAAATGACACTGATTTCTAAGTAAAATAGTATTACAAATATAAGAAAACAAGAGTAGATCATAAACTAGTTACACATTAATTTACTATATTTGATTCACCACAACATGGCTTTGGACAGTTTGGCTTTGTCCCTATAGTTTTGTGGAATACCTTCAACACTCGAACAAAGTCATACCAAAAACAAGAAGAAAAAACACATCAAATCATAGCTAGTGATTCAATGTAATTACATCATCAAAATATACATAAAATAGAAACTTAATTATCTACTAGATCTTGGGACATAAACAATTGATTCGGAAATGGCACATGTTTTCTTGCAAGAAGTGTACATGCTTATGAATCCAAATCTATCACTCAAACTCCCCTTATTCCAAATGTTTGCACAATCATCATCTTTGGAGCATTCCATCATTGCTGCAAAAAATGGATCTTTTTTAGAACTATGGAGGTGCTTCTTCTCTTCTTGGCTCCGCCACTTCTTGGCGGCGGCAGGTGGTGGAGGGAGGAGGAGACGGGGGCCGGAGGACTCGGTTTTCTTCGGGATTCCGGGGGTTTTCTCCCAAGAGAAAGGGATTCTTATCAAGTTTAGAGGGGTGATTGGGCTAGGTGGAGGGGAAGGATGGTTGAGGAGGAATGGTGATGATTCTAGGGAGGAATCCGAGGAGTTTGAGCGCGACGACGACGACAACGACAGCGTCCGGCGGGAGGTTGGCCGGAGTTTTGGGGTGGAGGAGGGAGTTTGGTTTTTGATAGAGAGGGTTTGAGGAGGAGTGGAAGGCATTTTTAGTTTGGTTTAGAGGAAATGAGTGTGGTTTGTGTTAATTATAGAACTAGGGCCCAATATTTATGCAAGACTATTGGGTGTCCTTTTCTTGTTTTAAATATTGCAATTTTATGGTATTTGGTTTGTGTTAGTGAAAGTGATGTCATTAAGTGGTTACTTGACTTCACGTGTTTATGATCTAAAAATCTAAGTTAAAAATAAAATAAAACTAATGCTAATAAAATTGTTATCCGGTCGAGATATTATTAAAGTAAATTTCGATCGGAACATTGATTTGGTATGCTACATTTCAAACTCATAGTACATGGTACGAAATCGTTGGCAACACGACTAGACAACCACACTATAGATTATAAAAACAGCTAGAATGTATCGTTTTACAAACACACACACTAATCCATTATATTACTAACCACTAAACTACATAATATATCATATTAAATCGTCTTCCCCTTTAAGAAGAGATGATTGAGCACGCTAAAACTCCGTAAGGGCAATGAATGGTCGAATTCCTTTAATCAAACATAAATTGATAGATTTCAGCATTTAATTAATGAGTAATCTATTTTCGAGAAATTTATTTTTAAATCGAGCTATATCAATATTTTACAAATTTTAATTTTATTACTTTTATAGTTATATATGTTAGAAAAACGTAACTTCAAAAGCACCGGATATATTAAAAAATTCACCAAAGTATATCATCATAATAATAATAATAATAATATAGAATGTACATACGAGTGGTAGGGAGGGTGATGTTGATATTTAATTATTGCCGTATATAATTTAGGCAAGAGAGTGAACAAATACAAATAAATTTAGAATATTATGCCATTGGTATTATAATTTAGGGAACAAAGTGGACACACATATAAAATTTTATTATCTTTATAATTGGGAGTAGTTTTGAAAACATGTACTACTCTCCTTTGATTGTGACATGGAGTCGAACTATTGAGGGTAAAAAATGGTCTTTTATCTAGAGGATTTGAAAGCTATATAATTGTCCAAATTTTATATATGTGTGTGTTAAATTCCACTTACCACTTCATTTTCTATAAATTGCGATAAAAATTAAAAAAGTGTGCCTCACACTCACAGTCAAGTGTGGATATATAGTCTAATTATCAATTTAATTGTTTGTTGGTGTGCATATTATTAAAAAAAATTAGAAATACACATGGTATATTAAACGTGAGTAAGGCAGTAAGCAAAATAAAAAAAAAACTTGATAAAGAAATGGCATACGATAAATCTGTACAATTTTTAATATATCCTGTATAACTTATCTTTATTTAGATTATAGAGGTTGATGTTCATTATTCCGTAGTTATAAAATATTTGTGAAATTTTCTTATAGTAGTATTGATCAATTAATTCGATATTCTCGATTCACATACCCACTTAGGATTTAGTTAACTTAATCATAACTCTACCCGTGACACAATTTGCCTAATTAGTAAAGTCAACACGATCCACACGTATTAGTTATTGATTTGATTCTTTAAATCAGTTTAGATAGTTAAAAACACCATCTATGTCTTGTTAGAATCATTATTTCTTACTCCATTTTCTAATTATATCTATTTGTTATGATATCACACCTACTCTAGATTTCCATTCACCAATTGTTCAATATAATTATACACAATATCTTCTCCATTCAATTTAATTTAACTTTTCAATATCATATTTTTCATCTCCCATTCATTGTCAGTGATGGCCGTCGCACCTTCAACGCTTTCTGACGAGCGACGATCTTTTTCATATCGTCTAACTCCAAGAATTTCATTTCTTGACTCGATAATTTTACTATATCTCCCAAAATAAAAATCAATTTAAAGAAAGTTAGAATAAAATTGATTGCACTACCAAACATACCCTCTTAGATATATATGGACAAATTAACTTTTTTCTTTTAAGGCCAAAGTGCTAAAGTGCACATGATATATTTTTGTTAGCATTCGAACCCATGTGAATGATCCACTACATGATTATGTATTTTAAAAAAATTAAATTAATAGATGATCATATCTATGGAGTATATAATTTAATTTGTAGAGGGATGCTTTTGCTGATCATCATTTTAAAATCTAATGTCGAATAGTTGAAGTGCCGGCGGCCATTTCTGAAATTTGTTAGTACTTAAAATTATTTTGCTCGTGATCTGGTATTTTATGTCTTTTTACAATCTTCCTTTTTGTTGCTAATAATTTTGTATTTTTTCTACAAAGGTTGTTATTATACATCCTTTTTAAGCTTATAAATTGCATGTGAGTAGTTAAAGCATACTATTTGTGTATGACATACATTAGATATCTCGTGATGAAACATTACGACGATGTGACAAATTTTATGCATTAATTAGGTGTGTGGATATGATTCAAACTACAAGCATAAAGATTTGTCTTGTAATAGAAAATAAATGACGATGGTTACAAATTCTAACACATCTACTTTCATATACTTATGTCATGTATGACTATTTACAATAAATATACCGAATTGGCTGAAAGGTTTTTAAATTAATCTGATTTTTTTGCAGTAAGTTCACTATTCCAAATGAAAAGTAATTTATATCGAATATTGTTATTTAAATTAAAATTTTGATTTATTATAGTTAATCAACTCGATCTCATAATTTGTAAATCCTACTAAAGTAAGTCTAAATTTTACTCGCCATGATTTCATCAGACCATTTTTTAGTAAAATTGATGGGGACGTGGAAGCCAAAATTTTCAAAATGGAGTAATCGTTGCTTTTTCAAAACATTATCGTTTAGATAGACTTGAAACGACGTCAGTTCAATCACTTTAATCAGTTACCCCCATTAATTCCCGTCATTGACCTTTAGATTTTGGGGTGGTGTTTTGACGAGGTTCACGACTAAAGTTCGAAACTCATCGCAACGTGGATGATGAATTTTCGTTCGTAGGGGAGGACCCATAATTTGTTTTTCATGGGTATTGCATGTAAATCGTATTTGAAGTATTGGAAAATATTTTCTTGTGATATTTTGATTATAAATATTTTGTTACAATATTTTATAATAATACTTCAAGAATAAATTGTTTTGGTAATCACTTAAGAGCATTCACAACCCATGTCTCATATCATGCTACTCCCCATCACATCATCATTCCTCTATTTTTTGCGCCAGACCTCAACTTTCACAACCCAACACCTCTTCCCGCCATGCCACAAAAATTAATTTACACAATAATTCCAAATACATATAATAATATTTATCACTAAATTGAATATTTTTTTATCATAATAAATAATGAATTAATTTAATTTCAATCACTAACTTATTATATAATGAACATAATTAATCCCATTGATCACGAGTCAATTCCAATAATCAATTCTTAGGCATTAATATTATTTAATTAAATAATTATTTAAAGATTATATATGGAAATATGGAAAATCTAGAATAATTCATTATGGGCAATTTTCAAGCATGGAAAGACAATTATGGCCGTTTATAATTAATTAAAGAATAATTATCGATTTATTATTAAAAAAAAACAATGCCGCTCGTCTTCGTGCACCACAACGGGCTTCGACAATTGGTCCGCACTGCACCAAGGACTCTCGCCACACTCCCCCTTGGAGTCTTCCCGTCCCTCAACACCCACAACGCACGACACCCCACGCCGTGACTCTTTTACGGTGCAGCTCAACAACCCATTTGTGAGTCATGGCTGCTTTAAGCCCATGTCGAAGCTCCCAAACCGTGATCCCACACATTGATGACTCATGACCTTTTTTTTTAATAACTACATATTGTAATAAAATTAAATTTAATCCATAAAATTGGAAAGTTATAGAATTGACTGTGACCAAAATGATAATTAAATTTCTTAAAATCTTTCCCAATGATAAAATTGTATTAAAAAAAAATTAATAATCCAAGAGCAAGAAAGCAAAGAGACAAAGAGAAGGATCGATCAATACAATGCTATAGTCATCACTACGAAAACGATAATTCCTAAACACGGTGCTTAATCAATAAGGAAACCCTAAAAACAAGAATCGGCATCTCAAAACCCTAATTCGAAGAAAATCCCCTCTTTAAATTGCGATGCAGAGGCAGATTACTCTCTCAACAATCTTGCTATCACATACTCTACTCCTTTCACTCTTCTTGATTTCATCAATGGCGGCCGATTCCTCATCTTCCGACGCCAAAGTCCACATAATTTACACCGAGAGACCCGAAGGCGTGGAGCCGGAGCAGTATCACATCAGAACCCTCGCTTCTGTTCTCGGAAGGTTCGTCGAATTACATTTTTCCGTTCAATTGGAAATGTTTTACAGAGAATTTATGAAAAAAGAATCGCTTTATAGAATTAAACTTTGTGAATTTTTTAAAAACTCTGTTAATTGATGACCACATAAGCAAAGATGAATTTAATGAAAATATCTAATCTCGCTTGCGTTTGGCGCTGCCGGCGAACGGCGTGGCATCTCCGCTGCCTCTATATTTGTATTACTATGATGATGCTCGTATTCAGAGGGGTTATTCATGCTGAAGCTTTTCTCTACCGATAGACGTTCATTCTCACACCAAAAAGTATGATCTCGCTGTTGCTGGTGGTGTGCTGCGGGTCATCGGAGAGCAGCATACTAAGTAATTTGCTTTGCGTAGTTTGGCGTCGAATTACTATATTTTGCTCTCTGAAGACTCCTGTAGAAGCAGCTGTGTCGAGATCGTGCTATTTGGTGTGAGAATGTCTAACATCTCTGAATATGAGCATCATAATTGTACAAATAGGAGGGTGGCTGGATATCAGTTCGCCGTAAGCGAGGTTAGATAGTTTTATTCAATTCTTCTTTGCCAGTTTTTGTTGTCATCAATTTCCTTAGTTTGCTTATCTAATTTATGTGGAGAAGTAATCTCTTATAGGAATGGGACGAGATTGAATTGACGCTGGAATTGATTTGATTTTCTTGGATGTGTTAGTGCAGTTATTTTGATTATTTAATCGGGATATGTTTTGTAGCTAATTACTTTTATTGTTGTTTGGTTGAAAAGTGAGGATGCTGCAAAGGATGCTTTGATATATAGTTACAAGCATGCTGCGAGTGGTTTTTCAGCCAAGCTTACTCCTCAGCAGGTTGCTGAGCTCTCAAGTAAGTAGAGTTTTTACTGCTTTTCGAGAATCAAGTATTAGCCGAATTAATTGTTTCGGAGGTATACTATTCGTATGCAAAACCTCATATGGTTGTGATTGTAGTTCTTGTATGAGTATTTGTGCTTGTGATGGTAATTGTCTTGATTAAACGTGTTGATGAATTGATGCTTCATGCTCGGGGTTTGTGGATTTTGTTGTGTGTTGTGATCCATTGCATTAAGTGTTTGTTTTTGGCTATTATGGTTGTAAGGATGTTCATTGAGGACTGCTTCCTTGTCATAAGTATATGGTGGTATTGGATTATCTTGAGAAAATGGAATTTTGTTTTTTTCCTGTTAAACATCAATGAATAGTGTGGAATTAAAGATAATTGGTTTGTTTATCAAACAAAATATAGTTTGTCTGACTTATTTTTGAAAGTTTATCTTGCGTTGATTTGATGTTGTGTGGTAATATTGATAAGCCCATCGGAGTCAAGTTTTTTCATATGTATGCTGGTTATACTATTTCAATCCAGAACTTGGGCAGATTTTTCTAGTTTTTGAGAAGTGATAATCGATGCTCTCTGCTACATCTTTGCTTAGTGTCATATTGTTTGCTGAATGTGAGACCGATACCCTTCAGTCGTTAACTGATCAGCATAATGAAAGTTTCTTTTACCTTCATTAATACCAGCATCATTATCTTCACGTTATTCGATGTTATTCACTCATGTTCATGCATTTGAAAGTTGTGCAGTTTTCGTTCATTGGCACGTGTTTAACGTTTACACTCAATATCTTGAATCATCTGAAAATATTCAAAAGAAACCATTGGACTTGGAATTGATGCATCATAGCATGTAGTATTTGTTACACAGACTTTCAAGAATGACAGTTGATTTTGATAGATTCTGATTTGTCGTGTGTTTTGGCAGAACAAGCCGGTGTTCTTCAGGTTGTCCCGAGTCAGACTCTCCAGCTGCACTCTGGAACCGGGAAGCGTCATGTTTAAATGATCGACTCATATGATATGGTTTGCTCAGGGGACAACCTTTGTATTCTACAGTGTGTCAAACTTGCCTAATCTAAATAAATTGCATTTTGTGTGTGTTAGTATATAAACTGTAAACCATACTACTATAGTGTGACATTTGTGGGAAGTGTGTTTTAACTAAAGCATATAAAATAGTGGCTGTGTTTCTTTAGAAATTTATTCTGCTATCAGTTACTTTTGCAATGGCATTATTGTAATATTAGTATAATAGTACTAGATTAGATATGACATTTAACATTGTAAAACCCTAACATCACAATTTTTGACATAAATTTGGCATTTCCCCTGGTGAAAATCATAAACTTATGCAGTAAAGTTGTGATTGAATTCCAGCAAAATTTGGGAGAAAATCTTGAACTACAATATGTCGTTGAAACCCATTATAAGCGACATCACTTTTTATATTGACCAGTTTGTTCATCTACATAACATGTCTAATTAATTTAAAAGAAAATCAATTTCGTGGAAAATTCACTTCAAGGCATAAATAAGTGATATTAGCAACGAACGATATTTAATTTTGTGAAAAATAACAAATTTCGACCAAAGTTGATGATTATAAAAACAATTTTATACTTATAATAGAATTGATGGGTACGCAAGTGATTCAGAATTTAAGTGTAGATGCATTTCCTTATCGACTTCAGAGTTATCTAAAAATCTACCAAGCAAAATTTAAAATCTACTATAAATCTATAACAGATTCAATATTTTGATGTATGATATATATGAGTACAAATTCAACATATCTTGCTACAAGACGACCCAAATAAACCAAGGTGAGGGGATCTGTTAGATGTGTCAGGAGACTAAAGCAGAGGGTACGAGTTGCAGTTCCAAACTTCCAATGCACGTCGATTTTTCACCTATCTCGTACCTCAGTCAAGGTAGAAAACCAGGATACGGGCACTCTCTCCTTCTCCGCGAATGTCAGAGTAATTGTAAACAAGAGCTTTACTCGTACACCCTCTTCCTCTTCAAAATGGCCGGAAGTAATAAAATCGACCCAATGAGGAAAAGCATGACCAACGTCTTAAGATCATAGAGATCTTTCACCGATTTAAGTTCACCAAGAGCAATCCCAGCCTAGAGGAACGGATGAAATGTGAAAAAAACTTCTTGATTTTGTAAATATGAGTAAGTGGACGTTTGTAAACGAAAGATTACATGATCAAACAATTATCAATCTGAGCCATCACCCAAAGTAAAGATCCGGAAATACGTGTGATTAAGAAAGTAAATGTTGAAAGTCTTACTCGGACAGTAATGTAGGAAGCCGGGACGAGACCAACAAGAGTTGCCAGAAAGAAAATATGGAACGGTATATCCACGATTGGTGATGCCAGATTGATGAACAGGTTCGGCAATGATGGAGTAACTCTCAGAAAGAGCATGTAATTCAGAAGCTTCTCTCTCCGCTTCGCTATCTGAACATACAAATTCACATGGTTTACATGTATAAACAGAGAGCTTGGGTAATGTAAAAGTGAAAATAATATACACACCTCGGACTGGAAATATCTCAGCTTTTCAGGCCACAACCAGTTGACAATAGGCCTGCCAATAAGTTTGGACAAAAAATAGCATGATGATGCACCTGCTGTGGCATTGAATACGACCAAGAAAAGACCTCTCACGACACCAAAAAGTGCTCCAGCTAGTAATGACATGAAAATCGTCCCAGGAATCATGAATGTCTGCATGAATATGTATGTCGAACAGTAACCAAGGATGAACTTTGCTGGGTGTGATTGAGCATAAATTGCAAGATGATCCCTGTAAGCACATCAAACAAGTATAAATTCCAGTAGCATTAAGAACAATTGCACACAAAATGTTCGGAAAGTGTCACGAAGCTACATTCTTCTCAACTAAGATGACAAAACTTCAAAACTTATGTCAAGATAGATCCATCAAGGGACAATCAAACAAACAGAGGAGTTTAATGTATACTCATAACAATTGGAGATACTCAGAAATGACACACAGAATTATCAAACATAGGAATATACCAAAATTATATACACAAGACATGTATATCCATACTTTGTCACCAAAACCATCCACATGGTCACATACTAGACAAGCAACGCATAGACTGGAATGCACTGATCAGAAATGCACATTGTTGAGAAAATCAGTATATTCGACTCTTCCAAAATGAGCATAAAAAAGTACAAATATCAGCAGCATTTCGAACAATGGCACACTCGGAGACAGCAAAATGGCAATCCAAAACTTATGTCAAGAAAGATCATCCAAGGACAAAGCACGCCGATAAGTTTAGTCTATACTGGTAACAATAGGAGGTATTCGAAAAACGACACACAAAACTATCAAACATTGAACATCATATCACCAACCAATAGGAGAATATACCAAAATTAAATGTTTTGTTACACAATACATGTATATATGTACTTTTTCGTCACCAAAACCATCCACATACTAGAGACACAACACATAGACTGGAGTGCAATGATCAGAAATGCACATTGTTGAGAAAAACAGTAGATTTTATCATCTCTAAGACCTAATCAAATAATTGAACTCCATAAAATAGAGTTATAAAGAACATCAAAATAGCTTTGATCTCTTGGAATTTAATCAAATAATTGAGCTACATAGAACTAGGGTTCATAATAAACACAGAATTCTCATAATAAAAAACGAATACAGACAATCATCAAGTGATCTCAATAACAACACCTAAAAATCAAAATAGAAATGGCGGCAATTCACTTACTTGAGCGATCGGAGGTCGGAGAGCGTGCGGGGCAGCTTCAGCAGCTCATACTCCGCCGCCGGCATCGTGAGGTAAATGCACATCAATCCAGTAGAAAATACCAAAAACACCCCCAGCGCCGCCGCGAACTCCCACCGCGACAGAGGAAATCTATCCGCCTTCAACTTCTTCTCCGACGGCGAGTCGGAATTCTTCTCCTCGTCCCTATCCAACACCCAGCTGCCCGCTTCCACCACCACACTCCGCGGCGCCGCCATGGTGATCAATCAGCAGCGAAATCGGCGCCGATGGATACGCAAGCAGCTGATGATGAGAACCCGCCGGCTCTAACGCTTGATCCTGATTGCAATTAGAAAACCACAAATTGGGGGTTTTGTGTGGCTAATTGCTGCTGCAGCTGCTGATGCCGCCGCCGTTGATGAATTCAATGCGTTGATGACGAGGAGCATTAAATCGGCACAGAAAATGAGAAAATTACCTGACACGGCAGAAGTGAAACTCACGTGAAGGGGGATTTGAAAATGGCGGAAATTCTGAAAGTTTGAGCTGAAGAAATGTGGATTGAAGATCACGGAGGCGATTGATTGAATTTGATAAACGTAAATCAGACGAGATCAAGCGTGAAAAATACTAAATAGTGGGTGAATTATGAATGTGAATAATCAACGATTAAACCCTAGTGATTTGAGATGTGAAGTGTGTGAAATTTCATTGAATTCAAAAATGCATTTTTATGTTGAGAGAGAGAGAGAAGTCAACTGTGGCGAGTGAAAAAGAAAGGGGAAAAGGGTGGATTAAGAGGTTTAAATATTATTACAAGGTTAAATTAAAGTATTTCAAAATTGTTAATGAAAAATACTTGTAATGAAAAAAAATGAAATAGTATTTATTAATAGAAATTAAACCAATGCTCAAGAAATTTAACAGATAGAGATTGATTTAATGAAATTAAAATTTTAAAACTAATCGAGAACTTGACAGATGAACACAACATCAGAATTTGAATCATACTCCATAATGCATGAACATTTCATTTAATTCCATTAATATAAATGAATGTTTACATTAATTCAGATAAAACATCTTTTTCTCTAAAAGGAGCCAGTAATGTTAGTTGTGAGTTGTGACAAATTATTAGTCGAATTCATTTCTCAAAATAAATGATATTTATGCACACTTAATGTAATGTTCGCTGAGTCCATTCAATTGAAGAATTGTATAAATTTATTTTACAGGTCAATATTCATTACTATTCAGATGATATTTGTATCTAATAGTATAAAATATTCAATATTAGTGCAAAACATTAAATATATTAGACATATTGTAATTTTCTTGTAATGGGCCTATAAAAGCCCAACAAATACGGGATCTATGTCGGACTTCGAATATTTATTCTATCAAACTTAGCTTAATCTGTAGCAAAATAGAGTGTAATAAAGATTTCACAAATAAGCCCACTAAAATTTTGCCCAAATTATATAGTATATGTCAGAATGTAAGACAACGTTCTATCGCAAAATAGACAAAAAAAAATCAAATTAAATAAATAAATAACCCACCTCATTAATCATTAAATCGTTAATATTTCGATACGTTACTTGTCATTTCAACACTAATTTTGTCATATCGTCTTCACGTCATTTTAATTCGTTACTGGACACGCCACATCACATTTAACTTTGCCATAATACTTGATCATGGAAATTTGATTATACATTAAAAATTAATGTAATTTTTCACCCTATACAAAATTATTGTAAAGGCTCGAATTGACGTACTATAAATGTGTATTTTCCGACTACTATTAGCCCTATTTCTTAATACAACATCTGAATAGATTTACAAATAATCAATTTGTCAATTAGTTTAAAGATTCAACAAATGAGAACTACAATATGTCTTAGTCTTGCACCAAAAAAATAAAAACTAAACTAAAAATATCAAGATCCAGGAAACGAAACTTGTGTAATAGACGATCAATCGAAACACCGAATTAAATATATTTTTTTCCCGCACGACCACACCTTCGTCGTGGCTCACCATTCAAGTTTGTTGATGGAAGGAGCGGAATCATGCATGGCGAAACCCTTCTTCAACAAGAATCTAATCAAAACCAAAATGCTAGCTTTCTTCCAAGAAATGGTATTCCCCTTTGACAACTTCAACGTTTTAACACAGCAAACCTGCACGTGATCATCTCTCCCAGGCGAATTCCAGCAAGCACGGCGGTGGGTTGGCGGTGGTGGAGGGGAAGGTGAATTCCTCCACCGATTCGTCGGCCATTTGGCTCCGATTTTTTTTTGTGCTCGGTAAGTGCTCGATAATATGAATAAGTGCTTGGAAGGTGCTCGATAATTAGCGAGCAACTGTGGTGCTTGGTAAGATATACTATGTGTGCAGTAGTAGTCTTGAATTTTATGTTTTTTGGAGATTTAGGTAGTGTTCTTCAACGGACTAATTTTTTGCTATTGCATGTTATAAATGTTACAATAAATGAGTATATATATATATATGACAAAGAGTAGCATAGGGTATAAATTTAAATTATTATGGAAGTACCAACTCTTTTTTGTTCATTATTCGTGGAATGCCTTCGACTTTTATATAAGCAGTAGTATATAATTTTGAAAGGATTATTGGTCGATAATACCATATGACATAAAATTTGGCATTTTTCACTAATATAAAATCTTGGTCGTAAAATTTCAGAATTCGGTATAGTTGGTAATATTACTTGCTAATAATCTACTTAGCTCAATTTATTGTGTGTAGCGGGCTAACGGCTGGAGGCATTCATGAAAGTTAGTATGTGGATTTAATTACATTATTACAATAGAGTTGAGCCACTATTATATTATCTCAATAACTTTTTTTCATTTATGTCTACACCAAATGCCATGGAGAAATTGATAGAACAATTAATTTAAAATTGAAAGCAAATGTGATTTGAAAATTGAGGTTTACTGTCACCGTATTTAATACTGTAGCAATATATACAATTCAAATAACCTTAAAATTCTCGTGAAGAATAATAACGTACCAAAAAAAAATCAGACTTAGATATATAATAGTACTGACGTTGAAATTGGAGGTGCAGTAATTGCTGTGCAAATTGAAAGTCTTTTAATTTACGTGTGGAATAAAGTGAATGTTAGAAAATTCAAATCAATGAGGAAATTCTTGAAAGTTTGGTATTTTAGATTTTATTTGGTTAAAATTATTTTGAAAAATCAAAATATTCACATTGATGTAAAGTGAATATTTATAAGATCGTATAGTGATGTTAAGTGAATAGTTAAAATCATAGTAAAATTTATACTATAATAAAGTTGTCTCAGCGACTACACGAATTTGAAAAATAACTCTAGTTGACGTATCCTCCACACTCTTTGCCGCAGTCAATTCCATTTTAATATTCAATAGTCTAAAGTGTATTTATAGTCAAGCATATATAGTAACTTCATGAACCTTATTTAAAGTAAAATTTAGACTAAAGTGTATTCTTAGCCTAAGAATATGAACATTTATGATTTTGATTTTGAACATCATGTTAGAATTTAGATAGTTTCAACATTTTTCAAGCCCTGGCCATTATGAATTGGTTCATGTTTTGATAAATAAAAAAAACCAGCGATGCCATTAAATTTAATGGTCAAAAGACTCAAAACGACTTTGACTCAATTATTAACTTAATTACGTACTATCATTTAACCATTTAAAATAAGGCTAAAGTTCATTTTGATTTTAACCATGAGTACCTTATCATTTTGGTATAGAATATTATGTTTGCTTACTTTAGATCATAAATATTACTACTACCATATTCATCCATAAGGAGTAGTATTTTTTCATTTTTGTATATCCACAAAATTAATCTATTTCCATTCTTAATAATATAGTCTACCATTTTTTCCTAATGTATCAATACTCTAATCATTTTTTTTCTCTTTATAAATATTTTACATTAAAACTTATATCGCTCATTACCAAGACTATTAATAGTGGACGAGGTAGTATAAACTGACCATTTTTTTTGGCAAAAGTTGATGGAGTCGTTAAATTTGGACATTTCTTGGATTTTATTCGCGATTTGAATCACTATATTTCCAATCTAGATTTCATCCAGTCTTCAAAATTCTTCCGATGTCCGCCATGATATTCGTCGCCGACGTGCCAATCGAGCATGTTTCTTTGGAAAGGATAGGTTTCAATGATTTGTTAGGATAGGCACTTTTATTCTAATAGAAACATTATAGCATATTCTCAAAAATGAACTTTCCTCCTCAACTTTTTACACCGAATAAAACATACATAAACACTATACAAATAGTACATCCCAATTTTACTATGCTCAAATCCGCACTAAAAAGCATATGACATCTCAATCCTCAACAGCATCACTTTGTCTTGTATTTAGTAACATTTGCACCACATTTACAGCATTAGGCCTCATTTCTGGTGAGACACTAACACATGCTATGGCAACCTCAACAACTGCAGCCATTTCCCTTCTTACACCAATTGATGTCTCACACACATTTGAATCAAGAATCTGATCCCATTCTGAGACACTCAACACCCATTTTGCCACTTCATCTCCATCACCCACTGCCGGCTTACCCGTCACGAGCTCCAGCAGCACGACTCCGAGGCTGTACACGTTCCCTGCTGCCGTCGCGCTACCATACTCTGCAACACAATATAAGACCATTTATTTAGAATTTTCAGAAGATATGAGTGGGGAAAATGCAGCAGACGAGACATACTGCATTCGCTACTCGAAGGAGGGATGAGATTGCACAGCTCGATGTCGCTGATTTGAGGCTCGTCCAACGACTTCAGCAGGATACTTTTGCTGCAGAGATCCAGGAGAATGATTGGACCGAAGGTGCATTCATGGAGATAGGCCAAGCCTTTTGAGACTCCGACAGCAATGTTGTAACGGCTTGGCCAGTCCAGCTTGTTTCCCGTTCTGTGGTGGAGAATGTCATAGAGTGTGCCTCGGACAAAGTCATAGAAGAGGTAGGCTCTCCTCAGTGTCAAGACATATGCGACCGGGATCATCACGTTGGGATTGGACAGGCTGCCGAAGTGTTCCAGCTCCTCCACAAGCTGCTTGTGTTGAGGAAACCGGACTATTTTGTCGGTATGTTTGATCTTCTTCACCAGATAAGTTGTTCCCGAAGGCATCACGGCTTTGTAGAAAGTTGAGAATGCTGTCTTGAATGTGATATTGGAGTGGTCAGAAACCGCCTCCATTGCTTTCTTGAAATCGACATTTGGGGTGTGGATGCTGTTCGGAGCTGGCAGAATTCCACTGATGCTTCGGTACATTCTTGAAATGAATCTAGCGATCACTGCAATCAATAAACCAACGGGAAATCCACACGCAGCAGCAATCGCCACCTCTGAGTTAACAACTGATGATTTCTTCCTCTCCCCTTGGGGCGTTTCGGGTGCAGGATTTCCTCTTACACAAATCAGATCTTTATTTCCCTCCGTATCAACTGTAACACGAGATCCAAACGTAGGGACAACCCCAGAGAGGTTGTTGTTCGCCAGCAGAAGCTGAGTTAAGCTTCTTAAATCAGTAAGCAAGCCTGGTATGGCACCCGAAAGTCTGTTGTTTGAGAGGTCCAAAACTTGCAAGTTCTGCAGTCGCGATAGACTATCTGGAATAGGGCCGTGGAAGAGATTGTGGCTGAGATTCAAAGCGATCTGCAGTCTTTCGGGCATGGCTGGTATTTCCCCGCTGAGTTGGTTACTTCCCAGCTGGAGTTCCATCAGAGAAGCTAAGTTTCCAATAGAGGCTGTTATCGAGCCATTCAACAAGTTCCTTCCGATATTCAGCTTCTCCAGTCTATTCAACTGCAGAATTATCTGTGGTGGGATTCCGCCAACGAAACCATTCGACTCAAGATTCAAAACTTCAAGACTAGTGAGATCGCCCAAAGATGGAGGCAATGCGCCTCCCAATCCGTTGTTGGCCAAGTTCAAGTGGATCAGGTTCTTGAACACGCCCAAGTCCAGAGGTATTTCACCACTCAAGCTGTTGTTATCCGCATACAAATATCCCAAACGACTCCCCAACGAGGCGGATGGGAACGTCCCATTAAGAGAATTGCTGCCTAGCCTCAACAAGTTCAGCTTCATCGAACCAATTGCAGGAATAGGACCCTCCAAGTCATTGAAAGACAAGTCTAGAAAATCAAGATTCGCTCCCGACAGCAGATCAGAGGGGATGCCCCCTGTCAAGCCGTTGTAGCTGAGGTCCAGAGACGAAAGGAACGAAGTCATTCCCAATGGAATACTCCCGTTCAAGGTGTTCCTATTGGAGGAAAATCTACGGAGGGTTGTGATATTCGAAAGAGACGATGGAATCCCACCACTCAATGAGTTGAAAGACAGAATCATGATTTCCAACTTGGTGAACTCCCCAAATCCAACTGGAATTGAGCCTGAGAGATGATTTTGACTGAAATCAATCACTCTCAGATTCTTGTATTTTGTGATTTCCACAGGAAGTTCACCTCTGAATAAATTGGCTGCCAACACAAACGTCTCCAAACGATTCATTCTACCAAGATTTGTAGGAATCTTTCCTCTAAACCTATTCCAACCAAGATCCAAATTCTTGAGTGAATCCAACATCTCCAGCTTCAAACCAACCTCACCAAAGAACCTATTAGCAGAAAAATCCAATCTTTCCAGCATTGGAAAGCCATAGAAAGTAGGCAAAGAGCCAAGCAACCTATTCCCACTAAAATCCAGCTCTTTCAATCCACTGATTTCTCCACAAGCAGTGAAGAAACTATATGGGATTGAGCTGAGCTGATTGTTGGACACATCAAGAGACTCTAAAGTGGGAATATTGCAAACAAAGGGAAGGAACTCAGAGGTGGAAATTGAAGATGATTTTAGAGAAATGGTGTTTATAAAGGAATTGTTGGAGGTGCAACCAACTCCTTTCCATGAACAAGGATCTGAAGTTTTCGAAACAGAATTCCACACAGCAGTATTATTGTGAATGATATCGTAAATACTAGTCATTGCACTAACCTGATCAGCTGGCAGCTCAGATGACACTATATCAATGCAAAGCATAAACGCAAACACCTTCGCTGCATTGCAGATAACGCTCAAATGCATCTTTTTTTTGGTGTGTGATAGTTTTGTGACGGTGCTTGGATTTTTATAGGCATGCAATTAATTAGAACATTGAAAAAAATGTTTGAAAAATGAAGCAAACGCAAAGGAAACGGTAAATTGGTGACTAATTCTACAATCTGCAGAAATGACTGGAATTGAATTTCAGAAAATGACGCAAAATTGGCTCGACTTTTTAATCCATCACTTATGTAATGAAGAATACTATTCTCATTAGAATATACTCCATGTTATTGAATATTAATAGGGCCTATGATTTTGAGACATAATAACTTTGTTGTAATAGGATTTAATTAACAATTTTGCATTAATTTATATGTTATAATATTTAGTCAGTAATTATTATTATTATTATTATTATTACTATTATTTACATTATAAGTAATTTTTATTAACTTCGGCTTAATCCCGTAATTTGTAGAATTAAAATATAAAATCACAAATTTTAAAAATTATTTCACAATAGTCAAAATACAATTAATATAACAAAATTAAATGGAGTATAATATAACAACAAAACGACACTAGTTTTTTATAAAACAACATTATTACTACTATATTACTAGGCTAAAATGAAAAGGTAATGAATTCTTCATAACAAAGTGCCGCGGCGACTTGACTTTGAAAATATGATTGAATTTGACTTCAAATATCGAAATAATTAGTCAAAAATGAAAGGGGTCCACACATTGGGACAAGAAAACGGACCTCTAATTCCCAAATATATAAAAAGTGGAGAATAAATGAGGAAAATCTATTTCATAAATCATGTCAAGCATAGGACAACAATTTATTACGTTATACTGAAAGATAATACTGAGATACAATGTGGATAAGTGAAATAGACTTTTAACTTGGATTGTATTAGACAAGTGTGTGGGTGGGATGGATAATTATGAGACACAACTAACTAATCTTAACACTTTAGAGCCGAGCCGAGCCGAGACACACGGTCACGGGCCAAGCTTTTCAGAGAAACGGCAACCGCACACATGACCTCAACTCATGAGTAATAGTGGGAAACAAACAGGTCCTATCTATACTAGAAAACTTATGATATCTCAATATCAGTTTGTCTTGAATTCAGTAGCATCTGCACCACACTTACTGCAGTAGGCCTCATTTCTGGTGAGATATTGGTACAAGCCAGTGCAACCTCAACAACACCTAACATTTGATTCTTCACAGCAATTGATGTCTCAATCTCACCAAGATTTGAATCAAGAATTTGATCCCAATCTGAGATGCTCACCACCCATTTTGCTAGCTCAGTTCCTTCACTCACTGCTTGTTTCCCACTCAGCAGCTCCAGTAGCACTACTCCAAAGCTGTACACGTTCCCAGCTTCCGTCACCCTCATCGAGTAGGCGTATTCTGAGATTCGAAACGCGATATTTTAGTACACGAACAAGTAGTGTAATGGAAGGTGTGATAAGTGGTAGGAATGCAGAACCTGGAGGGACGTAGCCAGCGGAGCCAGCAACTGTGGAGAGACTGCCTGCGCTCCGGGAAGGGCTGATCAGCCTGCAGAGCTCGATATCTCCGATCTGAGGCTCGTTCGAGGACTTCAGCGCGATGCTCTTGCTGGATAGGTCGAGGAGAAGAATCTGAGACTGATGGAGGGAAGCTAGGCCTTGGGAGACTCCAAGGGCAATGGCGTAGCGCTCTGTCCAGCCCAGTGCACTGCCTGCTGCACGGTGAAGGCTGTCGAAGAGGGTGCCTTGAGGGGTGAAGTCGTAGAAGAGGTAAAGGCCACGCAGTGTGGAGAGGTATGCAAATGGGATCATGAGATTTGGATCAGAGAGGTCTCCGAGATCATGAAGCTCCTGTCCTAATCTTTTCTCGCTGTGTAGACTGAACATCTTGTCGAGGCGGTTGACCTTCTTGATGAAGTAGGCGGCACCTGATGGGAGGAGGGCTTTGTAGTAAGTCGAAAATCTGGTTTTCAGTGTGATGTTCTGGGGATCAGCTACAGCTTCAAAGGCTTTCTTGAAATCGATGTTTGAGCTATTTGTAGACAGTAGATTGACATGGAAACCGGAATACCTTCTTGAGATGTATACAACCATAACTACCCATAAACCAGCAGCAGTAGCAGAGCTTGCGGCAATGATGATGGTTGAGGCAATTGATTTGGACTTTTTGGCGTGTGGTGGAAGGGGAGGGGGAGGAGAAACCAACCGCTCATTTCCTTTTGCATCGAACACAAGTTTATTTCTGAATTTTGGGACAACACCAGAGAGATCATTGTTCATGACTAGTAGATGAGTTAAGCTGCCTAGTTGAGTCAAGAAGTCTGGTATCACGCCCGAAAATCTGTTGTCGGAGAGGTCCAATACTTCCAAATTTTGCAGCCTTGATAGAGTAACTGGAATAGGCCCACCAAAGAGGTTGTGGCTGAGATTCAACGAAATCTGCAGAGTATCTGGCATTTGAGGAATTCGCCCACTGAGTTGGTTGTTTCCCAACTGGAGTTCTACCAAATAAGGTATCTCTCCAATGGAGTCGGGTATAGAACCAGTCAGATTGTTTCCGTGCAAGTCTAGATTGCGAAGATTCTGCATCCTCGAAATGGACAAAGGTATTGAGCCACTGAGCAAGTTACTACTTATATTCAGCTTCTCCAGTTTGCTCAGCGACAAAACCTGTGGTGGGATTCCTCCGGAAAGACTATTCGACTGCAGACTCAAAACTCGAAGATCGCCGAGACTACCTAAAGACGGAGGTAACATGCCTCTCAATCTGTTGTTAGCCAAGTTCAAGAGGGACAAGTTAGAGAACATTATACCCAAATCCGAAGGTATCTCACCACTCAACATGTTGTTATCCAGCTCCAAATACATCAGACTCCTTAACGAGGTGGATGGAATCGTCCCATTAAGAGAATTGCTGCCTAGCCTCAACCTGTACAGCTTTTTCAAAGTGATTGCAGGAATAGACCCTTCCAACTTATTGAAAGAGAGGTCCACAACTTGAAGATTCGGACCCGAGAGAAGATCAGAGGGGACTGCACCACTCAAGTTGTTGTAACTCAGATCCAAAAGTGAAAGGAATTTCGTAATACCAGATGGAATACTCCCAGTAAAGCTGTTCTGATTGGCTGCAAATCTTTCCAGAGATGTGATATTAGCAAGAAATGTTGGAATTCCACCACTCAAGTTGTTGAGAGAGAGAATCAAGGTTTTCAACCTAGTGAACCCCCCAAATTCTACTGGAATTGAGCCTGAGAGCCTATTGCCACTAAGATCAATGACACTCAGATTATTGTATTTTGTGATTGCCAAAGGGATTTCACCTATGAAGGAATTAAGAGAGAGCAGAATCTCCTCCAAAAGATTCATATTTCCAAGATTTGTTGGAATCTTTCCCCCAAAATTATTCCAACCAAGATTTAGTGTTTTGAGTGAACCCAACCCATCCAACTGCATACTAACCTCCCCAGACAACATATTCCTATAAAAATCCAAGGTTTCCAACATTGGGAAGCCATTGAAAGCAGGCAAAGAACCACTCAACCTATTCACACTGAAATTCAAGAGCTTCAATCCAGTGATTCCCCCACAGCCAGTGAGGAAACCATCTGGGATTGAACTAAGTTGATTGTTGGACACATCAAGAGACTCTAAAGTGGCAATATTGCACACAAATGGAAGAAATTCAGAGGTGGAAATTGAAGATGACTTCACAGAAACAGTGTTTATATATGAATTATCAGAGGTGCAACCAACCCCCTTCCATAAACAAGGGTCTGAGGTTTTCAAGACATTACTCCACACAAATGAAGAAGCAGCAGTGTTATTCTGAATGATTTCGTAAATTGTAGTCATTGCACTGACCTGATCAGGTGGCAGCTGCGATGACACTACCTCAATACAAAGCATTATCACAAACAGGTAGAGGGCATTACAGGAAACCCTCCTCATCATCTCCGCCTCTCTCTCTGTGTGTATGATTCACTCTCCAAAGAGAAAGGAATGAAGCTCACTTGCCTATATCCATGTAATTGTATGGAATTTGAATGGATTGTTGCGATTAAAGAATTTGAGGAAGTATTCATAGCAGCATTAGAAAATGACAGATGATGATGTGTGGAAAATATGGGGAGTAGACTTACTATTTCATCATCCTCTTCCATTTTCCCATGCCGCCGAGATTGCTTGCTCATTTTCATGAACCTCAAAAATCCATTGAAATTAGTGTCTTTACGTGATCACCTCATACCAGTTCTTGAGTATGTTCTTGGCTTGTTAAAAAATATATTTTATGCTCAAATAATCGTAATTAAATAATAAATAATCCTAATAATACTTCTAGAGGATATTTTGGAAAATAAATTAAATAAAAATAAAAGGTGCACAAAAAATTCGAGTTAAATGATAGTATCATATTATAGACTGTAGCATTATGAAGGTGCACAAAATATAACACATGTAAAAAAACGGGAGAAATGAATTGAATTTCCGTAAAATAAATTAAGAACTCATTGGTTTACAAGCCATACTGAGTATTAGGAGCAATCCTATTTTGGCTCTAAACGTGTGCCGTTTACTGCTCATGGAGGGTCAGCGAGCCGCACGAAGTCAGTGTGGCACCGAGACGCATGGGCCGTGCAATGCATGTCTTGTGTGGTGCGGTGTTGTTGGATCCACGTATCATAGTGGCGGTGTTGGGCTGCCGAATGGTGTGGGACTGTTGGTTGTGCGCCTAGCCATTGGGGCGCACCGTGCACACTTTGCAGCAACTTGATTAAGCCTCTATCTTGCTCAAAATTTCGTCCTTTAGCCATTTCTACATGTGCTACAACTTATAGAAACAAACTAAGAACAATAAGTGTCGAATAATTAAGATAATTTTAGTTCAGAAGTTTGCAACCGAAATATAAAATTTTTAATTTTCATTTTTTTTGCAATTTTACTGTAATAGTCAAAATTGAAATTAACGTGACACAAAACCATGTCGTTTCAGGTAAATCAGTGGTCATTTTAATAACACTCAAAAGAGAACGACATCATTTTATTCAAAAGAATGCCGTTTTATCCGAAACAATGCCATTTTGTTGTCACAATTTATTTGATTTGTCATATCATTTAAGTACTACAATTTTAACCTATCATAGGGTAATCGCAAAAAAAAATGAATAACTAATTTTATAGGAGTATTTCATTTCAAAAGTTTAACACAGACCAGATGCATGTCAATAAAAAATTACTGTATAATTTAAATGACAACTATTAAAACATAAATATAGAGCTACTGGCATTATCGCAAAATATCGTTTAAAATTAAAAATGATATTAATTGATCTTGAAACTTTTTAGTTTTTGAAATAAGTAGCAAGTGAATTAAATTGATAGTGAAAGTGCAATGAATTATTGTGGAATTTTTTGGCATTAACGTGTGGAATGAGGTGATGAAGAAAAAGATTCAATTTTGCAAAACAAAATAGTGGTCACGACACGTTTAGGCAACTTTGAATGATAAGTCGGCTTTTTTGACTTTAGTCTTCGTCCACAAAAATAAAACTTGGACATAAATATTTTTTCTTCAAGTTAATTAAGTTTTCAATTTAATTTGATAATTACATGGACCAAATAATAAAAGATTAAATTATTAATATATAGCCTAAACTGTGAGTTTTCTCAATTTATAGACTTAATTTTGATTTAGTTTAAAATACAATCCGAATTTTGAAAAATAATCAGTTGGCGTCATCTACAAAAACATCTTCGAGCCAGTTGTTTTATAACAAGATTCGTTCGATTGATGTATGAGCTACAAAATTCGGCAATCCTTTTGTTAGTATTTTTTCAAAATTCAAGTTATAAAAAAAAAATTATAATTAAGGCGATAAATTGAATAAAAACTGTTACTATAAGTTACCTAAACTACAATTAATCATAAATAAAATAATGACAATTCTCCCTCTGTTGTGTTTCTTGTTTTAAAATAGTGACTTGTTATGTCAAACACATACTAATGTCTGACCTTGAACCTAATATTAGTCCTTGAGACCGTAATTCATATATAGACAATTTTATCCAATATAATTATCTCTATCCCAAGATAAGCGAAATACTTCTTTTGAGCACAAAATTTAAGAAATTAATATTTAAATAGTTAAAGTGGAGAGAATAAAGTATGAAAGAGTGAAAAGTAGAATAGTGAAAAGAGAATAAAGTAGGTGAAAAATACAGTAAGAGAGAGAATTTTGCTAAAAAAAGAAATGACTCATTTATAGTGGGATAATCCGAAAATGAATATGACTCGCTTATCTTTAGACGGAGGGAGTAGTATTTTTATATTTATAAATAAATAGTTTTATATATAAATAATATCAGTTTTAATATACAATTATAAAAATATAAAAGAAATAAAGGGAAAAAATGATGAAATTTTTGGTGAACAAAAATAAAACTATATTTGATGGGACACTGTTTTCTTTTTGTGTTAGTTTTTCCAGTCAACAAGGAATAATGGAGTTCAGCAATTTCCACATTAAAATATTTAAATACTCTCAGAAATAGTAAGTCAAGTCAACTCTCACTCTCCCCCTTCAAACACTCCCAAATTATTCCACCCATCATATTCTCTCAATTTCCCATGCTGCTGCTGACATTATTTCCTCAAATTCATTAACCTCAACAATCCATTCAAATTCCATATCTTTACATGAATACAGCCTCATTTCTTGATCTTCCTCATCTTTCCCACCAAAAACACTACCCCAACTGAGCCTCCTTTCCCACCATATATCCATAGATGAAGAGGTTTTCCTGGAATGCCCTCTACCTGTTTGTGATAATGCTTTTCATTGAGCTAGTGTCATCTCAGCTCCCACCTGATCAGGTCAGTGCAATGACTACAATTTACGAAATCATCCAGAATAACACTGCTGCTTCTTCATTTGTGTGGAGTAATGTCTTGAAAACCTCAGACCCTTGTTTATGGAAGGGGGTTGGTTGCACCTCTGATAATTCCTCTATAAACACTGTTTCTGTGAAGTCATCTTCAATTTCCACCTCTGAATTTCTTCCATTTGTGTGCAATATTGCCACTTTAGAGTCTCTTGATGTGTCCAACAATCAACTTAGTTCAATCCCAGATGGTTTCCTCACTGGCTGTAGGGGAATCACTGGATTGAGGCTCTTGAATTTTAGTGCGAATAGGTTGAGTGGTCCTTTGCCTACTTTCAATGGCTTCCCATTTTTGGATACCTTGGATTTTTCTAGGAATAATTTGACTGGGGAGGTTAGTATGCAGTTGGATGGGTTGGGTTCTCTCAAAACACTAAATCTTGGTTGGAATAATTTTGGGGGAAAGATTCCAACAAATCTTGGAAATATGAATCTTTTGGAGGAGATTCTGCTCTCTCTTAATAAGTTCACTGGTGAAATTCCTTTGGCAATCACAAAATACAAGAATCTGAGTGTGATTGATCTTAGTGGCAATAGTCTCTCAGGCTCAATTCCAATAGAATTTGGGGGGTTCACTAGGTTGAAAACCTTGATTCTCTCTCTCA
The DNA here is from genome assembly GCF_004379255.2 of Salvia splendens. Lineage (NCBI taxonomy): Eukaryota > Viridiplantae > Streptophyta > Magnoliopsida > Lamiales > Lamiaceae > Salvia > Salvia splendens. The sequence goes on along the minus strand of NC_056036.1, from coordinate 1,637,759 downwards.
ACTACTTGAGTGGTGGAATTCCAACATTTCTTGCTAATATCACATCGCTGGAAAGATTTGCAGCCAATCAGAACAGCTTTACTGGGAGTATTCCATCTGGTATTACGAAATTCCTTTCATTTTTGGATCTGAGTTACAACAAATTGAGTGGTGCAGTCTCCTCTGATCTTCTCTCGGGTCCGAATCTTCAAGTTGTGGACCTCTCTTTCAATAAGTTGGAAGGGTCTATTCCTGCAATCACTTCGACAAAGCTGTACAGGTTGAGGCTAGGCAGCAATTCTCTTAATGGGACGATTCCATCCACCTCGTTAAGGAGTCTGATGTATTTGGAGCTGGATAACAACATGTTGAGTGGTGAGATACCTTCGGATTTGGGTATAATGTTCTCTAACTTGTCCCTCTTGAACTTGGCTAACAACAGATTGAGAGGCACGTTACCTCCGTCTTTAGGTAGTCTCGGCGATCTTCGAGTTTTGAGTCTGCAGTCGAATAGTCTTTCTGGAGGAATCCCATCACAGATTTTGTCGTTGAGCAAACTGGAGAATCTGAATATAAGTAGTAACTTGCTCAGTGGCTCAATACCTTTGTTCATTTCGAGGATGCAGAATCTTCGCAATCTAGACTTGCACGGAAACAATCTGACTGGTTCTATACCCGACTCCATTGGAGAGATACCTTATTTGGTAGAACTCCAGTTGGGAAACAACCAACTCAGTGGGCGAATTCCTCAAATGCCAGATACTCTGCAGATTTCGTTGAATCTCAGCCACAACCTCTTTGGTGGGCCTATTCCAGTTACTCTATCAAGGCTGCAAAATTTGGAAGTATTGGACCTCTCCGACAACAGATTTTCGGGCGTGATACCAGACTTCTTGACTCAGCTAAGCAGCTTAACTCATCTACTAGTCATGAACAATGATCTCTCTGGTGTTGTCCCAAAATTCAGAAATAAACTTGTGTTCGATGCAAAAGGAAATGAGCGGTTGGTTTCTCCTCCCCCTCCCCCTCCCCCTCCCCTTCCACCACACGCCAAAAAGTCCAAATCAATTGCCTCAACCATCATCATAGCTGTAGGAAGCTCAGCCATGGTTGTTGGTTTAGTGATCATGTTGAGCTTACTTTACTCAAGGAGATATCACAGGATCAACGCCGAGAACACATACTCTGCAGAAGAAGCTTCTCCACCACAGGTCGTCCATGGCAACTTGCTGACTCCCAACAGCATCCACAAGTCCAACATTGATTTCAAGGCAGCCATGGAGGCAGTATCCGACCCTATAAATCTCTCGCTGAAGACGAGATTCTCGACTTACTACAAAGCTGTGATGCCGTCTGGAGCCAGCTACTTCGTCAAGAAACTTAACTGGAGCGACAAGATCTTCCAACTAGGCAGCCACGAGAGATTCGAGGAGGAGCTTCAAGTTCTTGGAAAGCTGTGTAGTTCCAACGTCATGATCCCACTCGCCTACGTCTTGACACTGGACAGCGCTTACCTCTTCTACGACTTCACCCCAAAAGGCTCGCTCTTCGACTGCCTCCACAGGATGGGAAGCACGCTGGACTGGGCAAGCCGGTACAGCATTGCCATTGGAGTCTCTCAGGGCCTTGCCTTCCTCCATGAATGCAAGTCCAGCCCGATCCTCCTCCTCGATCTTTCCACCAAAAGCATCCTCCTTAAGTCCCTCAACGAGCCTCAAGTCGGGGATATCGAGCTGTGTAAAGTGATTGATCCCTCGAAGAGCACAGGCAGCCTCTCCACCATTGCTGGCTCCGTTGGCTATGTTCCTCCAGGTAACAAAAAATCTACTCTCTCCGTTCGCATATTCATGCTATGTCTTCTGCAACTTAACACAACACTCATTTCCTCTGCAGAGTATGCTTACACAATGAGAGTGACAGCAGCCGGAAATGTCTATAGCTTTGGCGTAGTTCTGCTTGAGCTCCTAACAGGAAAGCCAGCCGTTAGTGGAGGAATCGAACTAGCAAAGTTGGTGCTGAGCAACTCTGCACAGAGAAACAAATGGGACCATATTCTTGATTTCAACATCAGCAAGACATCAGTTGCTGTGAGAAGCCAGATGCTGGCGGTGCTCAAGGTGGCCATGGCTTGCGTTAGTCTCCAACCAGAAACGAGGCCGAAGATGAAGAGCGTGCTGCGGATGCTGCTGAATGCAAGGTGAGGAACAAGGTAGAGGAGGAGCATGCATCAATTTTGGCAGCAATCTGCAACATGTAAAAAAATAAAATAGAAGATATTAGTATATATGTGATGTGTGTGTGTTTTGATATGTATTTTTGAGCCTGGAAGGCATCTTCTTGAAGGATAGGGAAACTAGTTGATATAAGAGAAGGTAATGAGCTTCTCTCTTTGGTATACATATTTGTTTTTTTATGAGCTAAAGGTTGTCAATTTTGAGTATTTTGTAAATGAAGTGTAATTCTGGTAATAATCATATCTATAAATATTGTAGGAGTATGTAAGTTTATATACAACCACATTCCTTAAATTGTTCCTTTGTTATACTCATAGTATTCTTTATAGGCCCTACAACACAACACTTCACATTTTTTACTTAAAAAATAGCACTTGCAACCCACCATAATTTCCTTTAATTTAAATATTCAAGAGTTATTACTTTTATTTTCTATTCATTTTTATTCCAATCTATTATTGTAAAATCAAATTAAATTATATTTTCAATTTAATTAAAAAGTAAAAATATGGAAAGAAAACAACAATAGTGATAAAATAAATAACAGCTAAAACTTAACAAAATAAAAAACAAAAATGTGGTTCGTCGGGTCAAGAGTGAGCCATTCCAATTGAGCTCCGTGTGCAAGAGTGAGCAACGTTCCAACAAACACCCTACAATGATTTACGATGGTGTTCTTCCCCCATCATACAATGTATTCCGATGGTGTTCTTCCCCAATACTGGAAAGGGAAAATATAATTGCTGATACCGAAAATTGCACTCAATCATCAAATATTGAGTACTATAAGACAAGATTTGGTGCACAAATGCTAAAGTAATACTCCATCCGGAGTATAGTTTTTTCCATTTTGATTCATCAGCAAATATGTGCCTCGTTTTTTTATTTTGGTCTATCCACAAATAGGAGTCCTGGTTTATTTTTACTATAAATGGTAATATGTCTCACATTCTACTAACTCATTCTACTTAACCTATATATCCCTAACTTTTTTTGTCTAATTTTCTTAACATTTCTTAAAATCATGCTGAAATGAAATGATTCATATTGGCGAACGGAGAGAATAGTAATTTTAAAATATTGGTACAATCAAAATAAAAGTATAAATAATAAAATAAATAATCTGGATACTATAGACTAAACAAGAATTAAGCATTTTTATCGATATTACTATACCAATGTAATTCGTTTGGCGAGACTACCTAGAAAACTAAGTAACGCTCTAAGCCTATAACTATAAAGTTAGCTGAAAACCCTAATTTCAGGTGCGCCGATCTCTCTCCGCCACCATCCGCCACTCCTCCGCCGCCGCGCGACGAGCAATTGAGGCCGATCTAGCAAGTTTTCACGCTACCCTAATTCCATCGACTATCTGCAGGAAACCATTTCTGAACTCCCCAGAAAATTTCAACAAAAATTAGAAGTTTCCCCGTTGAGAAAGTTAGCTGCTTTGGACCTCGATCGCCTGCTGTTAGGTATTCGATCTCTTTTTTTCATGTACATTGAAAACGCTGGATCATTTTTTCGGGTGATCTTCCTTCTGCTACAATTTTAATTTTGGGGAAATTGTTGATGTTCTGTATCCGTTCATCTAACAGTATTTCATTTTGGGAATATTTTCATGAATTTACCGTACGCAGAGTGATTTATAAACTCTGTTGATAAAATAAGTACAGAAATTGCATTGTTATTGAGATAGTGCATGATTTTTGGCAGATCACAGTTGATTTTTTTATGGTCTTCGGATAAAATCATTAATGAACCCTCTCTCAAAAAATGCTGGAAGTAGTTTAGGATTTCGGTGTGTTTGATTGTATGCAGCTCTTGGTCTTAATCTTGATTTAGATTATATGTAAATTGTACCGTATTTTTATTTGAATGCTTACTAATAGGGTTATACTACATGCTTGAGAGTTGAGAAATGCTTGTTTATTAAGATGTTCTGCCATATGATGTTTGGGACATTGCGCAAGGGCTTTGAGTTCCTTTGTTCAAGTTTGTTCAGACGGGACAGTGAAAGAATCATATACATCTATCCCTTCTGATGGCAGTAAAGAAACCGCTGAATTTTGGTAGATTGTAGTTGTCGATAAATTACATATTTTCTCGAATTGTTTTCTACAGGCCATCGTAAAAATTGAATAGAAGTTTGACTAGTATTGCTTTGATGAATTTTTTTAGATGCTACAGGAATTTGTCTATTGGTCGTATATAGAATCATGATCTATATCAACTGCAATCAGTAAAACAGATCGATTGCCACATTCTGAAATATGCATTTGCTTGCTTGATGATGCTTGTTTAGAATGAAGCTCATCTGCTGCCATATGATGTTTGGGACATTGCGCAAGGGCTTTGAGTTCCTTTGTTCAAGTTTGTTCAGATGGGACGGTGAAAGAATCACGTACATATATCCCTTCTGATGGCAGTAAATCGAACAACTGAATCTTGCTAGGTGCAGTTGTTGATAAATTATATGTTTCCTCGTATTGTTTTCTACAAGAAATCGAAAGAATTAAATATGGAGTATGTTCTAGTTATCTGGGTTTAATAATATACTACTGTATATAAGGTGCTACACGAATATTATACTATTTTCTTTGATTTATAATAGCAGCAATCAGTTGAACATTTTGATTGGTACGATCAAAAAATGAATTTGCTTGCTTGATGATGCTTCTTCAGATGAAGCCTATCTTCTGCCATATGATGTTTGGGACATTGCGCAAGGGCTTTGAGTTCCTCCGCCTGTTCATGTTTGTTCAGACGGGACAGTGAAAGAATCATATAGATATCCATCTGATGGTAGTATAACAAACAATTGATTTGTTCATCTAATTAGCTTGTAGTGGTCGATAAAAATTGCGTGCATAATCATAAATTTTCTACTACACACCCTCCTAATAATTTGGCATTAATAAAATGGTAGGCAGAACAAGAATTTAAAACTATTTTCTTGCTTCTTGTGTGAGTCAATTGATCGCATTCAAAATCTTGATCTATGCCAACTGTAATCATTAGAACATTTTGTTTGCACACTTAACATATTCACTTGCTTTCTTGATATTGCTTCTTCAAATGAATCTGATCTGCCATATGATGTTTGGGACATTGCGCAAGGGCTTTGAGTTCCTTCCTTCATTTTTGTTCGGATAGGAAAGTGATATAAACTTTCTACCTATCCCTTCTGATGGCAGCAGCCAGTTTAGTTGAGTATTAGGTTTGTGGTCTACACGACTTCCCTTGAATTTACACCTCACGTGTATTCATTTAGCTGATTTTCTGTCTGTATTTCCCGAAATGAATGATTGCATTTCTGCCCTTCAGCAACTAAATAATTTATTCTATATGTCCAGCTAATAACACGTACACCAGCCTCGAGATAGAAGTGAAAAGGTCCGATGAAGCACATTGTAAAGATTATGGCGTTGCTGGTAGCTCTGTCAGCTGTCTGGATTAGTTTGTTACAAATGTCAGTCCTTCCAAAGAGCTATACTTGGTTGGTGAGCTTCGTACATACTCTATCTACTTCTCTACTCATGTGCATATCCCTTCCACCTCGTTTATGGTTCTTTCTATGATTTCAGCTGCCACTCTACTTCATTGTATCACTCGGATGTTACGGTCTCTTGATGGTCGGGGCTGGTCTAATGCAATTTCGAACTTGCCCACACGAGGCTATCCTATTGCAACAGGTTTATCTTAGCATTGTTACTCATTTAGATGACTGGCAATCCATATTTTCTAGATGATAGACTGATTTTGATGATATGCTTAATTATTGTAGGATGTTGTTGAAGCCAAGGAATTCCTGAAGGGGAAAGGGGTGGATGTTGGCGTGAATTGATCGATGTGATTTGGCGAAGATTTTTTGCTGGGTGGAGATCTCGAACTCTCTCACTATTGTTCATATTTGGAAGCTCTGCAGATCATCAACTAACTCATCACACAGTTGAGATTACACCAGAGTTGAGCCAAACCTTCTTTAGTTGTGTTAAAGAAAATATGAGTACCAATTTTTTGTTGGATGAATTGGTGTTTGGTTTTGTAGAAAAGTACAGATTATATTAGAAGTTTCCTCATGCCTGAATAGTACTTTACACAGTTCACTCATTTCCATCTCATGCTTAATGGAGTAATAATTTAATTTGGTGTATTAATATGTGAGGGCGACATATGTTAAGTTTATAATTGATGTAATTGTATAACTGGACTATAGTAAATATGTTTTGGTTCCCAAAATAAACTAGATGCGACTCAAAATTAGTAGATTTCTTTTCTCTAATTATAAAAAAAGAGGAATTGACAGGAATTTGATCGAAAATTTGGAGTCAAGTTATTTGTAAATCTAAATTTGACTATGTATAAATTATTTAAATTTGTGGCCAATTAATTAGTTTTGATTATTTTACATTTAACACCAATCGGATAATTTAATGGGATAACTTAATACCAATGGGATGTGATCAATTGCTAATTCATTACTTAATTGCTAACTACAACTAATTTAAGATCATAGAATTTTAGAGATCTAGTGGTCTATAATTTGCCATGTGTAATTTCATTTTTTATTTTTAATATTAAGAAAATAATAACAGTTATCAAATTTGAGGTTTAGGAACTCAATGTCAATATAATGTATTAAATATATCAACATGAAGGCATGAAAATGTCAACACAATTTTATATTGACATTGTAGGACATTATGTAAGCTGTATTGATATAAATGCTTCTTAAAAAATGTGAAAATTCAAGATTTTTTTAAAAAATTTTGACTTCAAACATATGCATGTAGGATCTCGTTGGAATCTTTATAAATTATCTTTAATTTGATATATGTGGTGTGAAAAAATAATTTAAATTGAGATAGCTATATGTATGTAAAGTTTTGAGATATTTTTTAAAAGTTAGTTATAATTATTTTTATTAATTGACATAAAAAGTCCAAATTGATATTTTTTTCTCACTAGATTGATACTCCAAATTAAATGATTTGTCTTTGATTTGAAGATCTAATACCTACCATTTAGTTGTAGTTAGTAATTTAAGGTGAGTTAGCATACTCCTAACACCAATTAGAAGTTTTGCATATTAAAAGAGTGTTTCGTTAGTGGTAGGAAAGGAAAGTTAGTACTTAGTATCTTACCAATTAAGCTAAATTTTATTTTTGATCGCCATCTATCAATGTTCTCTTTATTCATTTTACTATAAATAACTTTATATTCCTACTTCAATCTTAACATCTAGCATCAAATTTTTCGTTTTTTAATCAATAATACATTATATTTGTTGGGCCCATATAAAGCCCATCTTTTATAAAACTAAACAGCCTCGAAAAGGCCCATTGCAGAAACAAAACCTCCCTCGCTATATATACAAATTCACACTCAATTTTCTCTTCGCTTGTCACCGGCGACATTAAACAAAGGGAGCCAAAATCTCCCTAGCAAAATCGAATATGATTATTCCAGTCCGTTGCTTCAGGGAAGGTAATCTCTGGATTAACTCGATCATCGAAACTATAATGCTTTGATTCATGCCCGCTGTTTCTAATTTGGCACAATTTTTGTGTAAAAATCATATGCGTAGGTTATCGGAAATAAATGGGACATGTACCTCGATTTGCTTCAGGCTGACTACAGTGAAGGGTTAGTATTTTTTTTTCTTGCTCTTTTTAGGGTTTCCTGTTGGACTTTTATTTTGGATTTTGCAGAATTGCTTAGGATTGAGAAGTGGGGTTATTTAGTGAATTGGCCAAAAAGCAATAATTTGCTCTCCGCCATTATTAGAATTTAATTTAATTCCTCTATTTTTCTTGTATGCTGAGTAATTAGTTGGAAATAGTTGGAGTATGTTTTAATTGAGCACTGATTTTCTTTATGTTTATGAAGGGTCAGTAAAACGAGCTAGTTTCTGCACTATACAAGCGTTGTTGACTCTGGTTGGAGGATAAAATTGCGATAAATTAGGTGTAGAAATATGATTACAGTTGGGATTGAGAATATATGTTTGTTTTGAGTTGATAGTTTTAATCATACAAGGAAAGTAATAAGGTGTGTAGTTTTTTTTTTCTAGTGCTCTTTGGAAGTGATGCACTAATCTTTGTCGGTAAAATGAGTTAGTTGGGAGGTCTGAGGAGAAAATTCTGAAATTAGGTTTAGAAATATGATCTTGGCTGTGACCTAACTATAGTTGTAGTAACTTGCTATTGAGTATGCGGTGGGGGACATATTTGTAGTGTCAAGATCAAATTAATTTATGTATGCTTTGAGTTAATATTTTAATCATACGAGGAAAGAAACAAGATGTGTAGTTTGTTATTTCTAGTTCTCTTTGTAAGTGATGCATCTAGGCCTCTGTTTTTCTCATTGCATTTAACCCGGTAAAAAGAGTTAGTTTTCTGCACTTTGCAAGTGATGTTGGTCTTAGTTGGGACAATAAAATTGTGATAAATTAGGTGTAGAAATATGATCTTGGCTGTGACCTGTGGTAACTTGCCATCGAGTATGCATTGGGCATCATATTTGCTGTGTTAAGATCAATTTATTTATGTTTGTTTTGAGTTAAATAGTTTTAATCATACGAGTAAAGAAACAAGATGTGTAGTTTGTTTTTTATAGTGCTCGTTGGAAGTGATGCACTGATCTTGTCGGTAAAATGAGTTAGTTTTCTTCCCTATTCAAGCATTGGTGGACTTAGTTGGGAGGATAAATTGTAATAAATTAGATGTAGGAATATGATCATGGATGTGACCTGACTATAGTATTGGTAACTTACCATCGAGTATGCGACGGGGATCATATTTGCAGTCACAAGGTCAAATTAATTTATGTTTGTTTTGAGTTAATAGTTTTAATCATCGAGGAAAGAAACAAGATGTGCCGTTTGTTTTTTCTAGTGCTCTTTGGAAGTGATGCATCTGGCCTCTGTTTTTCTCATTGCATTGAACCCGGATTTATATTTGCAGAGATGCCCTTGATTCCCTGCTGTTGGTTCGCTACTGCTGCAGAAAGATGTTGATGACCCACGTCGATCTGATTGAGAAGCTCCTGAACTATAACAGTCTGCTACCTCTTATGAAAGAACTGTGTTATGTATATATATGAACTTCGCCATGCCATTGCTATTGTGGTTGATTCAGCCATTGCTATTGTGGTTGATGCACAATGATGTGCTACTCTCTGAATGATGCTAACTATTCAAACTAACCCGGTTTTCTTTAATTGGCAGCTCTAGAGAAATCCGAAGGCAGTTGAAGCAACATCCGAGTTCTTATGTGGGAGATGTATATGCTTTTTTTTCTGAACCATGTAGTACTTGACTCGATGAAAATACTTTTATGTGAATATATCGTTGTATTAGGCTATTAGCTACTGAGTGAACCGACCAAACTTGATCTATGCTATTTTGCGAACGCATTGCTTTTTTGTATTGTGGGATGTTAAGCATAGTCTTATTTGTATTTGTATTGCTATTTGATATATTTTGTATTGCTACATTTCTTATATATGCTGCTTTGCTCAGATGTTTCTAAGTATAAGTTGATTTTATGGTTAACAAGATGTAGATTGAAGTATCCAATAGTTGGATTTTGTTTTTAAAGTAAAACTAAGAAGTTTTAAAAATCCACTATTATTGAACGTAAAATTGTCTAGAGGGAATGCAGGAGTTTTTATAAAATTGTTTGATGATATATTTTGAATGAAAAAGTGTCCACAAAGGGTATTTAGTTAGTTGTTGTTAGCGGTTTTAAGTCCTAAAAAAGGCAATATAATTATTGGATTTTGGTGATATTAGTGTGAACAAGGTTTAAAATATAAGGTATGAACTGAAATAGAAAAATTGCATTTATTGTGGACATAGAAAAATAACCAAAAAAAAAACTACATTTTAATCTCATAATCTGGTGGGCCTATTATATTATTCATATAGATTTCTTTAAAGTTTGGGAATAGAATATTTGAAAATGTTGGGCTTTCGCTACTCACAATTTTACATAAATGAATATGGTTGAATTTAATTATCTATACTCGAATATGGTTGAATTTTTAAATAAATGACTTATATCCTCATTCAAAATGACAGAGTTTTAAAATACTACGTAACAATAAAAAATGTACTCATTTTGTCACGTTTAAAACAAAATATTTTGTTTTGAACGTTAGATATTTTGTTAAGTAGATAGACATTTGAAAAAAAAATACTGAGTATATCACTTTGAATGTGACGAGAAGAGTATATGAAATTAGTTAAAACTACTCCTCCGGTCTATGAACAAGTATCATACTTTGACTCGGCAGTGAAATGTGAGTCATATTTTTATATATTTTCTATGTGTTGGATTAAATGTGCCGCTTTGACCTGACGTGACTTTAAGAAATGTAAAAGAAATAATGTGAAAAAAGTGAGTGGAATGTAGATTTTACTTTAATATATTAATTTTATAATATGAGTGAAATGCGTTATTGCTATGTCCATGAGATTCATTATTAAAAATTATAAAATGAAACGAGACTTTTAATGATAAACATTCTAAAATAAAAATATGAGATACTCCCTCCGTCCCATAATAAAAGTCCTATTTAGTTATGACACGTGTTTTAAGAAATGTAAAAAAAAGTGAGTTGAATACGTTAGTGGAATATGAGTCTCATTTATATATATTAGTTTTATAACAAAATGTGAGTGAAATAAGTTGGTGCAATGTGGGCCTTACTTACCATTCATGGTAAAATAGGACTCTTATTATGAGACGGATTGAAATGAAAAAACAAGACTTTTATTGTGGGACAGAGAGAGTACCATATAATAGCAGAGAATGTTAATTTTATATAGAATGAGTTAAATGTAAACTCTATATGGAGTGCTAAATATAGTAAAAATAAAATAAAATATTTAAAGAGTCATTTCTAAAATTATTCTCCATCACTTTTAATATGGTCCACTTGTTGTTAAGGTACTTTTTGGATTTGGATCTTCACAAACGGAACAATCCAAAGTAGATTTTGGACCATGTTAAGTGAGCCACTTTGTAGGCATTCATGACAATGAAATTTCCCATTTTTTTGTCCCAAAATATAACTTAGAAAAGATTCTCGTCGTTCAAAATTGGTATTTGATTCTTTTAAACAGCAATTTCTATAGCCAATTTTTTAGTTAAAGCATTTTTCTCAGTGTTACACAAATGGAATATAGCCACTATGCAACATGAGACAACAAGGTATCCTTGATACTTCTAAACATTGCTAATTATACTCAATTTAATTAGTTAATACTATGTGTTCATCGGAAGAGTCATTGAAGAAATCACCGGTTTTTGTTTCTTTGATTCTTGCTGCCAAACCAAAAAATCCTCACTATTTAAATTATGCACTTTCAGCATGCTATATTCATAATAATCTTAATATTAGCAGAAATCTAATATTAAATTTATACTAGTATGTATTAATACATAGTATACATTTCATAATAATGTTCAAATTGTATAATTGTGATATGAGATTATTTTGAGACAATTAATGTTAATTATAGGTGAGTTATTTTATTATATCACAAATTACCAGAAAAATCATGAAGTTTTATCAAATTATTACAAAACCATGAATTTTGCAACTTTTTACAATTATTACATGGTGATTTTTTTGGTGAAATTGTACTATTTGATTTGGCAGCCGAAAAACCATACTTTGGTGTCATTGTTGATGAGTTAAACGATATTGTCTATTCATTAAGAAAACAACATCGTTTGATTCAAAATATGAACAATATATTATACGCATGCGACTAGAAATTCTCACCATGTGATAATAGAAAACAAATCCAAATTTAATGATTTATGTAGCTTATATTATACGCCATTGTTTTTCTGGCAATTTGCTCTTTGTTATTATTGAAAATTCGGGATATCTTTATGTATCAGTAAATCTCTGAAATAGAAACATTTACAAGAAAAATTCAAAATATTTGAAAGAATTACTATGTTTAATCGATTTATTCTACAAACACTACTTACTATTCAATTCATAATAATAACAAGCATAGTTATTAATTTGAAATAGTTAGGTACAAATGCATAGTTTTTTTAAGCACAAGGCATTTCTCGACATCTTCGAACTGTCCATAATATACCATGTACAAGAATAAATATCAAGATATTCTTCATCTTCAAGGCTATTTTTCAAGTAGGAAAGATACCTTAATTACTTATTTTTATTACTATTCTTGTTGATTCCTTTATCTATATGAACCCAAGATAGAAGCTTCTAATCTAGATTCTTGCATTGAAAATATCTAATTATGTAAATAAGTTATAAGTAGAACAAACACAATTCCTTGACCGGTTTCAAAATACCACAATACTGAATAATATCAAGGAATATTGGTCGACAATATTAAGGGTCAATTTCTTAGTAAGTTAAAAACAAGATGCGGTGAGACGATTACTCTTCGATGGATAAGGATTATTGTATAACACATTGATATGTTTCTCGATTGCTTATGTTTTTCGTTTCTGTGCTAATTTTAGATAGAACGATTGCTTTGTTGCTTTTTTTTTTTATAATTTTATTGTTGCTTTGATTTCTACACTTGTTATGCATTGCTAGTTTGTCATCATTTTAACTTGACACTTTGTACCTCATAAAGAGAAATTGAATCCGAATTTCCAATACAAATAAGAAATCTTGTTCTAGAAATTCATGATTATTGTCAATGGATTGATATAAAAGAAGCTGCAGCCTCGACCAGCTCATGTGATACGAGGGTACTTGTATCGGTTCCGGCAGCGCGAAGTCGCCGGAGAAGGGTTAGGTTCGTTCGCGGGATCCTCCCGTCGAGCAGCCTAGGGTTCTCGGTCAATTAGGGTTTGACGAGATGAAGTTGCGGAAAATAAAGTACAATAAAAGATAAAGTAACTATAAAGGATAAACTGGATTGATATTTCTTGAATGAATAATATAAAGGTCTCCTACACATATTTATAATATGTGGGGATACAATAATATACTACCAAAATCTAGTAAATCAAATATAATAATATCCTAAGCAAAAGATATGGAGAATCAATAACTAACTATTAGAAATATAAGATAAATCAATGCTAAATGAATAATAAGATATGGAGATAATTTAGTAATATGCTCGTATCATCATGTCTCTGTAGCACTTCACTTGGAATTATCAAGGAAAAAATTACTAGGAATGAAATTAAACACGTGTATAATAGTCAGTATGCTAGTAATCAGTCAGACTAACTATGTACCTAAGAAGTAGCAATATGCGAATTTGTTAGTTCATGAAAATACTAAATTCTTCTATAACAAAAACAGACAAATCATAAATGAATTTATAAGCATATATTGAAGTTTTTGTTAACATCGTAAACTTTAGAGTGAAAAATAGTTTGGTATAATTGTTTACGCGCAGGTACAGCTACGTTGTGATCGAACGGACTTTTGGATAAATTCGATCTATAAGCATTTGATAACATCGAAAGTTTTACATGGTTGCTTCATCGATTAGATCATCGGTTTATTTGTTTCTTTGATTTGGATTAAATTTAAACGTTTATCTTTTAATGATACAAAGGTGTATGAAATTCTCGAACTATATAAAGTTTTAATATAATTAGATTAATTAATTGTGATTTTTCTTGTACGAATTGGTGAGCAGCTAGATATATTCTCAAGCGCAACTGTAATTTGTCCAAAGCATGTGTTATACGCATATGTTGGAATATAAATTTGATATATGCTCAATCCCAACTGTAATTTGTCCATAGCATACATCATAGGAATAAGATTATTACGATCAAAATTGAACTACATCCAGGACCCACAATTAAAAAATTTAGTTCATTTTAGAAAATTCGGATTTTAAAAATACGGAAACACTAATTTTGAGGTCGTTTTAGTTATCCTTTCTAAAATGAGCTAAAAATTAACTACAAATGACCTTTGTTTGCAGCTTGAAGTCTAATTGTGCCTGTTTAGTTTGTCTTCCAATAAAAATCACATTTTCTAATTAAACTGTGCATTTTGTTATTTTATTGCACTTTCATTTCATTATAAACTATATACATATAAATATGTTAAAGTAAAACTCATATACTCCTAACTTTTTTGACTCACATTTCTTAAAATTTATAAGGGTAAAAGTAAAACTCTTATACTAAGATAGAGAGTACATTCATTGTCTTATGTTGAACTTGAAGTATTGTTCTACTATGATTAATTGATTTTAGTATTTCTTGACCTCTCCGAAGTGCATGCCCCAACATTCCAAAACAACCATCATTAACTATGAAACCTAAAAAAGATTCTTCTCCTCTCATAACAGACTTTCAACAAGGAAAAGATACCTTAATTTCTTGTCGAATTTTCACATATTTATCTCCAACAACCCAAGATTTATTCCCTATGTACTAATCTGGGCTCTAATCACACATGAAAAGCATTGTTTCGATTCCAACACACTTATTTAAATACCTCCTTCTCTCACCTCACTCTCTCACCCTTCACCTTTACACCTCCAATCAATTACTCTCTCTCTCTCTCTCAAAAATGTTAAAGATGCAAGAATACGAGGAAGAAGATTTCTTGTGCCTTAGGCTGTCCATTTCTTCAGACTCTGATTGTGAGAGAAAGAGAAATGAAACCCCAACTCTCTCCGACTCAATAAGCAGCGATGGAAGCTTCGAAGAAGAAAGAAAAATCCTCTCTCTCTTCCAAATGAGGGATCAAATGCTGAATCTCCACCGCAAGAGAGGAAGAGAAGATCATCCTGAAGAATCCGACGTCGACGGCAACGGTCTCCGCCTCGTCCACCTCCTCCTAGTCGCCGCCACCTCCGTCGACGAGAACAACCCCGGCGCGGCCCTCGAGAGCCTCCGCGGGATCTACCGGAGCGCCTCCCTCGCGGGGGACTCCGTCCAGCGCGTCGCCGCCTACTTCGCCGACGGCCTCTTCGCGCGCCTATTGACGCGCGGCTCGCCGTTCGGCGACGCGGTCGCCCGGGGGCCCGCGCGGGACGAGGCGTTTTTGTCGTACGCGGAGCTCTATAAGGTGTCGCCGCTCTACCAGATGGCCCACTTCACGGCCAACGAGGCAATCCTCGAGGCGTTCGACAAGCACGACCGCGCAAACCCTAACCCTAGGGTTCTCCACGTCATCGATTTCGAGGTTTCTTACGGCTTCCAGTGGCCCTCCCTGATGCAGTCACTGTCAGAGAGGACCAATGTAGCCAGGCGTATCCTGCTTAAAATCACAGGATACGGCAGCTGCCCAGAGCAGCTGCAGGAAACACAGGCGAGGCTCACCAGCTTCGCACAGTGCTTCCAGAACCTAGTTTTCGAGTTCACTGGGGTCGTACGAGGATTGAATCTCGCAAAACCAAAGATCAAAAAGGGGGAAATTCTTGTGGCAAATCTATCATTCCATTTAAGCACATTGAAGAACTACTCCGAGATCTCAGACACTCTGAACTACCTCAAATCGATTCGTCCCGCCATCGTCGTCCTTGTCGAGCAAGAAGGAAGCCGAAAAACCCACAACTTCCTCTCGAGATTCACTGAATCCCTCCACTACTTCGCGGCCATTTTCGACTCGCTAGACGACTGTCTCCCTCTCGAGAGCGCAGAGCGCCTTCGGATCGAGAAAAATCATCTCGGAATCGAGATCAAGCACGTGATGAACTACGACATAGACGACGACGACAACAACAACGATAGTCTCAGGTTCCAGAGTTTGGAAACTTGGAAAAAGAGAATGGAAAGCAACGGATTTCGTGGGGTCAGACACAGTCCCAATGCGGTGATGCAAGCAAAGCTGCTGCTGAAGATGAGGAGCCACTACGCTGGTACGCATCTCGAGGGCGAAAACGGAGGTTTTCGGGTTTTCGAGAGGGATGATGGGAGAGCTCTCTCGCTTGGATGGCAAGAGAAGCTGCTCATAACTGCATCTTCTTGGTGCTGCGTTTGAACAAGGCGGTTCAAACAACAAAACACCATTCTTTTGTTTATCTGGTCGGGATCGGGTAATATCTTACGTCTTTATGGTCGACTAGGCCACCTAAGGAGGCCATAATATGCTCTAGTTTAGTAGTACTACTTTCAATTATGCAATGTATATATTTTACTCAATGTTGTTACACATCTATATGAATGTGTAATTGTACTTCTATGTTAATATAAATAAAAAATGTCAAGTTTAACTTCAAAATTTGGTAGTATAAAAAGATACATGCATGCATGCATGCATATATATTACTCCTTGTTTTTAATTTCACCTTGTTTTGTCGTTATAAGTGACATTCTAGTTTCTTTGTAATTGACCAATATTCTTGTATTATGGTATCGATGGGGTCAAAGGAATATAAGCTCTTGGAATCTTGGAAATAGATTCGAAATTGTTAGAACGTCTTGTGAAAATTAACTTTACTGAAAAAAAAAAAAAAATTTCACCGTCTTCATAGTTCATTCTTATGTATGTATTCATCTAGTCAAAAAAAGATACATCATTCATTAATATTTTATTTAATGATTGAAAATAGTTTTTAATTATTATAATAAGAGGTTTGTATTTAACCTCGCGGTTAGCTACGGGTTGATCTCCATTATGCGCACTCAAAATTATTTATATGCGTGTGAGAGTTGGCCAAGCGGTAGAGGTATTAATAATACCTGAGACCAAAGGTCTCAGATTTGAGCCCATTGGGTATGAAATTTGATATTGAAATTTAAGATAAATCGGGTATTGGGTAACCTGAATGGGTATCAGATATTACCTGAATATTCAATTTATTATTTAAAGCATTTTTAAAATTAGATTTAGCCATTTTGGGCTTCAAGAGTTGGGCTAATTTATTTACTAATTACAACTTACTAGGTTAACTTTCTTTAAACTTATATAAATAAGTCAATCTCTCTTACTCTAGGTCACGGCTTCTCCAAACTCTCAAGTTAATTGGTTATTGCATAACCAACTCATGTGGTTTTTATATTTTAGTTAATTATTTTGACTTTTGAATTATATTATTGGTTGCTTCTACAGTTTAATTAAATGCGTAACTTTTATTATTTTACTTACATATTGCATAACCAATCCCCATAAATATAATCATATATTTTAAAATAAAAGTGACCCATTTTTTTATAGTTTTATACTACAAAATAAATGCAACATTAAAGAGTCAATTTAAATATTTCTATATTTATATTAATATATAAAATTTGAACTTTTTTTATCAGTTATTAACACATGTAAAGAGTCGGGTATTTGGGTACCCGATACGTCGGATATGGATACCCGAGGCGGGTATTGGAGTACCTGAAAATATATCGGGTCGGGTTTTGGATAGACATTTAGATGATTTTCGGGTTTGGGTACCCTGTTTTTTCGGGTCGGGAGTCCACGGATACCTGTATTCCCACCCCTACATTTAACCATAAAAAAATACTACTTATACCTTAAGCATTTCACACCATTCAAATCTATTAATTTTCCTAATTGTTTTGTTATATATCAAAATTAAAATTTTATAAATAAAACAAAAATCAATAGTTTCATTAAACAATATATTTAGTTTAAAATTTTAGAAAACACAATATTAATAAATAAAATTAAAAATAATGAAAATAGATAATTCAAATTTAAAAATATGTAAATAAAAATAAATTAAAATGTACTCCATACAATTAGAAATACATAAATAAAATTAATATTCGAAAATTTTGATAAAAGAGCAGCCATAGCATATAAGTATGTCACTCAACAATTGACCACTATCTACGCTCAAAACTTCCAATTCCCAAATCTTGATCCCTGATTTTGAAACGAACCTTTTCAAATCGGAACGACAGCGTTTTCAGCGAGTTAGAACTTTCTACGATCTACCGAAAATGTCCCAACACTCAACTTAGTTGAAGTTGAAATCTTTTTAGTGCAAAAACCGCATCTAGTAGAATTCAATTTCAGTAATTTGGTGGTGAAATTCAAGGGGAAAAAATTGCGATGGAGGATCTGCAATCTGCTGTTAATGCTCACTTCGATCAAATGGCAGATCTGGTGGAGAAGCTCTCGGCGGAATTCCGTTCTGGCCTCAAACCCACTTACGAAAATTTGATGGGTTTCTTCCACGCCATTGATTGGCAGGTACTTTTACATGCTCTCGTACGTGTTAATCCGAGCTTCTTATATGTCATTTTTAGTTGCTTTTGATTGAACTGTGGTGTAATTTGAAGTGATCGAGATTTGATGTTATGGTAGTGTATGTAGAGATCTCCCCCATTTTCGTAGTTTTTGCCTTTTTAGGTTCTGATTAAGCGTTTCTGTTTCTTCGATTTCGAATCGCTTTATCCGGAAATGCGTGATCTTGCACAAATGGGAATTTATGCAAATTGTTACTCTAATGAGTGAGTGAGGTCAAAGTAACCAAATGCCCAATTGTGGTTTGAACTCTGAAGGAGTAATCAGTTATTCGAATTACAATGGTGTGACTCGTAACAAGCGTTTCGGGCTTTCCGATTTGAAAATTTTGAACAGGTTCTCATTAAACTGTTAATGCATAACATTTTCAAGATCCTCTGTGGTTTTCTGCTCATGGTGTTCTAACCAGATCCTATCGTAAACTAGTGTCGGCTTGCTTTTGTTAATATAAGTCGTTTGGTCGCCAATTAAAGTTTGTGTTCTTGTCGTGTTTAGATGTATACCTCGTGTAGGACTTGCTCGTCTCTGATCTTTGAGTTCCCTTTCTTGTCTGCAGGAACGTTGGTTGATATGTCTTCTTTCCTTCCACGCAATCTTGCTACTACTAGTTTTTGTATCGCGGAGAAACATCAACTTTCAGATGTTTTTGTTCCTTGCTGCGTGTAAGGTTCCTTCTATCCTATCCATAGAGCTTTTCTAACAATGCATTATTTGTTTAAATTCCAAAACTATTTACTTTGTACAGTAGGAGGAGTGTATCTTGCTGAGAGGCTTAATCGTATTCTCGCGAGCAACTGGAAAAGCTTTGCAGGTCAGAACTACTTTGACGCTAATGGAGTCTTCCTCTCCGTGCTCTGGTCCGGGCCATTGTTGGTGATCGCGATCATAATCTTGGTATGCTGTTGCTTACCATCTTTCCATCCATTTTGTGATGATTTTCACGACTTGATTCCACATTTGTGTTCCTTCCTCGTGCAGGTGAACACGTTGTTCTCACTGTGTTATCTT
Organism: Salvia splendens; assembly: GCF_004379255.2. Lineage (NCBI taxonomy): Eukaryota > Viridiplantae > Streptophyta > Magnoliopsida > Lamiales > Lamiaceae > Salvia > Salvia splendens. Next base: position 1,618,335 of record NC_056036.1, on the reverse strand, counting down.
ATTGTGAGATGGAAAAGGGCTGAGCTCAAACATCGCGCAAGAGCAGCTCGTAGTAAGGAGGAATAAGCAGACATTGTTATGTATTGTAATATCCATTTTGAAGTCCAATTTTTTGTTCTGATTACATTTTGGTCTTCTCCTGCTGAAAATTTTACAGTTTGTAATGGTATAGTGAATTGCTTCTTTAATAGTTATGCATTTCTTCATCGAACAAAAATCTGTTGTATTTCTAATGCTGTTTTTAACGAAGAAAACAGAGCACCCAGCACATGAAATGTTTTTGGTTTGTCCTACACATTTAAATTTATTACTTCTTCCATTCCATAATAGATGACACACTTGAAAAATGACATGAGATTTTAGGAGATATTGTTTTGTGTTAGGTGGAGAGAGAAAATAACATATTTATATTAATGTGAGAGGAAATTTTTTCTAAAAAAGTAAATGTGACATATTTTTTGGGACAAATTAAAAAGGAAAGTGTGACCTCTATTATGAGATGGAGGGAGTATTAATTTTTTTTGTGATTTGAACATAAGAAATTTATATTTTAAAAAAAAAACGGATTTGGTCAGATGGGATAATTGAGATTTAGACATTTATGATTTATCCGACATTATAGTCGATGCAATCATTTGCAGCTATGGATGGTCATAACACAAAAATATTTGAATTTCAAGCACAAAAATATTTGAAAATGACAAATGAAATACGGTTTTGTTTCAACATTAAACAGATAGTGTGGTTTTTATACATCAAAAGTATTACATAAATAAGGTGAATTTTGCTACTGTTAGAGGCTGTCCTACAGAGAATGATGAAAGAGCAGAAGGTTTTCCGATTTCTGAATCAAGATGCTCGTCATCAGAATAAGGTCCTCGTTAGAACAAGTAGTTCGACAGTTTCAGCAGCAAATCAGGACGACTTTCCTCATGAAACAGTGAATATCATTATAAACTGCCTTGCGAGTTCCCAACCGATAAGAAGTCTTGAAGTTCATCAATGATCACATCATGGCAGAAGAGATACTGCTCCTGCAAATTAAGTAACACACAATCGAAATATGTTAAACTTAGCAGATCCAACTGAACTGGTGTAATTCGATTTACATTATTGAGGCATCCTTCATAATGTGAACTATAGAGATATAAAATAGCCATAAAAATCAGAATATATTTGCATTTGCAATTACTTGAAGATTTTCTAAACCAACTACATGTTGAAACAGTTGAAGTGAAACATTTGACAAATTATAATATCTGGGAACTAGTAGAATATACAAATATTCTATTTCCAGATTCGAGAATATCTTCATCGACTATTTAAGCTTATTTTTAAGGAAGGATGCAAAGATCATTACAAGTTTTATTATCTATGAGTTAGATGTATTCAAAAGTTGGTGAAGTTACCAGAGTTTGCACCATTCCAATTCGCTGAGACCTAAAAGTGGTTACAGTAGTAAGGAGGTCCAAAGCACTCATGTCTCCGGCTAGAATTCTTTGAATCGTATTATGAATGAGGCAGTATGTACCAGTTCTACCAATGCCTGCACTGCAAGATGACAAGTGTCAGGCATTGAAGAGTACGTTAATAATAGGATTAATGATTATCAAAGGTAAACCTGCAATGAACAACAATGGGCCCTAGACTGGGCAGCACACTAGATACTTTTCTGAAGATTTCACGAACAGCAAGAGTGTCATTAGGAACTCCGTGATCAGGCCATTCGGGGTACTGTACATGCAGAACTGACAATGGTGGCTCCTCTGACTGCATAAGTAAGATGGTGTGGATGGTTATTCTTTTTGTAATCAAATTTAGTCTAATATAAGTTCATAATTGAAAAGGAATTGAGCATAAGCAATTATCGAAACTTGATCTGCAAATCAAAGTTATCTGATGCATCTATTAGACAATATATATTCTTATCTGGTTGGTATTACAACTAGCATAGCAACGCAACAGTGTTTAACATTTGAAATTCACAGGACTTCTAGATAAACAGCCTCACCTCTTTGTATTTCACTTCTAAGGACCGCCATATTAATGAAGTATCGGATGTTTCCATCTTCTTGGTTGCAATGCATATGTTACCAAACTCTCTAGGTCCATTCTCAGCTTGGAAATAATCAACACATTTCAGTGTCTGAATTAGAGCAATGAAACAAAGATTAGTTTTAAGAAGAGAATAAAATACAGAATAAAGGGACCAAAAGCATTAACTGTGATTCATGTAGAGACAAGGAGCTGGTAGTAAAAATACTAAGTTGATCAAGATGACATAATATTTGCAGAGGAAAAAGCTTCAAAATACAAGTATTATATTTATACCATACAAATGATTTCACTATATGAGCGGAAAAAAGTCTTAAATTGCAAATCTTGCTTCAAGAACATAAATGGACTGCTAAGTCACAAGAATCTGAGTGCTTACACGATAATCATCAACCAACCGGGTTAACATAATTATGACTGGGCATTGATACTGGATTATCATTTCCCAGAAATCCTCAGAAGTGTGTGAAAGTGGACCTTGAGTGGCAATAAACCGAGAAACGCTTTCAGAAGTCTGCAATCACAAGAATCAAGTTATATGAACAATATATGAAGCCAAGTGTAATTACACAAGAACTTTAAATTAGCATGCTAAATTCAAGTAGGATGAAAAATTCCCACTGTAATAAAACTAGCATTGACGTAACCCCTAGCTGAAGGTCTGTAATCTGCGCATTGCTTCAAGATAACCCTGTTATCATCAACTGCAGCAATGAATTTTAAAACCAAGAAATTTTCAATATACATTTCAGTATGTCAGATGCCAAAAAAAGTAAAATATGTAATTTACTGTTTATCAACGTACATGGCAAGACATCAGTATAACGATTCTTTGAGATATTAACACTGTCAAGAGCCACAGTACATCTGCTCCTCATATCCGATGCCGTCATCCTATTATCCTGCAACAAATTGGGGTTTTAGTTATTTGAATGAATCAAAATTCTCTTGGATACATAATACAATGCAGAATTCATGCCAAAAAGATAAGGCGGATAAGTTAATCAAAAACCGAAAGAAAAATATGTCAAATGAAAGGAAGATAGCATAACATCAACAGTGACAGTGACAATTAAGCTGCAAGGTCATGCTCCAAAGTTACTAGTTACTCTGTTACCTCTGTTCTCTGGGAAATAAAGGCGGAAATAAAGACACCTAGCTCTACTATTTTACATTCCTACATGTATGGTCATTATTATTTGGACTGGATTAATGAAGTTTCAAATAGAACTAAAGAGCTCGCATTAAAAACATTGTAACAACAGCCCCAGCTTCACTCTTCCTGACAGCTGATTAATATGTGTCACAAAGACAAAGAGAACTCTAAGTCCTAATATTAACTCGATCACAAGTTGATCAGCCGATATCTAGCAGTAGCCACCAAATGACTGCCTTGCATTTAATGCAACTCAAGAAAACATTTGAATCTTGCTCGACCACATAAAATCTAAGCTACTCTTATTAATCCAGATATCGAATAATTTCATGGAACCGAATTTCAAATGAAGCGAGCCCCCCTCTACAGATCATCGAGACAAAAACCAAGTATTGAAAATCCAGATAGCAGCCTACAACATATATCATAAACATATTCTCTACAATCTCTTAGCATTCTTCTTTCGGTTGCGAGCAACTGTAAACTATCTTCTAAACGCAATCAGCCAATTAAATTAACAGAGTTCCTAAGCTGAAAACAGCCTCACCGATAAACAACACGATCACACAGCGCATAGAAACAAGATAATTCCATGGACAGATGATTAAATCACCAATCAGATACATAGTTATCTCAACAAAAATAAATTCTACAGATGTTCCGGTGTCGATCATACCTGCAAGATCATGAACTCTTGGCGGATCGTCTGCGGAGGTTTTGTTTTGAAGTGCTGGAGAGCTTCGGAGCAGTAGCCCAGCTGATCGCCGGAGAGGCGCGGCCTCGGCATCGCCGAATCGATGGATTTTGCCGGCGTGGGGGAAGCTGGAATCGCTGCGACGTCTCCAGCGTCGGAGGGGGATTTTGCGGAGTTACTCTCCATCGCCGACCTCCGGTCCCGGCGGCGATTTGCGACGACGTTCCCCGTGATTTCTAGGTGTTTAGGGTTTCTCTCTTCCCTGTTTTTCCCTTTCGTTTGATTGAAAGGACGCTTCATGCAAAGAAATGTTTTTTTGCCATTATTAATTGTAATAATTGATTTTAGATCAAACTGATTAAAAATTATTGTTTTTTCAAAATTTACAAATTTCACTATAATTTTCGGATACAATTTTGAGAGAGAGAATAACTATATATAAACAAAATTAGTAAGTCAGAGTGGCATATCACACGTTCATTGAGTGTTGCTATGATCATGGATTGATTCATTTGCTTTCAAGCTACATTCTCAACATAGAATGATCTTAAATGTGCTAGTGGTGGAATCGAATCGAAGTCTTTGCTTTTGTTGGTTGCTAGGTCCTGCTTACCTTCTCGATATTTGTTTTTTGCGACAGATTCTCTTACTGTTTTTATTTTATGCGTTCGATCTTATGTTTTATGGTGCAAGTAGACTGATTGGTTGTCTTATGTGTGTTTGTTTTTGTGCTTTGGTTATGTACACGAGGCTCGTTATGTTCATTGGTTTAAAGCGTTGGATGACGGGAAAATATATTTTTTATATGAATATGTTAAAATATATTTTTATTATAAATTATAAATATGAAAGTTGATGGAATCCAAAATTGCGTATGGAATAATAATAATTGATCGATAAGAGTGGGCGAACATGTTCAGATGATTGTAAGAAGTGACATCTGAGATTGATAGCAATATAGTAGTACTTAGTTGTAAAATACATCCCCATCCACAAATATTCATTACATTTAATTTCAATAAACTTCTCTATTTTATGTGGCGTTGTCTTATTTTATGAAAATGCAGAGTGTTGTCATTAATGACTACTCTTATACAATTCAGCATGCACTTTTGTTTTTTAGTCCTATTATATTCATGTTAAAAGTTATAGCAAAACTAGAATTGGAACGAACAAAAAAGTGAAAAAAAAGAATAAAAGAGAGAAAATGAAACACTTGGATCAAGAAGAATTAAGAAATACTACTACGAATTTGCATATGGATGATCAAGCAAATTAATTAATAATATTGTCTTGGTTTTAAATTAAAATAAAAAAGTATGGGTCAACATGAAATTCTAAACCTTATTTAAAGTGCTTCATTTTCACAAAATCCCATACCTCAACAATACCAAAACTTTCAAAGAAGAATGTGATTTACACTTTTCCCCACATGGAGCACTACTAGAAAAAAAGCCAAAAAAAACCCAACTTGCCCACACTCGTAAATTCGATGCTACATATGATGAAATATATTGTATAATTCATAAAGATTATGAAATAGCACCCTTCTCATCCAAAAACGCTATTTTCTCTTCCTCGTTACTACACTTATCGACCATCTCCAAGCTATTACTCCGCTCGGCGGCCTTAACTGCTTCGACCCCCCAGTCCGTGCGACACAACACGACATAAAGAACCGAAGCAGCACAAGCCACCTGAGCAGAGAGCGGGCCTAGCCAAAGGCCCGGGAACCCTATACCGAGCCAGAAGGCCAGGCCAACAGCTACAGGGGTGCCCACAAAATAAAACGAGCCGAGATTGATGTGGGCCCCTACCACCGGCCTCGCGATACCGCGCAAGACACCGCAACCCGTTGTCTGCGGGCAATTGCCGAGCTCGCAGAGCCCGATGATGGGCAAGACCGACGCGACGAGAAGCTTTAGGTCATCATCTTTTGTGAAAAAGCCACCCCATTTGTCTCTAAATATCACCGTCAAAACCACATTGATTAGCCCTATTGCAAATGCACAAGCTAATGCCACCATTGCTGCTAATTTGACCTTGCTAGGGTTCCCTGCTCCCAACTCATTTCCCACCTGCAAAATCACCACCAAAAAAATTAAATTTCTTCGAATCGAGGATAGGCAAAAAGATCGACTCACGTACCCGAGCCGAGACGCACCCGGCCAGCACCATGGGGACCATGTACATAAGGCTCGTGGTTTGAATCATGATCCCGGTGGTCGCCACGGTGAGCCTCGGGTTAGGCAAGTACCCGGCCAAGACAGTCACGATCTCGTACCACCACCACTCCAAGCATATCCCGATGCAACTCGGGACAGCGAGCCTGAGCAACGCGCCAACGCCACCGTCCCCGTCTCCAACCACCTTCCACCTCCACCGCCCCGTAAACGCAAACATACCCCATCATGTGGAGATTCGTGAGCACGGAGGCCATGGCCACCCCGGGCACTCCCAACCCCATCACGACAACGAGGAAATAATTCAACGGGACGTGGAACTTCACAGCCAGCAACGTGCACCACATCTGAGGCTTCGTCACGCCCTGCGACAGCAGATACACCCTCAGGGGCTGGAGCAGAGTGTTTGTGAGCAAGTCGGGAAGCGAGTAGAGGCAATAGGCCGCGGCCATCCGCGTGATGTCCCGGTCCTTGCCCATGAACAACATGATCGATTCGAGATTGAACCAGAGGATGCTGATTGGGATGATCGCCAAGAACAGGATCGAGATCATGCGGTGGAGGGAGACGGAGAGGAGGTCCCAGTTCTTGGAGCCGTCGGCCTGGCTGCAGACGGGCTCGAGGCCAGAGGCCAGGCCTATGAGAACAGAGTATCCGGTGATGTTCGTGAAGCCGATGCTCAGAGCGCCACCGGCTAGCTCTAAACTGCCTAATCTGCCCAAAAACAGGACAGAAACAACTGCTCTCACATAGACTAAACAGTTCATTGCAGTTATTGGAAGTGCCATTCCCCATAACTCCTTCAACTCATCAACCACCTTTTGCAACACAAAAACAACAAAATTTCACTAAATTTGCCAACAAAATACACAAATACTATCTAAAATTGCAAAAAAAAATACACAATTACTAAAACAGGATTCCCCATAAAATCACCTTTTGCCACAAAAACAACAATATTTCACTAAAAAAACACAAAACAACATCTAAAATTTCACAAAAATTGCTAAATGAGTGCGCAAAATGAAATGAAATGAAATGGTTAAAGTGTAGAGAGAGTAACATAAGAGAGAGAATAATGTAGAGAAAAGTATCTACAATATTCTCTCTTACTTTACTTTTTCTTCACTTTAACTATTTATAATTATTTTTTCAAAATGAGTGCGCAAAATGAAATGTCTCTATTACTATGGAACGGAGGGAGAATTTTCTTGCACAATCTCAATAAACTAGTTAAACTAAAAAATCACATAATTAACTGGAAATACACAATTCAAGTTATAAAACTCGACACTAATCATATCAACAAGTCAATCAAATCGATAGAAATACGATTTTATCAATGATGAGTTGAATCTCATTCTCTATTAACAATCTTTCTATCTCTTTTACTTTATTAATTTCACATTAAACTCATAATTGTTCCCAAATTTTCTATTTTTATAGATGAAATAAAATCTTATACATATGAAATTATTGAACAGTAAAGTATGGAGCATTCCTGTAAAATGAGCTTTGTCTTTAAATTCCTAATCAATCAAAGTCATTAATGAACCTATAAATATACTTTCATTTTTCTACTCAATTTTACCATCACTATTCTTTTATATCTCTGCAAAGTTATCTCGAAATCAGCTTAATGTAATAATTTTGTGACATAAAAATGGACCGACAACCAAAAATGGCACTCACAAAAGTCAAGTTTCAGTCAATCAATCCGTACAACCAAAATTAGGTGGCTCTCACTAATTTCAATTGAGGTTTTATAGATTTAATCATCTTTTGTTGTGTGATTGCAATTTGCAAAAGCTCTCCTACCTTTGTTGAGATCTGAAAAATGGCTTACAATCTTCAACCGCTCATCACCATTCTTGAAGGAATCCTTGATCCTCACCAACCACGATGGATTGTTGATGAAAACAACCCACAACTCCAATCCCTCTTCGATAAAGCTACTTCTCTTCAAAAGCTCCTTCATAGTAATTCTTCATTCACCAAACTAGACACTCAAATCAGAGAAGTAACACACCAAGCTGAAGACACCATTGAATCCCACATGGTTCATCATATGCTCTCTGGATCGGATTGTGTGAGGTTCACTCTTTCCACACCAGATCTGCTGCAAGTAACACGACATCTTGATTCTCTGATGGAGCAAGCCGAGAAGCTGTTGGACATGGGGGATGAGAAGATGCCGCGAGAGCTTGATTCTGCTATGGAACAACTGAAGCTCGTGGATAAGAAGATGCCGTCTAGCAGTTCATCCAGTTCCAAGAGTGCTGTGGTGGTTGGAATTGATGAAGATCTGATGCAACTCAAAGATCGGCTGACCCGTTTGGAGAAGAAGCTGGAGATCGTCCCCATCGTTGGTATGGGTGGAATAGGCAAAACCACTCTCGCTCAAAAGCTTTATGAAGATCCTTTGATTGTTGATCACTTTGAATACCGCGTTTGGGCCACTATCTCACAAGATTACAATATGCAACAAATTCTCTTAAGCCTTCTTAGTTGCATAACTGGAAAAGAATGTGATCAACCTTCTGATAAGTTAAAAGATATGTTGTATAAGAGCTTGTTCGGTAGAAAATACTTGATTGTGTTAGATGATATATGGAGTACGAGATTCTGGGATGAGATTAGGATGTACTTCCCGGACAACAACAATGGGAGTCGCATTGTGATCACCACTAGGGAATCTGATGTAGCGAACTATGCTGACTCTTTGAGTCTGCAGCATCAGGTGCGGTTGCTTAGCGAGTATGAAAGTTGGAATCTGCTTCACCAACTTTTGTTTGGAGAAGAGGAGTGCCCTCTGGTTTTACAAGAGATTGGTCGAAAGATCGCTAAGGATTGCGGTGGGCTTCCTCTAGCCATCAGTGTGATTGGAGGGTTAGTATCTAAGATGGAAAGATCAGAAGATGTTTGGAGGAAAATTGGGGACAATGTTATAGCAGCAATTTCTGGATCAGACGAGCGATGCTATAGTATATTGTCTTTAAGTTATAACCACTTGCCAAATCACTTGAAGCCATGTTTCTTATACATGGGAGCTTTCCCTGAAGACTACGAGATTAGTGGACCCAGACTCGTACAATTGTGGGTTGCAGAAGGATTTGTAAAATCGAACGGGGAAAGATGTTTGGAGGAAGAGGCTGAGGATTGGCTAAAGTCTCTAGTAGAGAGAAATCTATTTATGGTTAGAGAATACAACAATTATGGACCATCAAAGAGATACAACATGCATGATATGTTGAGGGATGTATGCATTCGGAAATGTGATGAAGACAAGTTTATGAATGGTCCCAACAAGTTCACATTCTTTAATCTGCGCCGCATGATTTTTCACAGATCAGACGAAATGGAAGATGTTAATGATTCAACAGACTCAATGACACTAACTCGATCAGTTATATGCATTGATTTTTGGAGTGGGTTTCCATCTGATACATTTTTTGCGGCAAGATTGCTAAGGGTGTTGGCCTTAATGGATATGAGTTTCGATAGTTTCCCAACTGAAATATTTGAATTTGTTAACCTACGCTTCTTATGTGTCGATGGCTATTTCAGCATACCGAGAGGAATATCAAGATTGTGGAATTTGCAAACCTTGATTGCTCCTCATTGCAGGTTTGACGAGCCAGCTGAGCTATGGAAGCTGTCTGAGTTAAGACATCTCAAAGTGTATGGAATTGAGTTGTTAAAAGATGAGGCAATGAACTATAGTGTACTGAAGAAGCTGCAAAGTATTGTTTCAGTGAAAGTACCTAAATATGAGGCAACAAGTTTGGATGGTTTCCTCAAAAGCGTTCCAAATATCAAAAAGTTGTTTATTGATGATAGGCTCCGAACTAGATCCACAGCAATTGATCTTAGCCATCTTCACAAGCTCGAAATATTAAAATTCGGGTACATGAGAACTATATCCTCTCCAAACGGTTTTGGTCATTGTTTCACAGTTATATTTCCTTGTAATATTAGAAAACTATATCTGTATGATTGTGAAATGATTTTGGGAGCTTGGAGGACTCTGTGTGCACTACATAAGCTGGAAGTTCTCTTGCTATATAACTGCAGTTTTAATGAGACATGGTATGATGAAGAGTGGGAGTTAGCAGATAGAGATGTGTTCCCCTCACTGCAGTTTCTACATCTTGCACTTTTGAGGATTGAGCGTTGGAAAGCTGATGAGACCAATTTCCCTAGACTCCGCCACCTCCGTGTATATGACTGCCACGATCTAGAGGAAATCCCAAGCGGCATTGGAGAAATCCCAACACTCCAATTAATCGAGTTAGAATTATGCAGCGAATGTGCAGTGGCCTCAGCAGAAAGGATTGTGGAGGAGCAATCTGAAAATGGAAACAACGACCTCAAACTTCGCATCAAAATGAGGTCTCTTTTCGAAAGGTACTTAACCATTTCTTTAACTTGAAGAAGATTTTGAATGCTTAGTTGTATCACTTGTATGCAGCACTCTGATTTTGCTCGCGCATTCATGCATACACTTTTCAATCGGAGATTAATTTCATAAGTATTAGCCTCTTATTATTTAATACGAGAACACTTAATTCACTTCACTTTAATAAGTATATTAATTAAATGCTCTACTTTTTATTTAAAATAGAAATAATTGTAAGTAGTTTGGGGTGAACTGAAATAGAAAAGTGTGAGTAGCATTAAACAAAAGGAGTAGTTTGTGGTGTTAATCGATTGTTTTTGCCCTATAAATTAGTTTCCCATCAATAGGCTGATAACAGTGCCCGGATAATGCTCATAATTTGTGGTGTTAATGCTAATGCTAATGTCAATTATCTGTGATGGTAATGCCCTGTTGATACTATTTCTATTGTTAATACTAATGCTCTATTAGGGTTAATGCCAATACTAATGCTAATGTTGTGTGATGTTAATGCTAATGATAATGTTTATACCGATATTAATGCTGGTAATAACAATCTTTGCTCTTAATGCCATGTTAATACGTATTCTAATGTTAATGTTAATACCAACGTGTTGATGTTAATAACCTGTGACGTTAATGCTGATGTTAATAATCTATGATTTTATTAATAGTTCTACAAATAATCTTGTGATATTGCATCATGTAGTGGTGGTGATGATGACGACGATGATGAATGAAATGGCCCCAACAGTGAGCAAACATATCCATGACAAACATACAACTACATTTGCCACTGTACAACAACCCTTGACATCATCTCTCCAAAAAAAAATAATGTTGCAGCTGATTATTGAAGACATAGGAGACGTATGTATAAGGGTGAGAAGATTGTCAGGGAGAAAATGATAGAAAACTATCTAAATGAATGAAGACTATAGCTTTAAATAGACATATTGTGTTTACTTGTGATGTTAATTTTGGAATGCCTCATTTTTGTTTTATTGTGTTTTATTTTGGGTATTCTTGTATTAGTATTTACTTATGAGTATTATAAGTATGATTGTGACTTGTATAAGTTTGATAATACACTGATCTGAGTCAAGATTTTTATACTCGGCCAAAGTCTAGTATATATTTCGGTGTTTCCGTCGCTGAAAGAACTGCAATATGGGTGGCAGGACGACTCAATAAGTATAGATACTAATGAGCTACAGAAAAACTAACTGATCAGTGATAGAATCTAGATATATACTTGTGTCTGTCAATCGAAATAGCCAAGTTGTCGAAAGATGCGATAAAATCGAGAATTTTTTTTCTAAAATAATCAATTTCAAATTTTACTAAATAGGTCAAGATATAATTCATCTTATTTTACCAATATTATCAGTATATATTCCTACCATCCCACCATAAGCAAAGTGCAAAATCCGTTTAATTTTTAATATTTAAAGTGAAGAGAGAGTAAAATAAGAGAGATAATAATATAGAGAATAGTGCTTAAAAGAAGCATCTCATAACATAAATTTTATGTATAATAATCATTCTAAAAAATATAATATATATTTCACATAAAAGTTAAAATGTACAAAAAATATATCGATGACATAGAAAAAATATAATAAAATGATGAGATAATCATTCTAAGAAAAAGCCATATTTACCAAAAATGTAAAATAAATATATACATAAAACCACAATGAGCTGGCTTTCACTAATGTTATTTACATGCAATTCAAATTTACAATGAGCTTTCCTTCCCTTTGTTTTCTGATATCCCAAAAAATGGCTTGCAATCTTCAACCACTGATCACCATTCTTGAAGGAATATCCTCACCAATCACGATGGATTCTTAAAATTTCATTCTTTTTATTTTGAAATGAGACTATTTTTCGTGGACACCCTAAAATGAAAAAATGAGAATATTTTTCGTGGTTGTAGAGTTTTAGGATACAACTACTACGACCTAGTGATGATTAATCTCATAGAACCTTTACATTTATGTGTCTCTAGGATTATTAGGAAAGTCGTGATTCTAGGATAAGCCCTCTCTCGAGTGCACTTATCCAGTAGATTAGACTCTAACTATCAAACTCTCCTTCCAATAGATTAGATTCTAACTCCTTAAGTTCCTAAGACTCAAGCCCTCACAAAGGGTCCCCTCTCTCGAGTGCAGATAAACCTATGTGTTGTACTCATTTCTTTTACCACGTAAAACTAGCTATCTCTCGATTAATCTAGCTAGACGGACATAGTTCTAAAGTTGGCCAGACAAAAGAACAATAAAAGCACAAGAACAAGCAAAATAATCACAAAAGCTAGGAAAATGTTCAATTCAATTAATCAAAACACATGCATAATAGTTTTCACAAAAAAAAAACTACAAAGTATGTTTAACTACTCATAGACAAGTAGTAAAAACAATAATAAAAACACTAGACATGAAAGAAATTGATAAAACCCAAGGTTGAATCTTCAATCTTCAGTCTTTTCTTGCCTGGATCTGCAGAGCTCCGCTCCAATGGAAGATGGATGAATTATGTGTGGAAGATAGAATGGAAGAATGTGTAGAGGGGGAGGATTGGAGGCTCTGAGATGGTGATTATGAATTAGGTTTAGGAGTATTTATAGGCTAGAAAAAGGGTTAGTCATGGTTATTTTCGTGCCCTATAAGAAATGAGAGAGATTTGGTTTCACAATTTAATAATTTATTCTATTTCTTAAATTTCCGCCCAAATTTCCGTCAGCTTTGACTGCATTGCACAATGTTCGTAGAATTGTAATAACTTTCTCTACAGAACTCCGATTGAGACGTTTAAGGTATCCACGCGAAGCTCTTTCAAAGACGAAGAGAATGACATGTAGTAAGCACTGATTGGACTTCACACTTTCTGGAAGAATGAGCTCGAACAGAGGCTGCTACACCTTGGTCTTTTTGCATCTTTTTTCTATCTTTTTCTATCATTTATCAACAAACACATTCAAAATATCAAATGTATAATATATGCAATTTAAGAACATAATTTGCATGATTGACATTTAAAACTAGTCAAATCTAGCCCTTAAAAACATGTAAAATCCGTGTTTGTCAATAGAGAGAGTATAAATAGATAGTAAAATCGATTAAGTTGTTAAAATTGTACTCCGTAATTTGTTTCGATTAAGTTGTTACAATTCGGTGAACCTATTTTGTGATAATATTATGGTTTAATCGATTGTGTTTGCCCTATAATTTTGCATCATTCAAATGATGTAAAATGACGGAGAACTATGAGAATGACTAAACTGGTAGATAAAGAACTCAAACTTATTGACAACTTTGTTGTATAAAAACTCAATGTAAAAACTATGTATTCAAGTCTGTCTTTTAAGAGCATCCTTAACGCTAGGGGCCAGGCCGCAATGAGCGAGTCTCGGCCCGGGCGTTGCGTTGGACGAGCGGAAGTTCCGGCCCAGGCCGGTCCCGAGGCCGCAGTTGCGGCCTGGGGACGTTTCCGGGGTTTGGCCTGACCAGCGTTAACGGTGCCTGGGCCGCATCGAAAGCGTCCCGGCCCGGCGTTGGATGCTCTTCGGGCAGGGCCGCAAGTCCCCAAATTTTTTTTTTTTTTTTGAATTTTTGTCTATAAATATTGAACATTTGTGCATCATTCTTCCGCACTTTACCCATTTCAATCCTCTTGTATTCCCATATTTTCGGCTTCTATGGAGTGGTTTAACAGTGATGAACGTCAGATGAACGAGTTCGCCAACAATTGGTACGTGCCACCATCACCCCCACCACATACGACGCCTAGTCCGGGGGTGGCTAGCAACATCGACCTAACATCGCCAGTTAGCACTGATGAGTACGAGATCAGTGATATGGAGCCCGCTGAAGGGAGGGGCAAGGGCAAGGTTGCGGATGATGAGGGGCCGAAGAAGTATAGTCCGCACGAGACATTGTGGCTGACCAAGAACTTCGTCGACGTCTCCGAGGATCCTATCATCGGCAACCAGTAGAGCGGCAAAGTGTTCTGGCAACGGATTGCAGAGAAGTACAACGCTGGTCGTCCTAGAGGGTCGTTCGAGCGTAGCTACGTGAAGCTGCGCAAGCATTGGAGTCGGGTCCAGAAGGAGATGAACAAGGGGAATGGCAAGTGGACCAATGTGTTAAGGACCTAAATCCCTAACGATCCGATAAAACGGACAATAACGAGATAAAGATAATCCGGCGCCCGTGAGGGTCGGCGGAGATAAAGATCTGGGCGGCGGTGCGCGGGTTCCAACCCGTCGGGCAACGGCTACAGATCAGATATACGTTCCGGCTGTGCGCGGAGACCTTCCGTCGGGCAGCAGGTAGCGTAGGGAATTACGGATTCAAAGCATAACTCGAGGCATTTGGCCAAAATAATATATTCATTGATTCATTATTGGATGATTAAATATGATAACAAGCTCTCCTATTTATAATAGTAGAATACTACCCTAACTTATTGAATAAGAAAACTAAGATATGGAAAAGATATGGCGAATCAAAAGATACTAAATAATTGAGATTTCCTAGATGTTAAGGGGATCGTATCACAATGTAATCAAGATGTGGCCGAGCGGGCACAATGAGATGGACCTCATGGAGAAGGCCAAGGCGGAGTTCTTCGCTGACAGGATGAAGCACTTCAAGTACTTCGACGTTTGGAAGATTGTCGAGAAGAGCCCGAAGTACACCGGTGGTGCCGAACCGACGTCAAGTGGGGCGTTGAAGAAAACCAAATTTTCCGCCGCTGGAAACTACTCTTCGAGCGAAGGAGGTCCGGCGATCGACCTCAACGTGACGGACGACGACGTCTTCTTCTCATCCCCTAGCACTCAAAGCCGTCCGATGGGAACAAAGACGACAAAGAGGAAAGCGAATTAGAGGCAACTGCGAGCTATTTCGCTACGCCGCCACCGCCGCCCAATCAGTCTCTGGATAAGATCTCCGACTCTATGTCGGAGATGAGTATTACCTGGCGGATGAGCCAGCTGACGGAGTTAACATCGAGGGATACCTCGACAATGTCGGAGTTCGATCTCGAGTTGCACCATGAGATGATCGCCTACAAATAAAGAAGTAGTAGTTTTATCCTTTTTTTAAAAAAAATGTGTGACTTGTATTTTTATTTTCTAGGATTTTTAATTTGCTTTGTCTAGGATTTGTAATTTTAATTTCTACTGAACAATGTATTTTCCCGATTTGAATTATTCAACGTATTACATTTACGAGTAAAATATGTTGAAGTTGTGAATAGTGTAATTTATTAGTTGTGGCCCGGGTTGGGGCCTGCAGGGTTAGAGGAGTTGTGGCCTGAGACTCAAATTTAGGGAAATGATGACGTGGAGGGGAATTGGGGCCTGAATCCGGGCCAGGGTTAAGGATGCTCTAAGATCAACAATGATGCCTTTATATAGGCAAGAGAAATCCTAAACTTATGGAAAGAAAATAACTAAAAAATCCTAAAATTATGGAAAGAAAACATCTAAAAAGATAATAAGCAAAAATAACTATAAGAAAAATAAGTAAAAAAAGAAAACTTAATTTGTAGAAGGAAAAATAATTAATATTTTTCCATCTACTAATTTTACTAACTAGGAAATAAATAAAACTCAAAATATAATTTTCTTAGCCTCCAAGTCTTGTCTTCTACTTCATCACAATATTTTAAAGAAATTGTACATGTTCGTAATTGAGCTTGGACATTTTAATTTTTAACCCTACCCAAAATTTGGTGAACACCATCAGTTATTTTCTCATGATTTGTTTCGATTGAGTTGTTAAAATTTTGTGATGTTACCTATTTGTGATTGTATTATGGTTTGATCGATGTGTATGCCCTATAAATATGTTAACCCATTAATATGTTGATAATAATGACAATGTTAATGATGATAATATGTCATGTTAATGCTAAGGCTAATGTTGATGTTAATATTATGTGGTTAATGGTAATGCTAATGTCAATAATAAGCTCCGTAAATGTTAATGTTGTGTGATGTTATTGCCTTATCAATGCTAATTCAAAGTTAATGTAAATGCTTTGTTAATGTGGTTGATGTCAATAATCTTTGATGTTAATGCCCTGTTAATACTAATTCTAATGCTAATGCTTTGTTAATGTTAATGCTGATGTTAATAATCTATGATGTTAATGCTAATATCAATGCTGATGTTAATGTGATGTTGTGATAATAATGTGATATTATTTCAACATTGCTGCGATTGTTGTAATAATATGTATTGCATCATGCAGTGAAGAAGAAGACTAATGATGAGAAGATTGAAGACTATAGACAGATTGTGTTTACTTGTGATGTTAATTTTGGAATACCTCCTTTTAGTTTTTTTGTTTTAATTCGGGTATTGTTGTATTTACTTATGAGTATGAGTTGATTGTGAGTTTAAGTTTGATAATACACTGATTTAAGTTGGAAAAACTTCTCAATTAAAAACTCACCAATTGATTAATGATAAAAATATGTAATTTTTGTCCAACAAAGAAGCATATATAAAGGCATAAATAAACCCTGATTTTATCAGAAAAGGAAAAGATAAAGGAAAATCTAAAATTAGATGTAAACAAAACATAAGGTTAATTATTGCAAGCTAATTATATTATTATATTGCGAGAAATAATATGTTGCATGCTTCAGTGTCGCACATCAACTATATAAAATCAGGGGTGGATCCCCTGCGGTGCACAGCACTGCTGTGCACACTCACAAAACAATTTTTTAATAATAAAAAAAAATATTTTTTTATTATTCCCTGTGTGCACAGCACAACAGAGGATCCAAATCCATAAAACCAAGGGTATGTGAATGAATCTTGAAATGTTGACTTACTAAGTTGCACCACCGAGACACATAGTAATAGTTTAGTTAAAATGTTTAAATTCAAAATCGATAATTATATACAAACTACTAAATCTTCATATTCTTAATTTTATTATTAGAATTTCAAAATTGGAAGTCCACGTAAAAATTTGCTTGTAGTGATTTAGTGAACACCAGACCATAGTTATGTCCCGATTTAAAAGTGTTTAGTAATCAATACTCGCAAAACATCATTTTTGGTAGTGTTTACGCGTCTCTCCAACAAATATAGTTTCCAATTATTACCAATGCACACCTATATGAATCTAATCTGAACTAAAAATTCAATTTTGTTTATAAGAAGCTAACACTTTTTGAAATAAGCTCTCTTTTGGATTACTTTTAGGGGTGAGCAAAAAAACCGGAAACCAAATATCCGAACCGAACCAAACCAAACCGAAATTTTGAAATTCGGTTCGATTCGGTTCGGGCTAAGAAAAAATTGAAAAACCGAATTACTATATTTTAAATATAATATATGTATATTCTATTAATTTAATATATTATATTATATATAATATACATTCCTTTAATATAGTATTCTACTAGGGGAGCACTATAGTGCCACCATAGATAGGGTAACACCATACCACCAATATAGTCCGTTAGCTCTCATTTATGGACGCCTAAGATTAATTTGTCGCCGCAAAAGAATAAATTTTGTGACTTTCAAATTCATTTATATTTGAGTCCATACAAATTCATTTAGACGAGTGCCTGGAGTAGGTTGGGCCTCAAGCCAAGTGGATTTCCCTGGTCAGAGTTGGGCCGGCCCAGACCATTTAACAAGGATAATTCGGGGAAATGTTTTTCTAGAGATGAAAAGGTAGAGATTTTTTTTAGATAGATGTTAAAATTGAAGATTTACCAAGTTTAGTTCTTATAGTACTAGAATGAAGAACAAAAAATTGACATAATTTGTAAGTCTTGAGTGGTTTTATAAGCAAGTAGTAACTTGATAAGGCAGAAAATCTCAGGGTTCTTTATGGATGTAACATGATAAAGGAAAAAATGAATTTTTAACTCACATTTATGGAGGTTACTCTAATCCTAATTATATAAATCGAAAAATCACTTTTTCTTTGTTACTTAGGGGAGAAAGATCATGATATGTTTCAATTTTAAATCTCTCTGTTTAAATAAAAGCTTTCATATTTCAATCATTATTCCTTTTTTTAATAAAATAAATAAATAAAAGAGAAAGATGAAAGTTCTAGAATTTCTATAAAAAATATATGAAAAGATTCCTCTTCGTTTTCTCATCTTTGCATGTGAAGTTGTGAACCAATCAATTGAAATCATTCTTAAAATTCGTAACGTAGTTAATTAGGACATGTATAGATTAATTACATTTTCCTTAGTTTAAGCGACAACCTTTGCCTGTATCACATGGAATATGATCTTCTACAGCGATATTAAACAAAAATTACAAAAAATATATTTTAATAATCATTTTATTAATTGAACAAAAATAAAATAATAGCACGAGATCATTACTTTCCAAATCGGCGGGCTGAGTTTATTGGCTTGGAGAAAGCCCACCAAAGCCAAAAGGAGAAAATATAATATAAATTTTTTCTATTGAGGGGGAAGTATTAGTAAAAAACTACTACTATATCTTTTCCAAAATGAATAATAATCTCAGAATCTAGAAATATACATAACTTAAAGATCTCGGTAGTTGAAACCCTAGAATTTTAAGCTAGAGAAAGATAGTCATCTCTTATAAGTTTCAAATATCCATAAGCATGGACTCTTTTTATAAGTATACCTTTGGTGTTGTTATAACTTAGCAAAAAGTCTTAAAACCGAATAAACCAACACGTTCATGGATGGACCTAGCTAGGTGGGGTCGGGTGGGATTGATCGATCCTAGTGCCGACTCATGAATATTGTTTCAAAAATTCCATTAATTGGCTCATAAACTTACAGCTAGCAGCTCCGGTTTTGCCTCAACCCTTCTCGTTCTGATGAGCGAAAATATACGAAAGATGGTAACATAAGACATACGTAGAAATCAACCTCGTACATATCTCTGGAGCAAAATTTTGAAAATTTATGATCAGACGTGGATAACGGAGAGATAATAAAATTTAGAAAGAGCCAAAAACGTCATATAGAAAATGATCTTGGAAATCACTACAGCCCACGACAATTCACATATCAAGAGGCCAAACATTAAAAATTCCATATCAATAATTCAGTTAAACTATGAAACAACAAATCCTAATAAATTAACAAGAAACAGTTAAACAATTTGTATACCATAAGTCATCAATCAGGAAATCTTATTAATAATCATATACGGATACGATACAACCATACCACACACTGGCACAGCTCATCAACCAACAAATCCTATTTAAAAATCATACCAAGAAGCATGAAATACATGATCGATCAACCGACCAATAATTCAAGTTATTCAATAATACAAAATCCAAATCAACATTGTATATATTTGTATAATATTCTAACTAAATAAATTATCAGAATGACTGATTAATTGAACCATGAATTGATAACTTTGTTAGACCCATTTATCAATTTGGTTTAAAATTTGTTGGGGCTCCTAGAAATTCCTCCCCAACAATAATTAAACAATAAGTAAGATAGAGTCCTCTATAATAAACAACATATACCAATAAAAAATACTTAGTATACTTTAATTAGTACTTTTTGTAATTTAACAATTATATATTTACCGAAAAAAAGAGCATTCATAATTATTTGTGATTATTTATGAAGCCCTTTGTCATTTTTCGATTTTTGATTGTTCAAAAAGTATAAATTGAGTACCTAACAGAAGCCAAAATCAATTCTACTTATATAGCCTACATAGTCACATACTCCATATGTCCCATTAAAAATAGAATATTTTTTTATTCCATTAAAATAAAACATTTCCTAAAATAGAAATAACTGTATTTCTATTTTTTCATCTCTCTTAATTAACTAACAAAATAACATTACATAAAATTCCGTATCGATTCCCAAATATTTCATTTTAAATGGGACGGAGGGAGTACGTACTAGATGTATTGCAACGTAAAAAGTGCAATTAAGAGACCTTTCAAACCTAGGAAAGTCATCAAAAGTAAAACCATACAAAAAAAAAATCAAACCCCCAACAATAAATTGGAGAGGGACGATTTCTTACAACAAATAACATATGGCTAATTGACTAACTAATTAGTGTTTTTGTAATATAATATGTACCACGAAAACAACATTGATTAATTAAATGGAATAAAAAGTTCTCTAAAGTCCATATGTGAATGGGGAGCGAAAGAAATTACTATTTTCTTGACATAGTTAGGAATTAATGGTCTAACAAGAGACCTTGCACGACTATGCAAGTCATCAAAAGTATAACCTTACTTTGAAAACCTAGAAGATCCACACACAAAAAACTTTAAAAAATACAAAAGCACATACAAAAAATTCAAACCCCAACAATAAATAAGACAGCTACAATTAACAACATAAAACTAATAAAAACCAGTAAACTTTAGTACTATCTTGTTTTGTAATTTAACAATTAGTATAATATTAACAACAAAATAAACATTGTTCAAATGTGTCTATAAAAATCAACCTCGGCGTGCTTGATCACATTCACTCTCTCTATAAATTACAACTCCAACACTCTCCAAACTCATCCACATCAAGAGAGAGAGAGAGAGAGATTCAGAGAGAAACAATGGCAGCAGTAGCACAAAACTCATCATTTGTGAAAGCTTTAGCAGAAAACACCATTCTCAAATCCATTCCTTCTCAATTCACATTCGCCACTGATTCCAAAGGCTCCCAATCCGATTCGCTCCCCATTATCGACTTCTCTCTCCTCACCTCCCCCGATCCCGATCAGCGCAGCAAAGTCCTTTCAGACCTCGACAGCGCTTGTCGGGAATGGGGCTTCTTCATCGTAAGCAAAATAAATAAAATAAAATTTTCTTTTATATATATAGTTCATTGAGTTTAACATAATTATTTCGTTGTTAATTAATGCAGTTGGTGAACCATGGGATTCCGGAGAAGCTTCTCAAGGCTATCATCGCGTCGAGTCTGGAGTTTTTCGAGCTGCCTGAGGAGGAGAAGCGGAGGTATGAGGCCAAGAGCGCTTCGGACCCCATCAAGTCCGGCAGCGGCAGCCTCATCAACACCGCTAACCAAAGGGTTCATCTTTGGAGGGATTTTGTCAAATCGTATGTTCACCCCGAGTTTAACTGCCCTACCGAGCCTCAGACTCTCAGGTAAATAAATAATACTCCCTCCGTCCATAAATAATCTTCCACATTGTGGAATGGATTAATGTGTGTGTTTTAATTTTTTAATATAAAAGCTGGTGATGTGTAAACAAATTATGTTGACCCTACTACTAGGGTTTGCCAGATTTTAACCGAAATGAAAATAACATTTTTTTTGTGGATTAAATGAGCAATAACAATAATAATAATGTTTCTCCATTTGTAGGGAGACTTTGCTCGAGTTCTCAGGTAAGACCCGACCCGTGTTCAGGAAACTGATGCACGCGATCGGGGAAAACCTAGGGCTCGAACAAGGGTTCGTGGACGAAGCTTTGAAACTCGACTCATGTTTCCAATTGTACGCGGCCAACTACTACCCTCCCTGTCCGGAGCCGGACCTGGCCATCGGTATCCCCGCGCATACCGATCACGGCCTTCTCACGTTCCTCATACACAACGGAGTGGCCGGGCTTCAGATCCAGCACAACGGAGAGTGGTTCGACACCTTCTCCCCGCAAAACGCAATCCTCGTTAACAATGCCGATCATCTCGAGGTATGTCCGGTCCGGTCCGGTTCGATTTGAGATTTTTTTAAAAGTATAGAAAATTAGATTTAAAATTATTTTATATTAAAACTCTTAAATCTTATCTCACATCGACTTTGTGATGATCCTAGCTCATCTATATAAGTATGGATAACTCAGTTACTTATAAGGCCTTTTAAGAGGTGAGCGACAAATTTCTAATATTTTAATGTTGTATAATAATAGATACTGAGCAACGGGAGGTACAAGAGCGTGAGGCACAGAGCCGTGGTGAATACGGAGGCGACGAGGATTTCGGTGGTGATGGCGAACGGGGCGGCGCCAGAGGCTGTGGTTGCTCCGGCGCCAGCGTTGGTGGAAAAAGATGGGCGTCCATTTTATGGGCCCATGAAATTCATTGAGTATGTGGAAACAATGCTGAGCAATCGACTTTTGGGCAAAAGCAACTTGGATTGCATCAAGATTCAAGATGAATGAATTATGTAGTATTCCATGTTTAAATATTACTAGTGGTATGCAACATTGTTTAGGTTGTCGGAATAAGTTTGATTCTTGTATGAATCGCATTGTCTACTTTTAATTATTTATATAAAAATACTATTTATTATGACTAAGGTCGTGAAAACGATCTCCGCATAAGGGAAATTAAAAAATTGCAATTTGTAGTACTTAGATTCTAAAATTTTAACAAAAAATTGTACTATTGAAGGTGATTAGTATTGCAAAATAGTAATACATTATAACGTATACTTTGAAATCTAATCGATATGTGAATCCTTTATATGGTCCACAGTTATTATTTTATTATCGTTTTCTTAATTTTCCTAATAAAAGAAGAGAAATTAAAGTGCTCAAAGCTGTTTAATTGGAAAAAGTGTAAAACAGTCGAGCTAGAAAATGCAAATTGAATTTAGAATAAAATAATTACTGTATATGATACTCCATATTCCAAGTCCAATTCCAGCACAATAACCTAACCCAACTATTTATTAAAAAGTGAACCTAACTCAATTATATTTGTCATCTCTAAAACCCTAATTATACGTGTCAAGAATCAAGATAA